>NW_025767057.1:0-600000 GCF_003918875.1 Haliotis rubra
TCTGGATTCACGGGGTTTTCCCTTGTCCAGATACACATCGCCGAGGCCATAACTTGCTTGTTTATTGTTTAACGCCACCGAGGGATGATTATCATCCTTTCTCTGTTTAGTTTGGAGTACGTTACAGTTTTGAATATTAGTAAATCTCTAAATCTTCTGGAAATTGATTATTATGGCAATTATTGGATTTAATAATAGATTTATGCACTGTCGTGTTCTTTTCAGACCGCAGCCAACGCCAGGTAGTAGTGATTTTGTCCTTATATTCCACCTCCATAAGCACATCAGTACTCTTTGTCAACAAGAGGTAATTCTTAGATATTAACTGTAAGTGTATTTCTTTCAAGTCGGGACCACCGTCTGTTGACAGAGAGACATTTTTGTGCAGTCAATTATGAGGGTCCAGGGTCTGGATTAACGGGTTTTCCGTGTCCAGATACACATCAGGGAGTGCCATTGTTTGTTTGTTTAGTGTTTAACGCCACCAGAGGGGTGATTATCATCATCTTTTCTTTGTTTAGTTTGATTATTTGCGTGACACTTTTTTGTATGGTAAATCTGTTAATCTTCTGAAATTGTTATTCTGCCAATTATTGAGCTTAATAGTACGCGCTCTATGTTCTTTCCAGATCCCAGCCCAACGCCGGGTAAGTGATTTCGTCGTACATATTGCACCCTGCATCAATACTCTCTTTATCAAGTAATTCTTAGATAATTACTGCAAAATGATTTCCATCCTAGCCGCAGCACCATCGGTTGAGAGAGAATACGCATGTCTTAGGGTCAGTATGAGTGTCCAGTGTCTGGATCAACGGGTTTTCCTTTGCCCAGATGCGCATCGGAGGCCATTATTTGTTTGTTTATTATTTGGCGCCACCAGAGGAGACATTATTATCATATTTACAAATTGCGTATGGAATATGGGTGACGGCTTTTAATATAGGAAAACTCTAAATCTTCTGAAATTGTTATTATGCCAATCATTGGGTTAATAGTATGTACTTTTTATGTTCTTTCTAGATGGCAGGCCAACACAAGGTAAGTGCTTTCATTCTTTATTTTCCACCTATACATCAGTACTCTTTTTCAGCGAGTAATTCTTAGATAATTACTGCCAAAATGACTTTCCATTCTAGCCGCAGCACCATCAGTCGACAGAGACACACATTAGGTAAATCAACATGAGGTTCCATGATCTGGATTCACGGGGTCTTTCTTGTCCAGATACACATGGCCGAGGCCATTATCTGCTTGTTTATTGTTCAGCGAGACCTGAGAGATTGTTATCACGATCTTTCTCAGTTTAGTTTGGAGTATGCTACAGTTTTAATGTAGTAAAATCTCTAAATCTTCTGAAATTGTAATGATGCCAATTGTTGGATTAGTATACGCTTTTATGTTCTTTTCAGATCGCCAGCAAAAGCCAGGTAAAGTGATTTCGTATTTTATATTCCATCTATACATCAGTACGCTTTGTCAACAAAAGGTAATTTTTAGATATTAAAGCTAAGTTGATTTTTCTTCCTAGCCGCACAACCATAAGTTGACAGAGACCTATTTGTTTAGTCAGATGAGAGTCCGGTGTCTGGAATGACGGGTTTTCCTTGTCAGATACACATCGCCGAGGCCATTACTTGCTTGTTTATTGTTTAACGCCACCCGAGGGATGATTATCATCCCCTTTCTCTGTTTAGTTTGGAGTACGTTACAGTTTTGAATGTAGTAAATCTCTAAATCTTCTGAAATTGTTATTATGGCAATTATTGGATTAATAATAGATTTATGCACTGTCATGTTCTTTTCAGACCGCAGCCAACGCCAGGTAAGTGATTTTGTCCTTATATTCCACCTATACATCAGTACTCTTTGTCAACAAGAGGTAATTCTTAGATATTAACTGTAAGTGTATTTCCTTTCAAGTCGGACCACCGTCTGTTGACAGAGACACATTTTGTGCAGTCAGTATGAGGGTCCAGGGTCTGGATTAACGGGTTTTCCGTGTCCAGATACTACACATCAGGGAGGCCATTATTTGTTTGTTTAGTGTTTAACGCCACCAGAGGGGTGATTATCATCATCTTTCTTTGTTTAGTTTGGTGTACGTGACAGTTTTTATATAGTAAATCTGGTAATCTTCTGAAATTGTTATTCTGCCAATTATTGGGCTAATAGTACGCACTCTTATGTTCTTTCAGATCCCAGCCAACGCCAGGTAAAGTGATTTCGTCCTTTATATTACACCTACACATCAATACTCTTTATCAAGAAGTAATTCTTAGATAATTACTGCAAAATGATTTCCATCTAGCCGCAGCACCATCAGTTGAGAGAGAGACACATGTCTTAAGTCAGTATGAGTGTGTCAGAGTCTGGATCAACGGGTTTTCCTTACCCAGATACGCATCGGAGAGGCCATTATTTGTTTGTTTATTATTTGGCGCCACCAGAGGAGACATTATTATCATATTTACAAATTACGTATGGAATATGGGTGACAGCTTTTAATATAGGAAAACTCTAAATCTTCTGAAATTGTTATTATGCCAATCATTGGGTTAATAGTATGTACTTTTATGTTCTTTCTAGATGGCAGGCCAACACAAGGTAAGTGCTTTCATTCTTTATTTTCCACCTATACATCAATACTCTTTTTCAGCGAGTAATTCTTAGATAATTACTGCAAAATGATTTCCATTCTAGCCGCAGCACCATCAGTCGACAGAGACACACATTAGGTAAATCAACATGAGGGTTCCATGATCTGGATTCACGGGGTCTTTCTTGTCCAGATACGCATGGCCGAGGCCATTATCTGCTTGTTTATTGTTCAGCGAGACCAGAGAGATTGTTATCACGATCTTTCTCAGTTTAGTTTGGGTATGCTACAGTTTTAATGTAGTAAATCTCTAAATCTTCTGAAATTGTAATGATGCCAATTGTTGGATTTTAGTATGCACTTTTATGTTCTTTCAGATCGCCAGCAAAGCCAGGTAAGTGATTTCGTATTTTATATTCCATCTATACATCAAGTACGCTTTGTCAACAAAAGGTAATTTTTAGATATTAAAGCTAAAGTTGATTTTCTTCCTAGCCGCACAACCATAAGTTGACAGAGAGACCTATTTGTTTAGTCAGATGAGAGTCCGGTGTCTGGAATGACGGGTTTCCTTGTCCAGATACACATCGCCGAGGCCATTACTTGCTTGTTTATTGTTTAATGCCACCCGAGGGATGATTATCATCCCCTTTCTCTGTTTAGTTTGGAGTACGTTACAGTTTTGAATGTAGTAAATCTCTAAATCTTCTGAAATTGTTATTATGGCAATTATTGGATTAATAATAGATTTATGTACTGTCATGTTCTTTTTCAGATCGCAGCCAACGCCAGGTAAGTGATTTTGTCCTAATATTCCACCTATACATCAGTACTCTTTGTCAACAAAGAGGTAATTCTTAGATATTAACTGTAAGTGTATTTCCTTTCAAGTCGGACCACCGTCTGTTGACAGAGACACATTTTTTGTGCAGTCAGTATGAGGGTCCAGGGTCTGGATTAACGGGTTTTCCGTGTCCAGATACACATCAGGGGGAGCCATTATTTGTTTGTTTAGTGTTTAACGCCACCAGAGGGGTGATTATCATCATCTTTCTTTGTTTAGTTTGGTGTACGTGACAGTTTTTTTATGTAGTAAATCTGTAAATCTTCTGAAATTGTTATTCTGCCAATTATTGGGCTAATAGTACGCACTCTTATGTTCTTTCCAGATCCCAGCCCAACGCCAGGTAAAGTGATTTCGTCCTTTATATTACACCTACACATCAATACTCTTTATCAAAAGTAATTCTTAGATAATTACTGCAAAATGATTTCCATCCTAGCCGCAGCACCATCAGTTAGAGAGAGAGACACACATGTCTTAAGTCAGTATGAGTGTCCAGTGTCTGGAATGACGGGTTTTCCTTGTCCAGATACACATCGCCGAGGCCATTACTTGCTTGTTTATTGTTTAATGCCACCCGAGGAGACATTATTATCATATTTCCAAATTAAGTATGGAATGTGGGTGACACTTTTAATGTAGTAAATCTCTAAATCTTCTGAAATTGTTATTCTCCCAATTGTTGGATTTATAGTATGCACTTTTATGTTCTTTCCAGATCGCCACCAAAAGCCAGGTAAGTGATTTCGCTCTTTCTATTACCCCTACGCAGCAATACTCTTTATCAACAAGTAATTGATAGATAATTACTGCAAAATGATTTCCATCCTAGCCGCAGCACCATCAGTTGAGAGAGACACACATGTCTTAAGTCAGTATGAGTGTCCAGTGTCTGGATCAACGGGTTTTCCCTGCCCAGATACGCATCGGAGAGGCGATTATTTGTTTGTTTATTATTTGGCGCCACCAGAGGAGACATTATTATCATATTTACAAATTGCGTATGGTATACGGATGACAGCTTTTAATGTAGGAAAACTCTAAATCTTCTGAAATTGCTATTATGCCAATCATTGGGTTAATAGTATGTACAGTATGTACTTTTATGTTCTTTCTAGATGGCTGGCCAACAAAGAGGTAAGTACTTTTATTCTTTATTTTCCACCTATACATCAGTACTCTTTTTCAGCGAGTAATTCTTAGATAATTACTGCAAAAATGACTTCCATTCTAGCCGCAGCACCATCAGTCGACAGAGACACACATTAGGTAAATCAGTATGAGGTTCCATGATCTGGATTCACGGGGTCTTTCTTGTCCAGATACACATGGCCGAGGCCATTATCTGCTTGTTAATTGTTCAGCGAGACCTGAGAGATTGTTATCACGATCTTTCTCAGTTTAGTTTGGAGAATGTTACAGTTTTAATGTAGTAAATCTCTAAATCTTCTGAAATTGTAATGATGCCAATTATTTGATTAATAGTATGCACTTTTATGTTCTTTCCAGATCGCCACCAAAAAGCCAGGTAAGTGATTTCGTATTTTATATTCCACCTATACATCAGTACGCTTTGTCAACAAACGGTAATTCTTAGATAATAACGCTAATTCTACCATGGCTGCGTGAAATGCCTTGATTTTGAGTGGTCAGTCAAAAAGATTTGACGCTATCAATTTTGGATTGAAAATTCGTCTGATTTTACGACCGCTTCACTTCGCACTTTTACAACACTGCCGCATCAGCTGGACCACCAACATGGCTAATATCAACACAACAGACTTGATGGAAATGCTGATGAAACATTGATTAAAACTCGAAAAATACAATTATTTTATGATTTTTCCTCCACAATTATTATGGAACCTCACTATCATGTAACCTTCTATAATAAAATATTCAAACTCAATTACAATACACAGCCGTAAACATAAACAAACAATATCTAACATGTAAATCAGAAAGCCTTGTTAATTTCATCCCTATCTATACAAAATGGGCAGCAAATCCTTACTAAACATTTACCTACCTGGTAAATGGTATATTTGTTTCCGTTTAGAATCTTAACAATGGGAAATTCGCAAGATAACGGTCAGGCGAAACACAAAATTTATGCCACTCACACTCCATCTTGTCCCGTTGCATCGTTAAAAATACATGTCAAATATGGAACCACCAGAATTTTTTGCTGTCTGCCAGCTTCCCCACAAGGCTGTCACTGCTGGTGATCTATGTTCCTACATTTTGAATAAAGTTTGGCCACAATCCAGTCCCAAATGATGAAAACAATGTTCCAAGGAATCCCAAGTTAGTCGCATGTACACAAAGCAGCACTGTCACTCTTTTCGTCGCATGCCCGGGTGGAGGCACCTACAGCCCATGTAAGTGAAATCATGATCCACACTCGCTGGTCATACAAATCTTTGAATAGTTAGGTCGTAGGTCGATCAGAAAAGGATCTATTCTTCGATTCTGCAGGGTTCAGATTCGACAGTCAGTCAAGTAGTTTCCACTGTCACTCAAAATGTAAACACTGGCTGTCCCCATTTCAAACTTTTCAAACTGTCAACAACTACCGACTGCACTTCCAAGAAAAATGTAGGTCAGACGATTCCATTATAGTGTGGCCAGGGGTTAGAGTAACACGTCATGCAAAACAATAGGCTGGTTTCGGTCGTGTGGAGTTGGGATTATATAAACCAAGCTCTTAGGTATTACATTATTGCGTTGAATAAACAGTTATTACTTTTCTTTGGACAGATTATTATATATGTTGCAATGTTTAAATAAATACGAACAGAACCTTCCACTCCCTTCACAGACGAGTTCAATTCGCCTCTCGCACCATGCCGGATTTCGCAGTGTCTTCCGTGGAAGGAAGGAGTTCGATTTTAAGTCGGCTATGGCAGAATGGAGATAAACTTATTGTGTTGGAAAATTAGATGAATGTTAGGCTACGCGTTCGGTTCCAAATGAAATTAAGTTACTATCAATTCTACCTAACATTCATCTAATTTCCCAACACAATACGTTTATCTCTAAGTAGATTTTCTTCCAAGCCGCACCACCATAAGTTGACAAAGACACATATATGTTTAGTCAACATGAGAGTCCAGTGTCTGGAATAACGGGTTTTCCGTGTCCAGATACACATCGGGGAGAGCCATTATTTATTTGTTTAGTGTTTAACGCCATCAGAGGGGTGATAACCATCCTCTTTCCCTGTTTAGTTTGGTGTACGTGACATTTTTTATGTAGTAAATCTCTCAATCTTCTGAAATTGTTATGATGCCAATTATTGGGCCTAATAGTATGCACTCTCATGTTCCTTTCAGATCCCAGCCAGACACTAGGTAAGTGATTTCGTCCTTTATATTACACCTACACATCAATTCTCTTTATCAAGAGGTAATTCTTAGATAATTACTGCAAAATGATTTCCATCCTAGCCGCAGCACCATCCCTGTCTAGATGCGCATCGGAGGCCATTATTTGTTTGTTTATTATTTGGCGCCACCAGAAGAGACACTAATATCATATTTTCAAGTTAAGTATGGAATATGGGTGACAGCTTTTAATGTAGGAAAACTCTAAATCTTCTGAAATTGTTATTATGCCAATCATTGGGTTGATAGTGTGTACTTTTATGATTTTTGCTAGATGGCTGGCCAACACGAGAGGTAAGTGCTTTCATTCTTTATATTCCACCTATACGTCGGTACTCTCTTTCAGCGAGTAATTCTTAGATAACTACTGCAAAATGACTTCCATTCTAGCCGCAGCACCATCAGTCGACAGAGACACACATTAGGTAAATCGGTATGAGGTTCCATGATCTGGATTCACGGGGTCTTTCTTGTCCAGATACACATGGCCGAGGCCATTATCTGCTTGTTAATTGTTCAGCGAGACTAGAGGGATTGTTATCACGATCTTTCTCAGTTTAGTTTGGAGAATGTTACAGTTTTAATGTAGTAAATCTCTAAATCTTCTGAAATTGTAATGATGCCAATTATTTGATTAATAGTATGCACTTTTATGTTCTTTCCAGATCGCCACCAAAAGCCAGGTAAAGTGATTTCGTATTTTATATTCCACCTATACATCAGTACGCTTTGTCAACAAACGGTAATTCTTAGATAATAACGCTAATTCTACCATGGCTGCGTGAAATGCTCGATTTTGAGTGGTCAGTCAAAAGATTTGACGCTATCAATTTTGGATTGAAAATTCGTCTGATTTCACGACCGCTTCACTTCGCACTTTTACAACACTGCCGCATCAGCTGGACCACCAACATGGCTAATATCAACACAACAGACTTGATGGAAATGCTGATGAAACATTGATTAAAACTCGAAAAATACAATTATTTTATGATTTTTCCTCCACAATTATTATGGAACCTCACTATCATGTAACCTTCTATAATAAAAATATTCAAACTCAATTACAATACACAGCCGTAAACATAAACAAACAATATCTAACATGTAAATCAGAAAGCCTTGTTAATTTCATCCCTATCTATACAAAATGGGCAGCAAATCCTTACTAAACATTTACCTACCTGGTAAATGGTATATTTGTTTCCGTTTAGAATCTTAACAATGGGAAATTCGCAAGATAACGGTCAGGCGAAACACAAAATTTATGCCACTCACACTCCATCTTGTCCCGTTGCATCGTTAAAAAAATACATGTCAAATATGGAACCACCAGAAGTTTGCTGTCTGCCAGCTTCCCCACAAGGCTGTCACTGCTGGTGATCTATGTTCCCTACATTTTGAATAAAGTTTGGCCACAATCCAGTCCCAAATGATGAAAACAATGTTCCAAGGAATCCCAAGTTAGTCGCATGTACACAAAGCAGCACTGTCACTCTTTTCGTCGCATGCCGGGGTGGAGGCACCTACAGCCCATGTAAGTGAAATCATGATCCACACTCGCTGGTCATACAAATCTTTGAATAGTTAGGTCGTAGGTCGATCAGAAAGGATCTATTCTTCGATTCTGCAGGGTTCAGATTCGACAGTCAGTCAAGTAGTTTCCACTGTCACTCAAAATGTAAACACTGGCTGTCCCCCATTTCAAACTTTTTCAAACTGTCAACAACTACCGACTGCACTTCCAAGAAAAATGTAGGTCAGACGATTCCATTATAGTGTGGCCAGGGGGTTAGAGTAACACGTCATGCAAAACAATAGGCTGGTTTCGGTCGTGTGGAGTTGGGATTATATAAACCAAGCTCTTAGGTATTACATTATTGCGTTGAATAAACAGTTATTACTTTTCTTTGGACAGATTATTATATATGTTGCAATGTTTAAATAAATACGAACAGAACCTTCCACTCCCTTCACAGACGAGTTCAATTCGCCTCTCGCACCATGCCGGATTTCGCAGTGTCTTCCGTGGAAGGAAGGAGTTCGATTTTAAGTCGGCTATGGCAGAATGGAGATAAACTTATTGTGTTGGAAAATTAGATGAATGTTAGGCTACGCGTTCGGTTCCAAATGAAATTAAGTTACTATCAATTCTACCTAACATTCATCTAATTTCCCAACACAATACGTTTATCTCCTAAGTAGATTTTCTTCCAAGCCGCACCACCATAAGTTGACAAAGACACATATATGTTTAGTCAACATGAGAGTCCAGTGTCTGGAATAACGGGTTTTCCGTGTCCAGATACACATCGGGGAGGCCATTATTTATTTGTTTAGTGTTTAACGCCATCAGAGGGGTGATAACCATCCTCTTTCCCTGTTTAGTTTGGTGTACGTGACATTTTTTTATGTAGTAAATCTCTCAATCTTCTGAAATTGTTATGATGCCAATTATTGGGCTAATAGTATGCACTCTCATGTTCCTTTCAGATCCCAGCCAGACACTAGGTAAGTGATTTCGTCCTTTATATTACACCTACACATCAATTCTCTTTATCAAGAGGTAATTCTTAGATAATTACTGCAAAATGATTTCCATCCTAGCCGCAGCACCATCCCTGTCTAGATGCGCATCGGAGAGGCCATTATTTGTTTGTTTATTATTTGGCGCCACCAGAAGAGACACTAATATCATATTTTCAAGTTAAGTATGGAATATGGGTGACAGCTTTTAATGTAGGAAAACTCTAAATCTTCTGAAATTGTTATTATGCCAATCATTGGGTTGATAGTGTGTACTTTTATGTTTTGCTAGATGGCTGGCCAACACGAGGTAAGTGCTTTCATTCTTTATATTCCACCTATACGTCGGTACTCTCTTTCAGCGAGTAATTCTTAGATAACTACTGCAAAATGACTTCCATTCTAGCCGCAGCACCATCAGTCGACAGAGACACACATTAGGTAAATCGGTATGAGGTTCCATGATCTGGATTCACGGGGTCTTTCTTGTCCAGATACACATGGCCGAGGCCATTATCTGCTTGTTAATTGTTCAGCGAGACTAGAGGGATTGTTATCACGATCTTTCTCAGTTTAGTTTGGAGAATGTTACAGTTTTAATGTAGTAAATCTCTAAATCTTCTGAAATTGTAATGATGCCAATTATTTGATTAATAGTATGCACTTTTATGTTCTTTCCAGATCGCCACCAAAAGCCAGGTAAGTGATTTCGTATTTTATATTCCACCTATACATCAGTACGCTTTGTCAACAAACGGTAATTCTTAGATAATAACGCTAATTCTACCATGGCTGCGTGAAATGCTCGATTTTGAGTGGTCAGTCAAAAAGATTTGACGCTATCAATTTTGGATTGAAAATTCGTCTGATTTCACGACCGCTTCACTTCGCACTTTTACAACACTGCCGCATCAGCTGGACCACCAACATGGCTAATATCAACACAACAGACTTGATGGAAATGCTGATGAAACATTGATTAAAACTCGAAAAATACAATTATTTTATGATTTTTCCTCCACAATTATTATGGAACCTCACTATCATGTAACCTTCTATAATAAAAATATTCAAACTCAATTACAATACACAGCCGTAAACATAAACAAACAATATCTAACATGTAAATCAGAAAGCCTTGTTAATTTCATCCCTATCTATACAAAATGGGCAGCAAATCCTTACTAAACATTTACCTACCTGGTAAATGGTATATTTGTTTCCGTTTAGAATCTTAACAATGGGAAATTCGCAAGATAACGGTCAGGCGAAACACAAAATTTATGCCACTCACACTCCATCTTGTCCCGTTGCATCGTTAAAAATACATGTCAAATATGGAACCACCAGAATTTTGCTGTCTGCCAGCTTCCCCCACAAGGCTGTCACTGCTGGTGATCTATGTTCCTACATTTTGAATAAAGTTTGGCCACAATCCAGTCCCAAATGATGAAAACAATGTTCCAAGGAATCCCAAGTTAGTCGCATGTACACAAAGCAGCACTGTCACTCTTTTCGTCGCATGCCGGGGTGGAGGCACCTACAGCCCATGTAAGTGAAATCATGATCCACACTCGCTGGTCATACAAATCTTTGAATAGTTAGGTCGTAGGTCGATCAGAAAAGGATCTATTCTTCGATTCTGCAGGGTTCAGATTCGACAGTCAGTCAAGTAGTTTCCACTGTCACTCAAAATGTAAACACTGGCTGTCCCCATTTCAAACTTTTTCAAACTGTCAACAACTACCGACTGCACTTCCAAGAAAAATGTAGGTCAGACGATTCCATTATAGTGTGGCCAGGGGTTAGAGTAACACGTCATGCAAAACAATAGGCTGGTTTCGGTCGTGTGGAGTTGGGATTATATAAACCAAGCTCTTAGGTATTACATTATTGCGTTGAATAAACAGTTATTACTTTTCTTTGGACAGATTATTATATATGTTGCAATGTTTAAATAAATACGAACAGAACCTTCCACTCCCTTCACAGACGAGTTCAATTCGCCTCTCGCACCATGCCGGATTTCGCAGTGTCTTCCGTGGAAGGAAGGAGTTCGATTTTAAGTCGGCTATGGCAGAATGGAGATAAACTTATTGTGTTGGAAAATTAGATGAATGTTAGGCTACGCGTTCGGTTCCAAATGAAATTAAGTTACTATCAATTCTACCTAACATTCATCTAATTTCCCCAACACAATACGTTTATCTCCTAAGTAGATTTTCTTCCAAGCCGCACCACCATAAGTTGACAAAGACACATATATGTTTAGTCAACATGAGAGTCCAGTGTCTGGAATAACGGGTTTTCCGTGTCCAGATACACATCGGGGAGGCCATTATTTATTTGTTTAGTGTTTAACGCCATCAGAGGGTGATAACCATCCTCTTTCCCTGTTTAGTTTGGTGTACGTGACAGTTTTTATGTAGTAAATCTCTCAATCTTCTGAAATTGTTATGATGCCAATTATTGGGCTAATAGTATGCACTCTCATGTTCCTTTCAGATCCCAGCCAGACACTAGGTAAGTGATTTCGTCCTTTATATTACACCTACACATCAATTCTCTTTATCAAGAGGTAATTCTTAGATAATTACTGCAAAATGATTTCCATCCTAGCCGCAGCACCATCCCTGTCTAGATGCGCATCGGAGAGGCCATTATTTGTTTGTTTATTATTTGGCGCCACCAGAAGAGACATTATTATCATATTTTCAAGTTAAGTATGGAATATGGGTGACAGCTTTTAATGTAGGAAAACTCTAAATCTTCTGAAATTGTTATTATGCCAATCATTGGGTTGATAGTGTGTACTTTTATGTTTTTGCTAGATGGCTGGCCAACACGAGGTAAGTGCTTTCATTCTTTATAATCCACCTATACGTCGGTACTCTCTTTCAGCGAGTAATTCTTAGATAACTACTGCAAAAAATGACTTCCATTCTAGCCGCAGCACCATCAGTCGACAGAGACACACATTAGGTAAATCGGTATGAGGTTCCATGATCTGGATTCACGGGGTCTTTCTTGTCCAGATACACATGGCCGAGGCCATTATCTGCTTGTTAATTGTTCAGCGAGACTAGAGGGATTGTTATCACGATCTTTCTCAGTTTAGTTTGGAGAATGTTACAGTTTTAATGTAGTAAATCTCTAAATCTTCTAAAATTGTAATGATGCCAATTATTTGATTAATAGTATGCACTTTTATGTTCTTTCCAGATCGCCACCAAAAGCCAGGTAAGTGATTTCGTATTTTATATTCCACCTATACATCAGTACGCTTTGTCAACAAACGGTAATTCTTAGATAATAACGCTAATTCTACCATGGCTGCGTGAAATGCTCGATTTTGAGTGGTCAGTCAAAAGATTTGACGCTATCAATTTTGGATTGAAAATTCGTCTGATTTCACGACCGCTTCACTTCGCACTTTTACAACACTGCCGCATCAGCTGGACCACCAACATGGCTAATATCAACACAACAGACTTGATGGAAATGCTGATGAAACATTGATTAAAACTCGAAAATACAATTATTTTATGATTTTTCCTCCACAATTATTATGGAACCTCACTATCATGTAACCTTCTATAATAAAAATATTCAAACTCAATTACAATACACAGCCGTAAACATAAACAAACAATATCTAACATGTAAATCAGAAAGCCTTGTTAATTTCATCCCTATCTATACAAAATGGGCAGCAAATCCTTACTAAACATTTACCTACCTGGTAAATGGTATATTTGTTTCCGTTTAGAATCTTAACAATGGGAAATTCGCAAGATAACGGTCAGGCGAAACACAAAATTTATGCCACTCACACTCCATCTTGTCCCGTTGCATCGTTAAAAAAAATACATGTCAAATATGGAACCACCAGAATTTTGCTGTCTGCCAGCTTCCCCACAAGGCTGTCACTGCTGGTGATCTATGTTCCTACATTTTGAATAAAGTTTGGCCACAATCCAGTCCCAAATGATGAAAACAATGTTCCAAGGAATCCCAAGTTAGTCGCATGTACACAAAGCAGCACTGTCACTCTTTTCGTCGCATGCCGGGGTGGAGGCACCTACAGCCCATGTAAGTGAAATCAGGATCCACACTCGCTGGTCATACAAATCTTTGAATAGTTAGGTCGTAGGTTGATCAGAAAAGGATCTATTCTTCGATTCTGCAGGGTTCAGATTCGACAGTCAGTCAAGTAGTTTCCACTGTCACTCAAAATGTAAACACTGGCTGTCCCCCATTTCAAACTTTTTCAAACTGTCAACAACTACCGACTGCACTTCCAAGAAAAATGTAGGTCAGACGATTCCATTATAGTGTGGCCAGGGGGGTTAGAGTAACACGTCATGCAAAACAATAGGCTGGTTTCGGTCGTGTGGAGTTGGGATTATATAAACCAAGCTCTTAGGTATTACATTATTGCGTTGAATAAACAGTTATTACTTTTCTTTGGACAGATTATTATATATGTTGCAATGTTTAAATAAATACGAACAGAACCTTCCACTCCCTTCACAGACGAGTTCAATTCGCCTCTCGCACCATGCCGGATTTCGCAGTGTCTTCCGTGGAAGGAAGGACTTCGATTTTAAGTCGGCTATGGCAGAATGGAGATAAACTTATTGTGTTGGAAAATTAGATGAATGTTAGGCTACGCGTTCGGTTCCAAATGAAATTAAGTTACTATCAATTCTACCTAACATTCATCTAATTTCCCAACACAATACGTTTATCTCCTAAGTAGATTTTCTTCCAAGCCGCACCACCATAAGTTGACAAAGACACATATATGTTTAGTCAACATGAGAGTCCAGTGTCTGGAATAACGGGTTTTCCGTGTCCAGATACACATCGGGGAGGCCATTATTTATTTGTTTAGTGTTTAACGCCATCAGAGGGGTGATAACCATCCTCTTCCCTGTTTAGTTTGGTGTACGTGACATTTTTATGTAGTAAATCTCTCAATCTTCTGAAATTGTTATGATGCCAATTATTGGGCTAATAGTATGCACTCTCATGTTCCTTTCAGATCCCAGCCAGACACTAGGTAAGTGATTTCGTCCTTTATATTACACCTACACATCAATTCTCTTTATCAAGAGGTAATTCTTAGATAATTACTGCAAAATGATTTCCATCCTAGCCGCAGCACCATCCCTGTCTAGATGCGCATCGGAGAGGCCATTATTTGTTTGTTTATTATTTGGCGCCACCAGAAGAGACACTAATATCATATTTTCAAGTTAAGTATGGAATATGGGTGACAGCTTTTAATGTAGGAAAACTCTAAATCTTCTGAAATTGTTATTATGCCAATCATTGGGTTGATAGTGTGTACTTTTATGTTTTTGCTAGATGGCTGGCCAACACGAGGTAAGTGCTTTCATTCTTTATAATCCACCTATACGTCGGTACTCTCTTTCAGCGAGTAATTCTTAGATAACTACTGCAAAAATGACTTCCATTCTAGCCGCAGCACCATCAGTCGACAGAGACACACATTAGGTAAATCGGTATGAGGTTCCATGATCTGGATTCACGGGGTCTTTCTTGTCCAGATACACATGGCCGAGGCCATTATCTGCTTGTTAATTGTTCAGCGAGACTAGAGGGATTGTTATCACGATCTTTCTCAGTTTAGTTTGGAGAATGTTACAGTTTTAATGTAGTAAATCTCTAAATCTTCTAAAATTGTAATGATGCCAATTATTTGATTAATAGTATGCACTTTTATGTTCTTTCCAGATCGCCACCAAAAGCCAGGTAAGTGATTTCGTATTTTATATTCCACCTATACATCAGTACGCTTTGTCAACAAACGGTAATTCTTAGATAATAACGCTAATTCTACCATGGCTGCGTGAAATGCTCGATTTTGAGTGGTCAGTCCAAAAGATTTGACGCTATCAATTTTGGATTGAAAATTCGTCTGATTTCACGACCGCTTCACTTCGCACTTTACAACACTGCCGCATCAGCTGGACCACCAACATGGCTAATATCAACACAACAGACTTGATGGAAATGCTGATGAAACATTGATTAAAACTCGAAAAATACAATTATTTTATGATTTTTCCTCCACAATTATTATGGAACCTCACTATCATGTAACCTTCTATAATAAAAATATTCAAACTCAATTACAATACACAGCCGTAAACATAAACAAACAATATCTAACATGTAAATCAGAAAGCCTTGTTAATTTCATCCCTATCTATACAAAATGGGCAGCAAATCCTTACTAAACATTTACCTACCTGGTAAATGGTATATTTGTTTCCGTTTAGAATCTTAACAATGGGAAATTCGCAAGATAACGGTCAGGCGAAACACAAAATTTATGCCACTCACACTCCATCTTGTCCCGTTGCATCGTTAAAAAAATACATGTCAAATATGGAACCACCAGAATTTTGCTGTCTGCCAGCTTCCCCACAAGGCTGTCACTGCTGGTGATCTATGTTCCTACATTTTGAATAAAGTTTGGCCACAATCCAGTCCCAAATGATGAAAACAATGTTCCAAGGAATCCCAAGTTAGTCGCATGTACACAAAGCAGCACTGTCACTCTTTTCGTCGCATGCCGGGGTGGAGGCACCTACAGCCCATGTAAGTGAAATCATGATCCACACTCGCTGGTCATACAAATCTTTGAATAGTTAGGTCGTAGGTCGATCAGAAAAGGATCTATTCTTCGATTCTGCAGGGTTCAGATTCGACAGTCAGTCAAGTAGTTTCCACTGTCACTCAAAATGTAAACACTGGCTGTCCCCATTTCAAACTTTTTCAAACTGTCAACAACTACCGACTGCACTTCCAAGAAAAATGTAGGTCAGACGATTCCATTATAGTGTGGCCAGGGGTTAGAGTAACACGTCATGCAAAACAATAGGCTGGTTTCGGTCGTGTGGAGTTGGGATTATATAAACCAAGCTCTTAGGTATTACATTATTGCGTTGAATAAACAGTTATTACTTTTCTTTGGACAGATTATTATATATGTTGCAATGTTTAAATAAATACGAACAGAACCTTCCACTCCCTTCACAGACGAGTTCAATTCGCCTCTCGCACCATGCCGGATTTCGCAGTGTCTTCCGTGGAAGGAAGGACTTCGATTTTAAGTCGGCTATGGCAGAATGGAGATAAACTTATTGTGTTGGAAAATTAGATGAATGTTAGGCTACGCGTTCGGTTCCAAATGAAATTAAGTTACTATCAATTCTACCTAACATTCATCTAATTTCCCAACACAATACGTTTATCTCCTAAGTAGATTTTCTTCCAAGCCGCACCACCATAAGTTGACAAAGACACATATATGTTTAGTCAACATGAGAGTCCAGTGTCTGGAATAACGGGTTTTCCGTGTCCAGATACACATCGGGGAGGCCATTATTTATTTGTTTAGTGTTTAACGCCATCAGAGGGGTGATAACCATCCTCTTTCCCTGTTTAGTTTGGTGTACGTGACAGTTTTTTATGTAGTAAATCTCTCAATCTTCTGAAATTGTTATGATGCCAATTATTGGGCTAATAGTATGCACTCTCATGTTCCTTTCAGATCCCAGCCAGACACTAGGTAAGTGATTTCGTCCTTTATATTACACCTACACATCAATTCTCTTTATCAAGAGGTAATTCTTAGATAATTACTGCAAAATGATTTCCATCCTAGCCGCAGCACCATCCCTGTCTAGATGCGCATCGGAGAGGCCATTATTTGTTTGTTTATTATTTGGCGCCACCAGAAGAGACACTAATATCATATTTTCAAGTTAAGTATGGAATATGGGTGACAGCTTTTAATGTAGGAAAACTCTAAATCTTCTGAAATTGTTATTATGCCAATCATTGGGTTGATAGTGTGTACTTTTATGTTTTTGCTAGATGGCTGGCCAACACGAGGTAAGTGCTTTCATTCTTTATATTCCACCTATACGTCGGTACTCTCTTTCAGCGAGTAATTCTTAGATAACTACTGCAAAAATGACTTCCATTCTAGCCGCAGCACCATCAGTCGACAGAGACACACATTAGGTAAATCGGTATGAGGTTCCATGATCTGGATTCACGGGGTCTTTCTTGTCCAGATACACATGGCCGAGGCCATTATCTGCTTGTTAATTGTTCAGCGAGACTAGAGGGATTGTTATCACGATCTTTCTCAGTTTAGTTTGGAGAATGTTACAGTTTTAATGTAGTAAATCTCTAAATCTTCTGAAATTGTAATGATGCCAATTATTTGATTAATAGTATGCACTTTTATGTTCTTTCCAGATCGCCACCAAAAGCCAGGTAAGTGATTTCGTATTTTATATTCCACCTATACATCAGTACGCTTTGTCAACAAACGGTAATTCTTAGATAATAACGCTAATTCTACCATGGCTGCGTGAAATGCTCGATTTTGAGTGGTCAGTCAAAAGATTTGACGCTATCAATTTTGGATTGAAAATTCGTCTGATTTCACGACCGCTTCACTTCGCACTTTTACAACACTGCCGCATCAGCTGGACCACCAACATGGCTAATATCAACACAACAGACTTGATGGAAATGCTGATGAAACATTGATTAAAACTCGAAAAATACAATTATTTTATGATTTTTCCTCCACAATTATTATGGAACCTCACTATCATGTAACCTTCTATAATAAAAATATTCAAACTCAATTACAATACACAGCCGTAAACATAAACAAACAATATCTAACATGTAAATCAGAAAGCCTTGTTAATTTCATCCCTATCTATACAAAATGGGCAGCAAATCCTTACTAAACATTTACCTACCTGGTAAATGGTATATTTGTTTCCGTTTAGAATCTTAACAATGGGAAATTCGCAAGATAACGGTCAGGCGAAACACAAAATTTATGCCACTCACACTCCATCTTGTCCCGTTGCATCGTTAAAAAAATACATGTCAAATATGGAACCACCAGAATTTTGCTGTCTGCCAGCTTCCCCACAAGGCTGTCACTGCTGGTGATCTATGTTCCTACATTTTGAATAAAGTTTGGCCACAATCCAGTCCCAAATGATGAAAACAATGTTCCAAGGAATCCCAAGTTAGTCGCATGTACACAAAGCAGCACTGTCACTCTTTTCGTCGCATGCCGGGGTGGAGGCACCTACAGCCCATGTAGGTGAAATCATGATCCACACTCGCTGGTCATACAAATCTTTGAATAGTTAGGTCGTAGGTCGATCAGAAAAGGATCTATTCTTCGATTCTGCAGGGTTCAGATTCGACAGTCAGTCAAGTAGTTTCCACTGTCACTCAAAATGTAAACACTGGCTGTCCCCATTTCAAACTTTTCAAACTGTCAACAACTACCGACTGCACTTCCAAGAAAAATGTAGGTCAGACGATTCCATTATAGTGTGGCCAGGGGGTTAGAGTAACACGTCACGCAAAACAATAGGCTGGTTTCGGTCGTGTGGAGTTGGGATTATATAAACCAAGCTCTTAGGTATTACATTATTGCGTTGAATAAACAGTTATTACTTTTCTTTGGACAGAATATTATATATGTTGCAATGTTTAAATAAATACGAACAGAACCTTCCACTCCCTTCACAGACGAGTTCAATTCGCCTCTCGCACCATGCCGGATTTCGCAGTGTCTTCCGTGGAAGGAAGGACTTCGATTTTAAGTCGGCTATGGCAGAATGGAGATAAACTTATTGTGTTGGAAAATTAGATGAATGTTAGGCTACGCGTTCGGTTCCAAATGAAATTAAGTTACTATCAATTCTACCTAACATTCATCTAATTTCCCAACACAATACGTTTATCTCCTAAGTAGATTTTCTTCCAAGCCGCACCACCATAAGTTGACAAAGACACATATATGTTTAGTCAACATGAGAGTCCAGTGTCTGGAATAACGGGTTTTCCGTGTCCAGATACACATCGGGGAGGCCATTATTTATTTGTTTAGTGTTTAACGCCATCAGAGGGTGATAACCATCCTCTTTCCCTGTTTAGTTTGGTGTACGTGACAGTTTTTTATGTAGTAAATCTCTCAATCTTCTGAAATTGTTATGATGCCAATTATTGGGCTAATAGTATGCACTCTCATGTTCCTTTCAGATCCCAGCCAGACACTAGGTAAGTGATTTCGTCCTTTATATTACACCTACACATCAATTCTCTTTATCAAGAGGTAATTCTTAGATAATTACTGCAAAATGATTTCCATCCTAGCCGCAGCACCATCCCTGTCTAGATGCGCATCGGAGAGGCCATTATTTGTTTGTTTATTATTTGGCGCCACCAGAAGAGACACTAATATCATATTTTCAAGTTAAGTATGGAATATGGGTGACAGCTTTTAATGTAGGAAAACTCTAAAACTTCTGAAATTGTTATTATGCCAATCATTGGGTTGATAGTGTGTACTTTTATGTTTTTGCTAGATGGCTGGCCAACACGAGGTAAGTGCTTTCATTCTTTATATTCCACCTATACGTCGGTACTCTCTTTCAGCGAGTAATTCTTAGATAATTACTGCAAAAATGACTTCCATTCTAGCCGCAGCACCATCAGTCGACAGAGACACACATTAGGTAAATCGGTATGAGGTTCCATGATCTGGATTCACGGGTGTTTTCTTGTCCAGGTACACATCACTGAGGCCATTATCTGCTTGTTTATTGTTCAGCGAGACCAGCGGGATCGTTATCACGATCTCTAGTTTAGAGTATGTAACAGTTTTAATGTAATAAATCTCTAAATCTTCTGAAATTGTTATGATCCCAATTATTGGATTGATAGTATGCACTTTTATGTTCTTTCCAGATCGCCACCAAAAGGCAGGTAAGTGATTTCGCTTTTTATATTGCACCTACACAGCAATATTCTTTATCAATAAGAAATTCATAGATACTTACTGGAAAACGATTTCCATCCTAGCCGCAGCACCATCAGTTGAGAGAGACACACATGTCTTAAGTCAGTTTTAGTGTCCAAGGTCTGGATTAACGGGTTTTCCCTGCCCAGATACGCATCGGAGAGGCCATTATTTGTTTGTTTATTATTTGGCGCCACCAGAGGAGACATTATTATCATATTTACAAGTAACGTATGGAATACGGATGACAGCTTTTAATGTAGAAAAACTCTAAATCTTCTGAAATTGTTATTATGCCAATCATTGGGTTAATAGTATGTACTTTTATGTTTTTGCTAGATGGCAGGCCAACACAAGGTAAGTGCTTTCATTCTTTATATTCCAGCTATACGTCAGTACTCTTTTTTAGCGAGTAATTCTTAGATAATTACTACAAAAATGACTTCCGCAGCACCATCAGTCGACAGAGACACACATTAGGTAAATCAGTATGAGGTTCCATGATCTGGATTCACGGGGATTTTCTTGTCCAGATACACATTGCCGAGGCCATTATCAACTTGTTTATTGCTCAGCGAGACCTGAGAGATTGTTATCACGATCTTTCTCAGTTTAGTTTGTAGTATGCTACAGTTTTAATGTAGTGAATCTCTAAATCTTCTGAAATTGTAATGATGCCAATTATTGGATTTATATTTTGCACTTTTATGTTCTTTCCAGATAGCCACACAAAGCCGAGTCCATTAGTTGTTTGTGTATTGTTTAACGCCACCAGAGGGATGATTATCATCATCTTTCTCTGTTTAGTTTGAATTACGTTACAGTTTTCAATGTAGTAAATCTCTAATTCTTCTGAAATTGTTATTATGGCAATTATTGGATTAATAGTAGATCTATGCACTTTCATGTTCTTTCCAGATCGCAGCCCAACGCCATGTAAGTGATTTCGTCCTTTATATTCCATCAGTACTCTTTGTCAACAAAAGGTAATTCTTAGCTTTTCACTGAAAGTGTTTTTCCTTTCAAGTCAGACCACCGTTAGTTTACAGAGTGACGTATTTGTTTAATCAGTATGAGGGTCCAGGGTCAGGATTATCGTGTTTTCCCTGTTCACATCGGAGAGGTCATTATTTGCTTGTTTGTTTTGTTTAACGCCACCAGAGGGTCATTATCATTATATTTCGTTACTAGTATCTAGTACATGTGACAGTTCTGGATGTTGTAAATCTTCTGTAACATCGGAGATGTCATTTTTGTTTGTTTGTTTATTGTTTAATGCCACCAGAGGGGTCACTGTTGTGATCTTTTTTCTATTTAGTTTGGGGTACGTCTGACAGTTTTTAATGTAGTAAATCTCTAAATTGCTCTGATACCAATTATTGGGCTAGGTAAGTGCTTTTGTCCTTTGTTCACAAAAGTTAATTCTTAGATACTAACTGCATCTCTTTTCCATCCTAGCCGCAGCACCATAAGTCCACAGAGACACACATTTTTTATTTCAGAATATAGGGTCCATGGTCTCCATTAACGGGTTTTCCCTATCCAGATACACATCGGAGAGGTCGTTATTTGCTTGAACTGTTTAAGAAGCATTCTAGAAGTTGTAAGCAATAGGAACGTCAAGTCTTTATTGTACAGTTGCGACGTTTCGGTATAGATGCTTATTCCTGTTTCAAGCATGATATATCATTATTTGTTTGTTTGTTTATTGTTTAATGCCACCAGAGGGGTCATTGTTGTGATCTTTTTTCTATTTAGTTTGGGGTACGTCTGACAGTTTTTAATGTAGTAAATCTCTAAATTGCTATGATACCAATTATTGGGCTAGGTAAGTGCTTTTGTCCTTTCTGCACAAAAGTTAATTCTTAGATACTAACTGCAAGTTCATTTCAATCCTAGCCGCAGCACCATCAGTGGAAAGAGACACACATTTGTTAAGTCAGTATGAGGGTTCAGGGTCTCAATTAACGGGGTTTTCCTGTCCAGATACACATCGGAGAGGTCATTATTTGCTTGTTTGTTTATTGTTTAACACCACCAGATGGGTCATAATAATTGTATTTCTTTACTAGCATCTAGTACATGTGACAGTTGTTAATGTTGTAAATCTCTCAATCTTCTTAAACTGTTATGATACCAGTTACTGGGCTAATAGTATGTACGTTTATGATGTTTCCAGATCGGAGACCAACACAAGGTATGTGCTTTTGTCCTTAATAATCAGCCTCTACATTGGTACTCTTAGTTCACAAAAGTTAATTCTTAGATACTAACTGCATCTCTTTTCCATCCTAGCCGCAGCACCATAAGTCCACAGAGACACACATTTTTTATTTCAGAATATAGGGTCCATGGTCTCCATTAACGGGTTTTCCCTATCCAGATACACATCGGAGAGGTCATTATTTGCTTGAACTGTTTAGGAGGCATTCTAGAGTTGTAAGCAATAGGAATGTCAAGTGTTTATGGATGATCAACTTGTTTACTGTACAATTGCGACGTTTCGGTATAGATGCTTATACCTTTTTGAAGCATGATATATCATTATTTGCTTGTTTGTTTATTGTTTAATGCCACCAGAGGGGTCATTGTTGTGATCCTTTTCTATTTAGTTTCGGGTACGTCTGACAGTTTTTAATGTTGTAAATCTGTAAATCTTCTAAAATTGTTATGGTGCCAATTATTGGGCTAATAGTATGTACTTTTATGATGTTTCCAGATCGGAGACCAACAAAAGGTAACTGTTTTCATTCTCTATTTTCCACCTATACATCAGAACGCTTTGTCAGCAAAATGCGATTTCCATCCTAGCCGCAGCACCATAAGTCGACAGAGACAAACATTTGTTAAGTCAGTATAAGGGTCCAGACTCTGGATTTAACAGGCTTTCTCTGTGCAGATACTATTCGGACATTTCATTGTTTGCTTGTTTGTTTATTGTTTAATGCCACCAGAAGGGTAATTGTTATGATATTGTTTTCTATTTAGTTTGGAGTACGTGACAGTTTTAAATGTTGTAAATCTCTAAATCTTCTGATATTCTTATGCTACCAATTATTTGGCTGCTATTCTGTAATACTATGTTCTTTCCGATCTGACCAACGCAAAGTAAGTGCTTTCGTCCTCTATATTCCACCTGTACATCAGTACTCGTTGTGAACAAAAGGTAATTCTTAGACACTACAAGGCGATTCCCATCCTAGCCAAAGTACAATTAGTCGACAGACACACTCATTTGTTGAGTCACGATCATGGTTTTTGAATTTCTTTGTCACCTTCATTCGCAATAACGTCGTGAAATAGCTTTCACCAATTTGCTTCTTTAGTTATATGCGTTGGAGGTCGCCTTCGCCTGCTGGCATTTCGGCAGCCAATTTGCTTGAGCAGTCAACTGTTGAATACTTCGGGATGTCTAGTCGGTTATGGCCTTATCCGTCGAATTTTAAACAGTCAGCAGTGCCGATCCTTCGAATCATGCTTGAATGGTTCTGTGCTAATCGGTCGAATTTCAGACCGTGTTAACACACTGGGAGAGTCTAAGTTCATTAATTAAGTGGTCGGAAGTAGCGTCACCCACTAATTCACAGTAGGAATCCGAGCTTTCAGATCCTTCAGATGGTTGATAATCTTCATCAGATCTACCATCACTTTCATCAGAGAGATCACCACCAAGCTCCCGTTGCATAAGTTCAAATAAGTTTAGTTAATCCATTTAGAATGTGCTCTGGGCACACAAGTCACAGAAGACCCGCAAAAAGGTTAAATGAATCTGATTGCCTTGAGGAATTCTAAATGCTGGTCAAAGAGGTGTCAGTGGGGTCTGCATGGACCCCATCCGTCCTCAGTAGGGTATATGCAACACATCAACTACTTTATAATGGAAATTCTTTCTAAATCTTAAACCTGAGATTTTAAGGGTTAATTCATCAATTTCAATTTTGTACAAAAGTACAAAAATATATAGAGTCCAAACATATATTTAATGTATCAATTTCTCATTGTATCATATGAGTAGGCAAAGATATATACTGTACAAAAGTACAAAAATAAAGAGAGTCAAACCATCCAACACCCCTTGCGTCGTTTTTCTTGGTAGGATCCAATGTTTTGATAACTAATTAATAGCTTTGATGACAGTGCTCATCCGTCAAATGTATTTTACTACTTTGAAATCAGAAATTCGACGGATCACCATGCCAGCCGTCACCATTTGGAATTCTTTGTAACCAGCGCCTTCAAATTCAAGATATAGTGTAAGAGAATTTTCGCCTTTGGACACTATTCATAGACGCACCAATTAGTCTCCAATGAAGTAAGATTGCTTAATTTTTGCTTTCCGCTGTATCATATTTACATTCGGATTCTTTCGTGTATAAAACATAACAAATGAATTGGCAATTGAATCGGCTGGCTGAATCTGATACGCAAGCGGTTTTATGTGTGTTTTAGCGAATTTTGGGAAAATATGAATACGTGTACATACCCTTTAATGTGGAATGAATCGAAACAGTTATTATGGTTTATTCTTCTTTGTCTTTAAACGAAAAATCCACAGAATTGAACACATCCCCACACAAGTGGACATATATACAGTATTTTCAAGGAGATTCACAGGGTCTGCATTAAGATTTACATGTCCAGGTACACATCGGAAAGGTCATTATTTGTTTGTTTAGTGTTTAACGCCGCCAGAGGAGTCATTTTCATGGTATTTCTTTACTAGTATCTAGTACATGTGGCAGTTTTTAATGGCGTACATCTCTAAATCGTTTGAAATTTTGTTATTATGCCAATTATTGGGCTAATAGTATGCACTTTTATGTTCGTTTCAGATCGCAACCTAACATCAGGTAATTGTTTTCTTTCTATGTATTCCACCTATACATGAGTATTCTTTTTCAAGAGAATGTACGTATTAGATATTAACCGCTTGGGCGATCACTTCTGGTCAAACTGATGATAGTAAACTATGATTATTTAACAATAGTCATGTGATGTATTCAATATGTGTTCGTGTGGATCCCCAGTGTGACAGTAGAAACATTTTTAATTTTTCTGACACTGGCGAAACTTACAATGAAAACCGATAGGAAATGGTCGCACATTGAGCCATGACAATTACTCATGACGTCATCGAACAATGTGTGTTTGTTTTTTCTGTTAGACATGTGACATCAAGCGCATTTTCCTATCGGGTTTATATGATAATATGTTAATGTTAACGTTAACATGTCTCGCTATCGGAGACAACATTACGTTATATACGGTGTTTTACCACACACAAGTGGCCATTTATGTTATGTTACTCTCAGTGCACTATTTGTTGTAAGCGCTTGCTTGCGAGCAAAGTTGGTAATTAATTAGACGAGTCTGGATCAAGCAATCAGTCTAGTGCCATCATGTGCACTGATATATACGGTGACATACATCAATCAAATTAGCGAGCCTGAACACCCGATCTCGTTAGTGAGTGGGTGCGTTAACGAGTAATGGAGGAGTGCGTTTTATATATATTACGACGCTTTGTGCAGTTGTATAAGGGAGTGATAGCCTTAAACATGTATAGCTTCTGTAAAGGTCACAAACCATTGATAATAATGAAGTAAAATGATCGAACCCACTATCGGGCTATCGTAAGGGGCTTAACTGCACAGCGATTTCCCGCTTCTTTGACACTTGTGCACTGAAATGACCTTTCGATGGCTCATTAAGAAGTATTTCCGAAATTATATCTGAATTTGAACGTTTTTGCCAACATTTCTAATCTGCAACACGGACATCAAGTGTCATTGTGCAGCATATGTTTCATGAAGTAGATGCCTCTCTCCAGAGTGTCGCCTCCATGATGGCTACACATACAGTCAAGTCGGCATCTGCTATAAGCTGCACCACACCAAGATCTCGTGGATGGAAGCACGTGAAAAGTGTCGCGTGGAGGGTGGAGATTTGATTAAAGTCGACACCATAAAGAGGCGCAAGGTTATGGTAAGCGTTATCGGAGGCGTTCTCAAAGGGTCATCCAGCTCATCCGGGTCACCCAGGTCATACAGCTCATCCAGGGCATCCGGGCCATCCAGGTCATTCAGCTCATCCAGGCCATCCAGGCCATCCAGGTCATTCAGCTCATCCAGGACATCCAGGACATCCGGGCCATCCAGGTCATTCAGCTCATCCAGGACATCCAGGACATCCGGGCCATCCAGGTCATTCAGCTCATCCAGGTCAACCAGGTCAACCAGGTCATCTAGATCATCCAGGTCCAGCTATTGTAAGTCCTATGCTGAGAAGAAAAATACAAGTACTATTATCCTTTACACTATTCTGATGACCACTGTTACATCAGTACATATCTATAACCATACACTAGTTTCGTACATGTACTTGTGCTTGGTGATTAACTTGAGGCTAGAGTTTTGGGGAATAAAAATGCCTGCCATTAGGTTATAAAGATACATCCCTGCATTTGAACCTTCTAAAATATTAGACAGAGATGTTAATTTTCTGCATTATAGACAAAAGAAGCGGATACTGTCGTAAGGAGGAGTTCTACATCGGAGGTCAACGCAATACTAATACTGGACGTTGGGTATGGGTGTTGGACAACACCAACATTGCCAACTTCATAAAGAACGACCCCAGGTCCAACTGCATGGAACTTGAACCTGTATGCGACAGCAACGAGGTGATAATGGACGATACAAGCTGCCACTATCAGCATCAGAGGTTTTTCTGTGAGATCGTTGTAGAGTAGATTTGATCGTCAAGTACACAATTTTGACGCATTTATGGATACTCCAGAGATTCCTTCACATCATGTTTTAATGTTCATATATTCATTAATTGTTCTTTTTTTTTCAATTGATACAAAAAAAAGAAACATGAGATGTTTACCAGAATAACCTCTGCCTCTCTGTCTGTCTAATCTGTCGATATTTCTGACTTGCAATCTCAATGTGTAAATAAACCAGACAACAAGCAATATATAAACATCAGTAACCCATATTTACAGACAATTCCTGCACCTGGTTGAGTATTCCGGGGAGCAGTTGCCCTTGATTAATTCTGAAATAGCAATTGTTATATTTATTAACATATAATTGGATTCATCTTTGTTCATTGATAAAACACTTTCTGCAGGATGTACGGGTTTTCATGTATTTTCACAACAACAACAACAACAACAACAAAACTTGGGAAGAGAGTCATTGGGTATTTTAATGAGCTTCATCAATGAAACAACACATGGACAAAACTATGGCAACACCTATGATTTTAACAGGATATAGTCATTTATATTCACATCATAATTATGTTTATATAGACACTCCGCGTACCCCATGCGTTGATTTTAGATATGCACCTGTTACGATCAAAGGCGAGCATTATGTGTAATAGTTGCACCCGTCATTAAGCAAGTATCATGTTCCAGTAAATTGTTCTGACAGCTCGATAAGGCGATCAGTTGATTTCGTTGTTGATTTGTTGATAAGCAAATATGGGGGTCTTCACAACTGACAACTTCTCAATAATGGCAAGTTACTGAAATGCAGAATGATCGATTGTCATTGAGGGCTGTTGCAAGAGATGCTGCTTGTCAGCCACAGACTATCAACCGATTGGCCAGAAAGTATCAGCAAACTAATGACGTTAATCACAGTCAATGCTCAGGTCGACCACGAGTGGCAACTCCTATGGAGGATACAGCCCTTCTAAGAATCACAAGACTTCATCCGTTCATGTTAAGTGGCGTGTTAAAACGGAGGGGCTCCCACGTGGTCGTTGTCTAACAGAACTGACTGCAATATAGAGAAAAACGATCGACCGATCAGACGTCCATTGTTACCCTGAGAGCACAAAGAAGCACGGCTGGCTTTGTGTCAAGCTCGAAATCACTGGAATTTGAGATTATGGGGAAGGGTCCACTGGCCACACGAAAGACGATTTCTAGTGTTCATTACTTATGGCCGAGTTCGTGTAATGCGCTGCAGAAACACTGCATAGTACTCAACGGAATATCTTAAAGCACATACCGTTTGGAGAGGGTCCATTGAAGACTGTAATCTTGAAATAGTAAAGAAATCTGAATGGACAACGGTATACCACTGACAATCCAAGACAGAGTTTTTGTACCCCACTTCGATCTCCATCCTCTGAACACAAGACCCATCTTCATGGACGTGTATGCTATCGTTCGCGTACCGTTGTTGACGCGGTCAAACGGCGGTAGCAACTCTACCTTGCCCCGCCAGGAGTCCAGATCTTAGTCCAATAGAGCATGTCTGGGAAAATACGTCAGAGGGATATTCCATCAAGCCCTACATCAAGTATGGTACGCAATACCTCGACGTCAAACTCAACGTCTGATACAGTCGGTGAGGTGAGGGTCAGGGATGTTATTGCAGTTGGCGGAGGTTACACCAGACGTTGAGATTGTGCTCGCTTATTGATACTTATGTGATTTCTTTAGGATTGTATGCCAGAATCTGATACCATACACGATATGGGGTGTTGCGATAATTTTTGCCATGTGTATATACCGTTAACATCAACAATGGCAGAAATCTATGCGAGACTGTTTGATAATAGGGTTGAATTCAATTTGGTAATGGCCAACTCTATATTCAAGCCACTTCATGCTTTGCCTTAAAAAATCGTTTGATTGAGGTGCAGTCGAGCATGCTCCTTCTACAATGTCAGAGTTAATACGCGTCTCTTATTGTGTGAACAATAAAGTGTTCTGAAAGGCATCTGAAGATATTACAGTGGTAGTACAAAAAAGAATGTCAGTACAAATCCAAAGGCAGTCGCATAATATAACAGTGATTATAGTAATGAAGACAGAGATGGTAATATCCACCTGACTGCAATAATGATCATGTTTCCGAAATAGGACGGGGCTGAGTGTCCAGGATAGAAATGATCTCCAAACATTTTCTGATCTGCTTGTAACTTGAGATGTATTGTGAAATGAGAGGCAAGAGTAAGCCGCCCTTATGCCCCTGAGAAAAATGAGATTCTCCAACTCCCCCTAGGGTCGTAGGACCCTGTACTGAGACAACTGAGGAGCTCGAGTGGTCAGACTTGGATGATGTTTGTAATCGTATCATACACAAATATCGGTGATTGATGTTCATGATGTCAGTCACTAAAATGTCTGCTTGAAAATAGATTACAGAGCTAAACAACAAAGAAACAGACAGACAAAACACATACATTGATACGTGAGCTTTTGGAGTAGTATGTATAGACGGGTGTCAACACAATGATATCCACACAATGGAACGTGAACAATAGAAGCAAATAGTTGTCACTGAACATAACGTCGGATATCGATTTTCAACGCTCTGCCATCGTGCGAAGATCCTGTGTTGCTTTGTATTGATGGTCATCAGTAGACTGTATCCATTGTCTTCATACAGCATTGACTCTGACGCACAACATCTACAACACTAAGCAACGTATCCGACCCTGCACTATCATGTCTCTTAAAATTCAACTGCTGTTTAAAAGTAGCAAACGTGCCACTGTGAACAGCTGTGTAACATTTTGTGGGTTCTTTAAACCTACACTGGCCTAACGGGTACAGCAGAAGGGAGAATATGTGATCACATGACGCATCTTCAGCAAAATTGAAATCACAGGCATTTACTGTGTCCTTACTTTTTACAAAAAGTGACTCCTTGGGACCAAACTCAGAAACAGGTTTCTCTTTTGTAAAATGCACGATGCTATCAGTCTCTTGGAAATGGCAAAGTGTATCTGCAGTGAGTGCCCTTGATGTAGCAGCCACTGTCCAAAAGTTGCACATATTGCGATAGTGCAACGCTGTGGCATCATCCTGCTGATGTGAACACTGCCACATTTCCCTGAACTAGGAAACTCTCACTTGCCACTCGGTCAGTAAGAAAGTACATAGGATTTGATGTTATGAATATGTGACAACATTCCCCAAAACCATTAGAAAAATGCATATTTCTTTTGGTGGATTTCAAAGTGCTGTATTTTGGGGTACTCTCTTGGACTGACTAGATGTACTTTCATAGAGATTGATTGGTCCTCGCTGTAGACCTATTTGCTTTTTTGGCCGACAATTATGAGAGATTGTTGTTCAAAGTTTATTGGATAAGTTTAAAAGATATCTTATATTAAGAAAGGAAACATTTAAAATCACTGCAGGTATAACTGACATAAATAGTTTTCCATATCCCAAGTGATATCACACGAGTGTGAGTCTTCCTGTCACTTCCAAGTGTCATTTCTTGAAAGCTCCATAGGTATATTTAGAGTTTTCTCCCTTTGATTCTCACCTTACACGGCTGATACACTGCCCGAGCACGACATACCTTTCCATAGCCACAAAGAACACCACCCACAAGCAAATACAGTGACACTGAAGGGCGCCTTTTGTGTAGCACTTGATGGTTCGAAAAAACCGAAACGTCCATGTTTGTAACCTGACTAAGGTTGCACAAGGTGTGTCATCACACTTAATACATATCTACCTATACCAAGGAGGCTTAGAATAACAGACAGACCAGTGATGAAAAACATGAACAACGTTAACGATCTACACAATCGTAACTCAAACATCACCCACTTTAACCATGAACAGTATACTGTCCTGACATCTCTGTCTGGTTTGGTGCATCACCCGCGTGTCAGGAACACGTGTCTGGCGCTGCCATGGTGACATAATACATGTATGTCCAACTGTATCACGGTGGCATGTAAATGATCAAGTATGTAAGTGAGTGCATGTTGTAGGTCATTTTCATCACCTAAAAACAATTGATGTTGGTTGGTTGATTTGTTGTTTAACGCCGCACTCAGCAATATTCCAGCTATATGACGGCTGTCTGAAAATTAGTCGCCCCTTACGACAAGCATGGGTTACTGAAGAGCGATTCTATGCGAATGTCCGAGAAGCAGGGGGCACTAAAGGTCTGCCATGAGCGAGTATACCCACATGGTCATTCAAGGGTCCTCGGAGTGGGGAACAGGAAAGTCGCAAAAATAAATTCTGATACAGTCAAAACAATGTTTAAACAAACCATAAAGATATTTCCTTGCCTGATATCGATTGCATTTGATCCATGTAACATACGAGGGTTTGGAAGTGTTTTATTATATGTATTAATTTTTTCAACTGGTTTTGCCAACTGCTATTTGTACTCCGACAAGAATGTTCGATAACAAGTAACAAAGTAATAAAGTACTAACCCTTGAATTCTTTTAACGTATGTTGTGTTGGATTAAACTGTACATGTGTCTGAGCGTATGAATTATGCAAGCTTCTCGAAGGAGTCTTGTCAATAGCGATGACTCATCGCTCAGGGAATTCCACACTCTATTTCTTTCTGTTCCTTCTAAGCACGCTTTTGAGAACCAGTCGAGTGTAACTAAATGTTGCTAAATTCGACACCGACGTATTGTGTCGTAAACAGTGCAAGCACAAAGCGTGAACAAGGAAGTAAGTAATTGAAATCAACTACCCAATGGTGTTACAGGACGGACGAGGACAACTCGGAAAGGCTCCACACAAATGTACCAGGAAGTCAAGGAAAGACCTCCAACTGAGCAATATCGATGTTAGCTTAACACTGTCAGCCAATAGCTGATTAAATGAACAACAATCCACGTTGCTATGTTGTACGTACTAAGCTGATAGATGATATTGGTATGTGGTCCCATAATATTTAAATTCAGCAGTTATAGCACCCTCCGGACCACTCCGATATTCAATATTTAAGCATTATATGGATCACATTATGAATCATTAGATATTGTGATATTGTTAAGTGAGGTGGTCCTTGACTTTATTGTTGAGTATATTATACTTCTCTGAAAATATCTCACTTAAAACACTCACTATATGTTATGCACACACACACACACACACACACACACACACACACACACACACACACACACACACACACACACACACACACACACACACACACACACACACACACACACACACACACACACACACACACACACACACACACACACATATTGTTACATCGAAGAATGATTTCTTCACTAACTTGGGGGAACCAACTGCAAACCTCATGCAGATGAATTATACGGGGATCATGCAACAAATTGCTGTAAAGCATGTGCAAATATCGTGCATGTGAACAGCTTCGTTGGGGTGTAAAGTTGTGTAAAGAATTCTCCAATTTTCACTGATTTACATCATTTACTGAACTCCTGAAAATAATCTTTTCAACGTTACGAATTTGTTTTACAATTCATCAGTTCATGTGTAAACAGTACCTTTAAACAGTATGAAATATTTAGCAAACTTTGGTTTAGAACAGTTGCCTGAAGTAAGTGGCTATATTTACACTAGTGAGTCATAACTTTTTAAGAGAAGTATATATATATATATATATATATATATAGCCATATAATAAGTAACAATTGATAGACCACACCTGGCTCGTTTATATTGTGGTTGTTGTAAATATTTTCATACGTGTTATTATTGTGACTTACAAGTACAACATTTTGTACATGTTGCCAAACACCACAGACAGCGTACCCAAATACAACGTTCCCCGCGTCTCACGATTCTAGCCCTACCTAGAAGATTCAGTCTATGTTGAAAGGGTTCATGACATCCTCTGAAATGGTCGATACGCCAGAATGGCCACAGCACGCAGTCGTCTCATCACTGTGTCCCTGCTGATACTGGGTGTATCCAGTTGATAAATGCGCAGGTGATGTTGCTCACTCTCTGGGATTTCAGATTGTCAAATATCTGGCCAGTCTGCCTGACGCGGCTCATTAGTCTGTTAATAGTCTGCATTCTATAGCCGAATCTTCTGACAATATAGCTTTTCGAAGCCACCATCTGAGACATCCCAAGAGCTCGTTCTGGCTGATAATCCTGGCATTGTGGTGTGAGCCTTTAACAGGTATACAACTAACGATCACCATCGTTAAAAACTGTTGCGGAATAACTAGTACGTGCGACAAAATCACGTTTTTAATAATTTGCGCCTGTACTGTAGTGTGCCGTACTGTACTGCCCAGAACTGTAAATGATATCTGCAGTGTTCAGGCAACATGTACTCAATGTTTGTGCCAATGAAAACACTCAGGTTGGTATGCATACGAAATTATCATTGAACAATAAGCGTTGGGTGTAGCTAAACGGTTAAAGCGTTCGCTCGTCACCCCGAAGACCCGGGTTCGATTCCCCACATGGGTAAAATTTTCTGAAGCCCATTTCTGGAATCCCCTGCCGTGATATCGCTGGAATATAGCTAAAAGCGGCGTAAATCTGAACTCACTCACTTTGGGTAGGACATGCTTACCCGTTTCGCGAGCCACCGGGACGCGCTTTAAGCCCAGTGAAAAATGTTCTGGATAATGGAGACAGTGTATTCTCTGGCATTGACAATATATATTTGCTCTTCGGTGTGTTCTTGATATACATCTATACAAACCCGCTCGTCGTGTGCCTTGACAGTTATCAATGGCAAAATGATCACAAGTTAATGTTAATCTCTAATCTCCATCGTTTCCGGCTGATCGAATATCTCATTTAATCGTTTCATTAAAAACACTGTCTGCCACTTCCTTTCGTTTATTGTTGAATGTATTTTAAGGACAAAGATACAAAGCAGGCAATTCAATGTAACACTGTTTCAAGATGCCAGACGTCGTTATGATGATAAACGTTGCTAAAACAACTCTCGCGCTGAAAATGAGTGCAATGCATATTACTCACATCTAAATTTTGTTTGTGATGGCAAAAATCACCATCTGGCTGTAAGGTCTTAGATAGGCATTAGAAGTAGCAAGTAAGCGTGGGGTATATAGATGAACAACTTCTTTATCAAGTTTTGCACAATGCATAGCGACTCAAGGACAACTCTCGACACTGACAAATGTCCCTGACACTGCAGCTTATCAATGAATACATATAACACGTGTCATTTGTTTAATAACCATGGCTCAGCTTACCATTTCGTTTTGGGGACTCTTTTGTACAATATCTTAACATACAGCTAGTCCCACTACAATTTACTGGTAGCATAACATTTTCAATTCTTCCCGGAAATGAACAATTCTCTCAGTTCTCAGTCATAAAAAGGTTTTAGATTTTAACATATAAGAAGACTTACTGACATCAAAAAGTAATACCTTGAGAAAGAGTGTCAGTTGAATATCATGCAAGCGTGTAATGTAAAATTACTAACATCTTCATCTGTAAAACTAAAGAACGTAACATCAAAGCGCACTGGACTGAATCGCACTGAATCTCGACATGTTTCACAAACATGTTTCACAAGATAATCATCGGACAAGCAAATGTGAGGATATGTGTTTTAAGTAATTGAAACAAATAAAGATGCACAGTGCAAAATTACACATAATCACGTTGTAATACTTAGTCTACGTAAATTCTAAAAAAGCTATTAACATTCACCGTCTTTGCCAAAGAGCCTTATATCGGATTTTCCTTAGTTTTAGGTTTCCTCATGCACATACAGATCACTATGACAACCAAGTACAACTGCAACAGTTACGGCCGCTCCCAGGCCTATTCCGACCCATATCAAGAAGTTGGTGGCAGGCTCGGATGCAGGCTCAGGGGCAGGCTCAGGGGCAGGGTTTTGTTGCGGAATGGTGAGAGGCTTCAAGGTGATGGAACGAAGGTTCGACAACTCTGACTGGCGACTGGCTTCGTCGAACGCTTTAAGCCCAAAACGTAGAAATCACTTGGCCAGTTGATCGGTAACCGAATCGTGACCATTTGCTGTGATCTTGCCGGAAGTGGGTCCAAGCTTCCGGTGACTAAATCTTCGTTCATAACCATCGAGGCTTGTGTGAAGTTAACTCTGAGGCTCGCAAAAGTCACCGCAACCCGCAGCTCATATTTTGCAACTGCAATGAACAACTGCCATGTGTGATTTAAATGTAAGACTGTTAACATATTGTAAAAGAAATTAAAACAAGAAGTATATCTCTGACAACGGCTTTTGTGTAAACATAAGCTTTATGTTAGTGGCGCAAATGTTATATTAATGAAGATACCAGTATCAAAGTTTTACCTGAACAAAACCGTTAACATAATCAATTTCTTGTAACAGGAGACCCATATAGCTGGAATATTGCAGGGTGCGGCGTTAAACAACAAACAAAATGTAACAAGAGACAGAAGAATACGTTCTAAAAGAGGGTTGGTGTAACCGACAAGGTCAAAATCAGATGTGGCCACCAGATGAGTTGATACAGGGGAGGCAGCAGCGGCGGGTCGGATTCAGAAGATGATTGGCAGCAGAGATTTGTCGTCCCGGTAGCGTACGACGTTCAAAATGCCATGAAGAATGTTGAATTGAGATCTCTCATGAGTTGTGATGCTACCCAATATGATTACAATTTTAGTTTGAACCTGACTATGGTGGTAACGAAACCGTCACCAAAACGGTCTGTTCCTTGCACGACCTTTAGAGCTGACTCATCTGTGAACAACCTACTGTCCAACGCTTGCCTTCTGAATCTCAGACGTTGTCAACATCACGTTGTACCAACGGTAACGTGGAGGCACATTTGCTGCACCCCGAGGCTGGGCGTTTTGCTCCCTGAGCCGGATGCCATGAATTACTTTCAACACAGGAATTGTACGAACTGTTAGTGTGGCAGTTTGGTATCGATTTCTTTATACGGGTGTCCTGGTGACGCCCCACGGGCCTACATACACAGACAGATGGACCACGGGACGACGGGCCACGTCATGTCATGAATGTTGCCCTGCTGTAGATGACGTCTCCTGAGAGAATCTCATGATAACATGTTTTGATATGGATGAAATTCCTGTTTCCTCACGGCGCGCAAACGATGATTTACAAGCAACCTTGGCATTGCGTGGGAGTTATTGACTATTAAAGAAAGGGATGGCTAAATTATCACTGTGCGTTGCACACATTTAAGAAAAACACATGTGCGATTATCATGGGTCCAGCAAACGCTCAAAACGCGCATCGAGGATATGTCTTCAACAATATGCATTTAAATTCGGAATAAATTTTGGTTAATATAACTTTATGAAAACCACAGTTACGTTTCCTTTAGTACTTCTGGTCCTCACCTTTTCCGACATTCAGGTCATCCCCTGGAGCAGTTCAAGACAAGGTCACGGTCTGATTGAGTTTGTTTTCTATAGCAATGTCAAGGTCGGTGACTCGTCCTGGATCCAGCTGGTCAACTGAGGAATTATAGCCAGATATATCTATGGCATCTGGAGAAGCTGTTCTGCTGAAAGCTTCCACCGTTTCATTCCTCACTGGTGGTGTTGTGTCTAGAAGAAACATACGACCATCAAAATCAGAAAAGGTTGCAACAGTCACGTGTATCAACAGTCACGTGTACCAATACGGTTGTTTCTTCCCTTCATGGAGCGTATGTGTACGTGTCTGGATAAGATGGGGAGTGGGTAGAATGAATGTTACTTTACTCTTGTGTCACCGTGGTATATAAATAACAGATAGAGTCCTACAACAAACCCCACATAGGTACGATGACAAGCTGTTCTGATGAAAGCTTCTATCCTTTCATAACTCACTGGTGGTGTTGTGTCTAAGAGAAATATACGACCATCAATATCAGAAAAAGTTGCATGATAGTTTTAATGGTGTTTGCAGTGACAGCAGTGCACGTTTAGTAACACTGTTACTTCCTCCCTTCATGGGTCATATGTAAACGTGTCCGGAAAGTTTGACGAGTGAGTAAAGTGGATATTGTTTTACGCGTGTGTCTCAATGGTATATAAATAATGGCATCACGTCCTACAATGAACTCTGCAGGGGTATGATGACAATACACCAGCTGAGCTAACATCACAACCCGATTCCCGCAATCCCTACAAATCACTGAGGGTCATTTTGGGATAGATCATGAATAACCTATCTTTCTCATAAGAGTCGGACAGTAAGGGTTGGACCATTTTCCAGTTTCATGGAACGTTGAGTATACTATTATAGGCTAGTGTCGTATAGCTAATGGAACGACGTTACTCAGCATTCACTTACATAATCAAAATTACTCGAAACATTGAAATCCATTCATCCAAAAAGTGCACATCAACCATGGATTAAGACAACTGAAATTTGCTGATAACCGAGTGATGAAGCATACAAGTTAGATGTTAGATACTGGTTTTAATGAAAACGTGGACTCAGTTAGTAGTTCAGCTGTAGTTCAGTTAAATCAGGGCGTGTCCGCCTCATGAAGATGAAAAGCCCAAATCAATAGGCTTTTGGTACTGTTGAAAGTGATGGGCTCTATGGCGTAACAAATCAAAATCGAAGTGAATAAGCGATACGTGCTGATCGGGGCTGATACAGAAAAGCTGATACGACTGGAACATTTGTCTTAAAGTACATTTGTCTTTAAACTACCTGATCCAATTTAAGGTTGTGTGATACTCGTTTATGGTAGATGGGGACGGGTGGACTAGTCTTCTGAGGCTGTACAGAGTTGTGGTCCTCTGGCATGCCAGAAACGTATGATCTTGGGTTCGGATTCAGGGTTCGTCACGACTATGTTTGAAGGTTAGTCAGCACCAGAACTCATGTTCATGTGTTTCGCCGAAGGTCTAAGACCAGCATCCCTTCAGACTAACATCCAACATTAAGCTTATATGCTGATATAACTGGGCTAATTAATGGCCTACAATGGACAAACTCTTGTCTTGTTGTCAAGTGTTGCTGTATAAATATAACACTTACTCTGAAAGACAGAGAGTGTTCTGCCAGACAGGGTGTTCCCAGATTTGATGATGACAGTCTCTCCCTCCACCGACTCAACCCTCACATCCATAGAGTAACGGGAGTTGGACTTGAAGCCGAGCAGATAGTTGCTGTAAACGCCGTCATTGGCTGTGTTGTCAGGGACTGTGAAAAAACGAACAAGTAAGAATACTTCAGCTCTACGAGCAATAGGCAAAACATAATAATATAATTATATTTCGGTACCCAATACCAATGCAATCTGAAGCATTCAATTTGTAAAATATCTTATGCATTCGAAATATTAGGCACACTTTTTGTTCTAGTGACTACTCTGGAAATTTTTTTTGAATGTATTTTGGGCCTACGGCCCTTTTACCGAAAATAAACTCTGTCTCTGTCTCTCCCTTCTGTTGCATTTTACGGTTATGGCCCGGGAAAGCGAAATCTGGATTAAACCTCCTCAATTTAGGTTTCGCTTTCGCGGGAACGGTCAAGCTACAGTGAACACTGAATTTAGCGTACCCGAGACTCTTAATACACAAGAAAAACAAAGAAGTGTGAGTCGTCGTCTGATACCGTAGTCATGGTAGAAATTTAATATATAGATAACAATAAATGTTTGAGTCACAGACTGTTCATCGATAAGTCACATGGATGGATCATGTGGAGGTGGAATTGAAAATATCGTGCATAGACAACTTACATCGTTAAGCATTCATTGACGCAATTTACGTTACCGCAATGTAATTTACGTTACTTATACATAAAGGGCGATAACAACCTAAAACTACTTTCACTTGCCAAAGTTTGATTCACATTTGACATTTCGGCAATACCAGACAACAAAACACAAAAGTTTCGCGAAACATTCCAAATTTCCAAATATGGCGGTAACGTAAATTATAGTAACGTAAATTAGTTCTGGTAATGAATAATGTTATGGCAAGGTGAATAAATACAGAATGCTTGGTTGGGGCACATTTATAACAACAGACCGCCGGGCCCCAAATGTACAGTGATGAAGACTATTACTGGGATGCTAGATTTGAGCTATAACGGTAACGAATGATCACTTGCTTAAAAAATCTCTACTGATTTCGATCATATTTTTCCATCTTGTAAGCAAAATCAATGTTAACTATATGTTTTTAGGTATCGAGAATAGATGAACAGGCCAATCAAGAAAAATTATCTTGTGGGTCTGTGCGATGATTTACCACAAGAAAAGCTGTAAACAAACACAACGTAACGTAACTTACTCTGACTCTACCGACATACGTGGGTTTGGGGTTTTGGTTGGTTAACCACCTTTCATGACACTAAATATAACAAAACTTCCGTTGGATAAAATTGTGCAGCAAGCTTAAATGCAAAGAATACGTACTACCGACATAGCTACGGAAGCGTAGTAGGGCCACGGTGATCTCCTACGTAGGACTTAATATCTCCTACGTAGGACTTAGTATCTCCTACGTAGGACTTAGTATCTCCTACGTAGGACATACTATCTCCTACGTAGGACTTAGTATCTCCTACGTAGGACTTACTATCTCCTACGTAGGACTTACTATCTCCTACGTAGGACTTAGTATCTCCTACGTAGGACTTAGTATCTCCTACGTGGGACTTAGTATGTCCTATGTACCTATGTTGCCGTGGTAATCAGAGGTCTATCACTTAGAGGTCTGTCACTTTTTGCGTAAAATTGCTTTGTTGATATCGGTCTGATAAACGACTGATAGAACACTGAGGCGACGTGCAACGGCAAGAGACTCTCCAGCCTCCAAACATCCAATGGCGATGTTTCGATTTACAGCAGTGAGATGACATAACGATATTCTTTCAGTTAGATAAAGAATGCCAATGATCGTCTTCAAGCCATGTATGTAGCCAATTTCCCTGCTTACGATTCCTCAGAACATTGCAAGCCACTTTTCCCATGACATATTCATGCAAGTTGACATTTTTCTATATAACGACTATGCGTTTTTGCGCAGTGTATCTGTTCCATCTACACAAACCAGCATTATGATGGCAAAATTATAACAAAAATCCCAAAAGAACAACGCCATCATGCTCAATCGGCGTTCGTTTCTTTTTCTTTGTATGGAATGGTATACTTGACCATTCCGAGTTTTGTACTAGTTACATCATGGTTGCCGAATAAACCGCCTGGTGAGATCGGTTATGTTCACTGGTGTGGTGGCAGCGGCATTCTTACTCACGTCAATAATCCGACAAATAGGATTCCAGTGACATCGTTTATTTTCATATCTACACAATCTATGAGCAACCTGCACAAACATGTTATGTTCATTGGACGTTCAAATAACGTCGTGAGTGCTTGCAATTTCGTGATATTATTGTAATCGAAATCATGGCTCAAAATCGGGCTCCAATGCAGTGGCAGTTGACCAAACACGAAACCATAACCTCTTTTGAAAACTGGCGACAGAATCCAGTTTATATCTTGTCATCAGATGACAATTTCTCCCCTTTTCTCGGGAAAAACCCTGCCGTTAATCCTACTCGGGGCTTACAGGACAATGAAAAACAGCAGCGCAGAAAATGTGCAGCTTGACTTTGACAGCTTGACTCTGTTCATGACATATGGCAGAAGGTCAGGCAGCATTATGGGTTCCAATCCACTGCAACCAATTTTCTAGATGGTGTTGACATAGAACTCCAGACAGAGGAACGTCATGAGGACTTGTTTCAAAGGCTGGTCGCTTTCATAGAAGACAACCTTCTCACTACCGGATGTGGCATTCAACACCATGGTCTGGAACCAGTCGCTGATGACAATCTCCCCAACCATGAAAATCACGATTATTGTGGTTACAGCTGATCCATCCTGGTCTCCCTCAGCTTGCAAAGCGAAAGTATGGGTCTGAATTCCATAATCAGACTCTGGCGTCACTCCAACCTGAGATTTCACAAGCCTGTCGTCATTGCTGGACGAACTGTGTAGCATTGCCTGACTGACTGAGTTTGGTTTTACGCCGCTTTAAGCAATATTCCAGCAACATCACTGCGGGGGACACCAGAAATGGGCTTAACACATTGTACCCATGTAGGGATTCGAACCCGGGTCTTCGGCGTGACGAGCCAACGCTTTAACCATTAGGCTACCCCACCACCCCGTGTAGCATTGAAGACACAAAAGCCTTCAGAGCTTATACGTCCACCTTCCCAAACAACAAACAGTCTCCCACTAGTCTCAACCAGATGTCTAAGTAAGTAACCCTTCAGTGGGTAAATTCTGTATCTTGTGCAAAACAGCTGAGCGTCCAGCTTATAATACCCATTACCTTAGGAGTTGCAGATATTATGAAAAGCGCATGATGTCTGGCAGTTCGAGGTTTATTGGCTTGGAGGAAGAGTAGTGAGTGCTCAGACGATGATCAGGAAGAACAACAGAACCTCTTATTTGATCAGCCCAGCATTAAACGTGTGAGTGTTGAACCCTCCCCATACCTCAACGCCTTTTATGAGCCTCACCCTGTTCGTCTAACTTTAGACACTGGTGCTACGAAAAATATGGTAGGCGGGGCAGGGAATCTAGATGAATAGACTTGGCTGCTAGGGGTAGATTAAGCACATGCAATATATGCTGACCAGGCATGAACTTGATACCGCTTCTGTTTAACACGTGGGAGAATGGGCAAATCGTTCATTCTCAGGCAAGGGAGTCAACCAAAGTAGACGCTATGTCAAAAAGTAGCCTTGCTACTGGTCTTTCCTTTAAAACGAATTAAAGCAGTAGGTGACAGGGGTACGAGTAGGCCTACTTTTATAAGTTGCGCAAACCCAAAACTTCCAAGCACAAACTTGATGATTTTGACCGGTGTGCAGTCCGTCAATTTGTACAAAGTTTATATGGAGTACAAAAGCAACTGCCTACTCTAGATATGATATATGATATGGCAAGAAGCCAATTGCATTACCAGGGTTCAAAGGAAAGTTTTGAAAAAATCTGAAAGACATGGGGTTTAGGTGGCGAAAAACGCAGTCAAATCGTAAGGTTTTAATGGAACGAAAAGACATCCTTGCAAAGCACATGCAATACGAACGTGCAATATAAAATGTCGAGATGAACATCGAATAATCATCTTTGTTGATGAAACATTGTTCCAGCATTGTACCAAAATGTTTGCAGCTTGATGGTGAGGTTGTGATAAATGGGGTTCAGACGTCCGGTACCGGACCTCGGCTTATTGTTGTTCATGTGGGGTCCGAAAACGGTTTTGTACCAAATGCTTTACTTGTGTTTGACTCAAAGCTCAAATCAGCAGATTATCACGACGAGATGAATTTTGATAATTTTTCCAAGTGGCTGCAGAAAAATTTATCCCACACATTCCACCCCACTCCGTCATTGTTATTGATAATGCGCCTCACCACAGTAAGCAAGTGGACAAATGTCAAACAACGGCTAACAGAAAAGATGATATCAAAGCTTGGCTACAAAGGCGCAATATTGCATTTGACGATAAAATGCTCAAAGCTGAACTGTTGTGTCTGGCAAAATCCAACATATCGGGCCCTGTCTATAGAGTAGACACTATGTTGAAACAACATGGCCATGATGTACTACCTCTTCCTCCTTACCAAGCAGAATTGAACCCAGTTGAATTGAACTGGGCCAATGTCAAAAATTATGTTGCTAAACAAAACTTGCAGTTCACAAAAACTTTGCTAAGAGTTGGCATAAACGAGAAAATGTCTGGAATGGTCTGAAAGTTGTAAACATGTTAAAACCATTGAAGATGGCTACTGGCAACAGGAAATTGCAGTAGAAAAGGAAATTGACAAAATCATGATCGAAGTAGGACTGGCAAGTGATTTAAACACCGAGACCCATTAAGAAAGTGACGACTAAGGCCCGAAGTACGCCTGAATCAGTAAATGGTTCGGTATTTGACCCCTGTGTGGAGAGGATGCACCAGAATATATACCGATTATACATCTGTTTGTAAACATAACAAATGTTCTTTTCTCTAGCATTTGTTTGTGGTGTTTTGTAAATAAAGTTATATTTGTCTTTGTTCAGTTTCTAAGGATCTTAGCTTTACACACACTTGATATAACAATCAATACACGATTTGCACGAAGAAATTGAACTTTTCAAGTTTTAGAGGACAACCTGTTTCACTCATTTTTCAAATGGACTGTTCTTGAGGGCGTTCCCATACATGCAAATTGGGGTCATTTGTCAAGTCATGGCTCATCTAATTGTAGTACATCAGTAGTGCATCCCAACGGCCGACAAGTTGGGGAGTCCACTGCACATTGACCAGAGAAAATGATTCTTTCCAACTTGACGCCCTCGTTGTCAAACGACTTGATGTCGACATGCTTGCAAGAATTCTTTTCAATAAAAGCAATGATATTCCTACACGACCCGCCAAGAACCAGATCGTTATCAAGGGTTTGAACGCCGTTTGTTATGGCCAATATCAAAGCAGTCATGCCACGGCTAGACTTACTCAGGCTTCCTTGATCCGAGCTCCCTCCTGTCAGGCAACAATCCTTGACCCTGAAGTGTTTAGTAAATTCACTGATCTCCATGAGGAATTTGATCTAGTGTTTCATCCATCAGTGTCAAAGTACAGTGGAGACTTGCAGGCATTTGTGAACATGCATTACAACCGTGATGCCTTGAATGAACTAAAATGCGAATTTGAAGAGCTGGAAAATGAGGCCAAGCCCGAGCAGGTCAACATCACTGTTGAATGCCTCAATATGTCTTTCCTGGTGCGGAAACCAAATGGCGGGAGTAGGTTACTGACTTCTTTCGGAGATGTTGGACAGTATTGTTAAACACAGCCTGCCCTTATGTTGACAATGTGATCAGAGATATAGGCAAGTGGCGGTTCATTGTCAAAACCGACTTACTGAAGTCATTTCATCAAATACCTTTGTCTCACAACTCCATGAGTCACACCTTTCAAAGGAAAACCGCGTGCACACACGCTGTGCTATGGGGATGCCTGGTTCAGAGGCTTATCTTGAGGATCTGATGTCACGCGTGCTTGGTCATCTTGTTCAGGAAGGACGTGTGATCAAACTAGCTGATGATGTGATTTGTGGCGGGGACACAGCTGAGGAATGTCTACATAACTGGCGTTTTGTCCTCACTGCCTTCATCGCAATAACCCTTGCCTCATCCCCTCCAAAACAGTAGTCTGCCCCAAATCAACCAACCTCTTGGGTTGGATCTGGAGTAGGGGTTCTTTGACTGCAAGTCCACATAAGGTTGTAACTTTGTCCATTGTGAAACCTCCAACCACTGTTTAAGGACTACGATCTTTCATCGGCGGGAATGTATTGTTGTACCAAGGACAGTCCTAGATCGCTTCAATCACCCCAGTAGTATTACAACGCGGTTCCTGCAGCAGTTCGGCTGGTTGTATTGAAATGTGTTTCCCTCTCCAGCAGCCATGAAAAAACGTGCGTTTTTGTAGTGTTTTTTCCATAATTTATGTATAATTCACGATTCTTTTTTTGATACCACTGTGTCCGTACGCATAAGTCGTAATACCGTTATGAGCAATCCATCGTTTGGTATCCATGGGCGACAAGGATGTTTTATTGATGGTCAGTCCGTATATTCTATGCTTGTCACTTCTGAGCACATTCATTTGGTGTTTGAACGTGTGTTTATCGAAGAGAGCATGTTTAAAGAGGATGTGTTTGATTTGCTGTTGAACCACGTATTTTTTCACTCCTTTAGCCTTTCGGATGTCACTGTTGTCGGCTTTCAGGATGGAATACATTTTATGTCTTAATCCAACGTATTCCATAGTGGGTGTACCGGTGCATTCGTCCTTCATTTTTCCCAGGATCTTTTTTTTGGTCGTATTGTGTAAAGCGTGATCCAATGGATAATTGCTCGTATCATACCAATCTATATTTTTAAGAGCAAGGAGTAGGTGTCGGTATACAACAACTGGCATCCATTACCGTACTGCTTTTTTGAGCTAATTGTAGTAGAAATCGTACATCAAGTGTTTGGAGAGGTCCAGGATGCTCATCCCCGAGTAGACCTGTCGATTTAATCTGATGTGGCTTTTGTTCATGTGCAGCAGTGCCAAATCTTCGTTAGACACTTTGCTTCAGCTGGGCTGGCTATGAGTTTTCTCATTTTTTCCTCTTCGAGCGATTGAACTAGTATTACGGTCATCCGTTTTCTTAAATTCTCCATCGTTTTGCCAAACACGGAATTGTTCATTAATTTATAAAGATTTTTCTCGAAATTACTGGTGGCTTGTTTTCACAGCTTGGTGTTTAACCGAATGTACGGTTCCATCCATGGACTTTGATCGAACTTTAGCACTCGGTGTATTTTTTTTAGCTTCATCCCCAACGACAGGTAGAGCTGTAGATTTCGATAATGCACGATGTACTTGTTCTTATCCATCAAATTGGGTACAAGTTTTTCCACTTGAGCTGGTTTAGTCGTCCCCAACAATTATCGATGATGGCCCGACATCCATTCTTGATCGACCGTTAGCCATTTGGGGGCCAGCGGATAACTGTTGTGGTCAGTGTGGATTTCTGTAGGATATTCCAAATGCACTTCGAATATGTATCCCATCTTAACATTCTCGCGGACAGCCATGATGTTATCCTGTTTACATTTTTTGCTATTAACCCACTCAAACCCCCTGATGGGTAGATATTGACTCATGGCCCAGCCGTACAGGTTGTTGGCATCGACATAGAGGAGATGGTTTGCGTGCTTACTCGAATCGTAGCCTTTTACGTATTTATTATATGCGTTTGGAGACAATCACGACCCCACCTCGCAGGACTTTTTCAATAAACATATGCATATCGTAATTTGTTAATAATTCCAACGTCACGCTGGTTATACTTAACAAGGCGTCCCACCACAGACCAGGACTGGTGTAATACCAGGCTGGATCGAGACCATACTGTTTTAGACACGTTTTTCTGAATACCTCGAACGCGTCGGCGAGTAGGAACACATCCATTCTAAAATACAGGTCATGATAATTCTGATAGGCTAGTTTTCCCACACCTTAAGGGTGTGGGCGTAATCATCTTTGGTGATATTGGATTTGGTTAAGCGGCTATAAAAGCGGTCGATGGGGGGTACTCATGTCTCCTCAAACTTAGAACAATCGTCCATGTACTCGTAGGTGTACACACCCTTTCTCAACAGCAAAGACCGAGTTGCCCCGTCGGTGTATCAATTGGTGATGGGAATGGTATCGTTGGCCTTGACCAAATTGGCGAGAGACGATAGTAGAAACTGGATGATGTCAATGAATTTCAGCCCGTTTAACGAGAAGGAAATGTATTTTTCGATGTTGTTGGGGACACACTTTATATCGCCCTCCAATTTCGAGATGGCTGCAGTAGAAGTAGAGCGGGGTTTCTGCCGCAGATGCGCCTTAGAGGCTTATTTGTGGGAATTAAGCCTTCAAGCCCCCCTTAAAAAAGCGCCGCTCTAGCGAGAGGCATCCTTCGATGTGCCACCAGCCTAGACCCAAAGTTCTGAGCACTGAGGTATCAGCTGGCTTGCCAATGTGATGGTTAGGTTGTTGGACTCGTAATCCAGAGTTTGGAGTTTGAGTCGGGAAAGCAACAGGAACTTTTGCAAGTGAGTGGAGGTATATAGGTCATGCCAGCGTTCATACATGAGCGTTCTACTGACATAGTATGTATGAGCGCTGGATTGGTCTCTAGATAGTGAGATTTGTGTGTCATGCTGGCGTTCCTACATGAGCCATGACTGAATGTGGTTTCTTGCATTGTATTGCAAGGGTTATTGGATGGGATTTTTTTTTCACGAGGCTATGTTCACATCAACAAAAACAGTTTAAGGTGAATATTTGATGAGATCCTTGTTTTTTGTCAGGAAGGTTTGAATGATTTGTTGTCGACCCTGTTCTATGAGCTTTTTTTTCTCATCTTTGCCGATGTCAGCGGTTTTCCGAGTTTTGGTTCGAATGTCTTCTTTCATTCGGTGGTATTTTGCGATTTCCAACATCCCCAAACGAAACTCTTCCTCGGAGATTTTGCTATCGGTGATCGCGTGGAAATATGATCGTTAATCGTGTTTAACTTGGCTTCGGCCAGAACCCTGATCTCATCATGCTTCAGTGCTTTCTGTTGCAGACGACGTGAAATGAATTTAAGGGCTATTCCCGCCACTCCCGATACCCTGGCGGTTGTTTCTAACCCGAGGACGACCGGTGTTTCCACGATGGTAGATAATAAGCCGACGCCTGCCACGCCTAATCCCATGCTAGCTGCCACGAGTGCCGTGTCCAATTGGTGTTTAATTTTGTTGATTTGTCGCAAACGAAATCCATCCACGGTTTCGAGCATTTGAGCCACTTCGTCCATGGCCGGATACAATCCCATCTCGAGTATATTATAAGTTTAGTAAGTAAGCTTCAATTGAGCCACCGTCAATTGTTGATGAATGTACTTTAAGCTGACAAGGTGCATATGCTCGGATAAATGAATGTAGTCGAGTGAAATGAGAGGCTCTAGGAAAACCATGACCCCTTTGAGGCTTGCGGTGGGGGCTCTTCCTGGTTCTGAATAAATACGACAACGTTTATAATGATGGCGATCATACCAGCGTATTTTTAACCCATTTAGAATTGGTACATCTTTTGCCGGGTCATCTATAAGAAAAACTTCAATAAGTGTAGAATCTTGTATCACTTTAATCCACGTTTCTGGGATTTCATAATTATGATTTTGCTTCAATCGCATCAGTTTATATTCGGGTTCCGGACGGGTGACTTACATATTACCCGTTTGATCTGGTAACGTTGATACGTGCATTGTGTTTTCGTTGAATGGAATAAAACCATCCAGTAGAGCCCCATGATTTTTCAGTTCGATGACATAACCATCCTCATCCATGATGAGATAGGGGTAGGTCAGGACAATATCGATAATCCAGTTCAATTTGAAGATCACTTCTCGACGTTGGTACACGTTCTTTTGTAAGTGCAGGACGTACAAGGTGTCTTCCGTCCCAGGTTGGTCGAATCCTAGCATGTCCCCGAGATCGGAGAACGAGATGGTGGCACTTTGATTCGGGGTTGACACGTTGCCCATGGTTATACTCGTATTATGGAAGAGTCTTCAATTGATTCTCCGACAACTTCCCGTTGGCAAACTTTAAGCTGATGAGATGGATTTTTTGGATGTAGAAAAATCTTCGTGAGCGTGATTTGATTCTCCAAGTTAATCGTGACTCCTTCGAGACTCATGTAAGCTAGACGTTTTTCTGTATGTAAATCGAGCAAACATGATTTTGATGTTTTCGAGGTCAACAGAGGTTTACTCCCGGTATAATTTCAACATCTCGGTCGGGTGGTGCCTCCCGGAAAAAGACTTCGATATAAAGCGTAGAATGGTTTGGAATCCCTTGTGTGAAATCAGTCATGTATTCAAGCACCAACTGTAAACTCGTATTTTGACTATCCGGTCTACTCGCTAGCAAATGACCAGCTTTATTCGGGATGAGGCTCATGATCACACTTCTTTGTTGCGTGGGCACATAAGCCGCGATGAGAATCCCCTTATTGAGGACTTTCATTAAATAATGATCCTTCGACTCCACAAACACGTAGGGAGAAACGAGGGTGATATTGAGTAGCCAGTCGATTTGGGAGGAGATCAACGTCCATTGCTTATCATCGGTTAGGACAAACTGGTACAACGTGTTTTTTAAGAGACCCCAGGTCTCGACATTGTCTTAATCACCTAGATTGCCATCGAATGCCGGGACCATCACCCTTTTGTTATTGTCATTGAGGACGAGATTGTACTGCATGCTTTTCAAGAGCCCTCCGGTTACCACATCGTCTAAATCTCCTAGTTTACTACCACCACCACCGCGGACTTCCGCTCGCGTGTAAGTGTTGCTTCTTAATTCTAAGTCGTATATTTTGCCTTCGCCCCGGCTTAGTCGAATCCACACGTGTCCTCTAGGTCGGAGATTGCGATGGTAGGACACTATCACTCACATAGCCGTTCCGGGACCCGAAGCTCGAGTCATCATTGTTTGATGTGCAGCGTGATGCTTAGAGAGCCTATATGCATCGGTTTATGTTTTATATCAAAAACAGATACTTTGAGTTCCGTGATGTTGTTCTGTACTGTAGGGGTTGAAAACGATTCCATTCTGCCGTCGTTGCACTTTTCCGTTTTCATCGGCACGGCTCTTAGCAGTGTGGAAGGACGTTTACCACCACATGAGCATTACTGACGGTCACGATATATTTTTTCAAAATATCAATAAAATTCGTTTTAAAACTCGTTCCATCCGCATCCACCACGATTTCCATTTTCGTTAGCACGTCACTAATGTTGAATGTAGATTGTAATGGCTTGTATATGTGTAACATGTTCGTTACGCTCCCAGGAATCATGAGTGGCGAGCCTGTTTAAGCTGCTACACGTGATCTATGACACATCGGGATGACTTGAAGTCGTTCTCTGTGATCTTGTGTAATACCCGCGTTGGTCGAATATCAGTCAACATAAAGGGAACAACAGACTATTCATCGATAGCAAACGCCACCATTTGTCCGACGGTTATTACAGCGTTTATATACGATGAAATTTTCAAACCCATTGGAGCCCATCTCAAACTAAATGAAAAACCCATTCGACTCGGTTGGCTCTTGGCAAGAACTCTCGAGTTGTCATCGAGACACCATCGCGGGTTCGAAATTACCGAGCTTCGTTGTCTATGACGAACTGTTCGTTCATCTCAATTCGCCCTTCCCCGTTGCTAAGAGCCATGACGGTGAAAACAGAAAAGTGTAAGTACTGTCGAACCGAATCATTTTCTGCCCTGCAGTACAAAAAAATAGCACAGGGCATGATCATGGAATTGAAACTATCCATCTTAGGTATAAAACATAAACTGGTGTATATGGAATATCTCAGTGTCACGCTGCATGTAAAACAATTACTCAAGCTTCTGGTCCTGGAACAACCATGCGCCTGAGAAAATGCCCTACCATTGCGATCTCCGATCTCTGGGACACACGAAGATTCGATGAACTCAGTGTCTAGGTATGGGATAAAGCATGAACCTTGGGAATTACGAAGAAGTAAGGATGTTTTCCCGACGGAATTCCTCTAGGGAAAACATCCTCACTTCTTCGTAATGCCCAAGGGTAAGCTTTATTCAACTTATAAACCGACCGAAGATATACTGTAGATATAATTTCAATATTTAGTTTACTTTTGAAAGCAACTGGAATGAGGCTGGCAGCCAACGCTTTGCCTTGCACGCAATGCACGTGCTCTGTACGTGCTACCCATGTCCTGCACATGCGCTACCCGCACTACCCGTCTTGGGAGGACACACAGTTCATGCAGACAAACAATCTTTTTCTTCACAGCGATCCTTCGTAGCCTAGTGGATAAAACCGCCAAGCTAGTGAGCCAAGGGTGGCGGGTTCGAAACCGTGTGTCGGCACTACATGTTGGAAGTTTTCAATAGTGTCATATTTTACGATCGCATTCAGTGATGGCAAGACAAAGTCGTAACAATCTTCAACACAAGTAAAAATCAAAGTCAAGTGCTATTCCTAAGAAAATCCCCGGGCAGAGGGACGATATTGGGGTAATGCCCCTAATCGACGGGGCATTGGGATATGACAAGAAATACTGCCTCGCTAGAACAATAGAGTGACGTCACTGGAGGTTTATAAGGCAAGGCATACGCTTTAAAATTAAGAAATAACATTTACGGGCGAACAGATGTGAGTGGTGGTGGTAACATAGGAGATTTAGACGATGTCATAACCAGAGGTCTCTTAAAGAAAGACGCAGTACAATCTCGTCCTCAATGACAATAACAAATTGGTGATGGTACCAGCATTCGATGGCAATCTAGGCAATTTAGACAGTGTCGAAACCCGAGGTCTCTTAAGAAAGACGTTGTACCAGTTGATCCTTATCAATGATAACCAATGGACGTTGATCTCCTCCCAAATCGACTGGCTAATCGATATCGCCCTCGTGTCACCTTACGTGTTTGTGGAGTCGAAGGATCGTCATTTAATGCAAGCCCTTAATAAGGGGATTCTCATCGCGGCTTATGTCCCCTCGCAAAGAAGAAGTGTGCTCGTCAACCTCATCTCTAGAAAAGCTGGTCATTTGCTAGCGAGACGACTGGATAGCCAAAATATCCGAGTTAACAGTTGGTACTTGAATTCAAAGATGGGTCAAATGTCTTACAAGAAATTCCATCCAATTCGACGCTTTATATCAAAGTATTTCTCGAGGAGGCCTCCCCCGATCAAGATGTTGACCTATTACCTGGAGTCAAACTTCGTTGGCCTAAAAACATCAAATCATGTTTGCGCGATTTATAGACAGAATGATGTCAATGCTTATGCTAGTCTTGACGGGTTGACGATTAATTTGGAGAAAAAAATCGCGCTCACAAATTTGTTTTTACCTCCAAATATCCATCTCATCATCTTAAAATTTACACATGAGAAATTGTCGGAAAACCAATTTAAGGCTCTTCCATAATCGAGTATAACCATGGGTGACGTTTCAAACCTGTGTTCACAGGCCTCCATTGCATGCGTTATCCGATCTTGGGGACACGTGAGGATTCGGTCAACCCTAGCCCAGTTTAATCCCGGGTATAGTCTGGGACAGGGGTATACTCTGGCCTGTTACACCGGTACGGAAAGTGCCATATACGTATTGCACTTACAAAACAATGTGTACCAATGACAAGAAGTGATCATCGAATCTCAATTGCACTGGATCATCAATCTTGTCCTTATCTACCCCTATCTAGTCATGGATGATGATCGTAATGTCATCAAACTAGAAAACAAGGGGGTTCTACTGGACTACAGTTTTATTCCGGTTGAAGAAAAGGGAATGTACGTATCAACATTACCAAATCAAACGGGTAATATGATAGTCACCTGTCCGGAAACCGAAGATAAATGGATGTATTTAAAAAAATATAATGAAGGCCCACACTCGTCGGTCACTGTGATACAAGGTTCTACCCTTATTATTGAAGTTTTTCTTGGAGATGCCCCCACAAAAGATTCGACAATTCTGGTTGGGTTAAGGATACGCTGGTATGATCGCCATCAACATCAACGTTGTCGTATTTATATACAACCAGGAACGGCTCCCATCACAAGCCTCGAGGGGATCAAGGTTATTCAGTCTAAACGCATATTATTCCATGCCATTAATTTATCCGAGCATATATACTTCATCAGTTTAAAGTATATTCATCAATGATTGACAAAGGAACAATTAAAGCTTATTTCCTAACATATATTATACTCGAGATGGCATTGTATCCAGCCATGGACGAAGTGGCTCAAACGCTCGAAACCGTGGATGGTTTTCGTTTACGACAAATCAGTGAGATCAGACCTCAACTGGAACAAGAACGTGACGTGGGCATTGGATTACCCCAAAAATACCATAGGGCAACAAATGCTCTGGACGGTGTAGACACTACCCTAATGGTGACCAGCATGGGACATGGCACGGCTGACGTCAGCTTATTATCAACCATTATAGCCGCCCCCATTGGTTATCGGAACTGGTAGGAGTAACCCTTAAATTAATTTCAAGTCGGCTTCAAGGTAAAGCGCTGAAACACGATGAAATTAGAATTCTAGCCGAGGCAAAGCTAAACACGATCGATAATCATATCTCGACAGCGATCTCTGACAGCAAAATCTCAGAGGAAGAGTTTCGTTTAGTGATGTCTGAAATCACTAAATATCCCCGAATGAAACAGGAGATTCGAACCAAGTCTAGAAAAACCGCTGACATCAGCGAAGTCGAGAAAAAAAAGTTCTTAAAACAGGGCTGACAACAGATCATTCAAACCTTCCTTACCAAGAACAAAGATTTCATAAAAGATTAACGTTAAACTTATTTGTAGATATTAACATAGAAAGATAGAAAGGTTAAAAAAGTAGCAAAACGTCCCCGGCGGCCACAATTCCTCTAGAAATCAAAAGATTAATAATTTTCGAGCAAAAAACTTGGTTATCAGGTCCCTGGTAGCTGTTTTTTGCTCACTGCCTGTTGTTGACATACAAGCTCCCATGCAGGCTTATGTGTTCGTAGCCTGAGTGAGCAATCTAGGCCAGCCCAGCGCTCATGTAGGAACGCTGGCATAACACATCTCATTATCTAGACCAGTCCAGCGCTCATGGAGGAATGCTGGCGTGACCTATATACCTCCACTCACTTGCAAAAGTCTTGGCTGCTACCCCGTCTCAAACTCCAAACTCAAACTCTCTACCACCCCACTGGCGGGACGGCTGACAGACACAATGCAAATTTAACGGGTCTATCCATAGAATTGCATCATCCTCTTAAACCGGGATCTGTCTATAGTAGTGCAAAGGATGTCTAGCGCAGAGGATGTCTGGATCCAGTCTTACAACAAATCCCACTTCCGCTTCAAAAGTCTTAACACGAGATCGCTCGCTTCAAAAACGTTAGGGTGTATTTTCACCTAGAATAAAGTCTAATAAAATACAAACACGATGCTTGTAGGTAGTCTGAACAACGCTGATCACGACAGATGTAACGATGGACGCTGAAAGCAATTTTAGAAGCCACAATCCATTATTTTAGAATCGGTCGTATGAGCTATATACCTATCGGGAACCAGTTTTATGAGGTCGCTCGCTTCGAAAACGTTGGGGGGATTTTCACCTCGAATAAAGGTCTAAATAAAATACAAACACGATGCTCGTACGTAGCTTAAACTACGCTGAATACGATACATTGGTCGATAGGCTATTGGATATTGATACAGCTACATCCCTGGCAACAGAAGCTTGCCATCACTGCATGTCTTTGAAGCGTATCCCTTCACAACTATACCCTCAGTCAAGAAAAACCGTACCGGACATGGTATGCCGCAGACGTAATGAAACGTTATTGCCAGCTCATCTTTGACAAACACGTGTCTTCAAATACGTAAGTTTACCCAATCTCAGTTTCGCTCAAGAGTATATGACAGACTGTAACCGAGTAATGCCGACTCTCCTCAGAGCCACTCCTAATGACCAAATATGATTTGTTTTCTCTGGAAGACAGGAGGAAGGGTGGTTACGCCATCACGTTCAATCCGCGTTTGTTTCTTTCTGTTTGTACGGAATGTTATAGTTCATCATTCCCTGTTTTGTACTGGTTTACATCATGGTTGCCGAATATACCACATGTTGTTCGAGTGATCGGTGTTGTTCATAGGCGCAACAACACTACTTTTGAAAAATATTGAATTTTCATGTATCGGTATCACCTTTATCTCCTTTTATTCATCGGGCGACTTATAATTGACACTTGCCTCTTGGCCACACTGCACAAGAAGATATTAATTAAGGTAATGGTTCTAAATCACATAATACTCACGCATGCCATCATCATAGAGAGTTATGTTGAATATGTCTCCTGGTCTGGACACCTCCACCTCCACAAAAGCCCTGACGATTGGAGCGTATCCCTGGTGAACGTAGGCGTAAGCGACGACCCCACTACGACCTCCTGAGTAGTCATACGTCTTAGAGCTGGTCCAGGTCTCCACCTTAAAGGGCAGGGTGCCAACCCGTGGGTGCGACGTCACCACAGCTGTTATGCTCTCGTTCGCGTTAGAGTCGCGTTTTAACATATACTTCCATGTCCCCGTCTAGGAGTAAACGTTAAAACATAACGTGGTGTAATCTTATTGAAATATAAGTGCAGCCAGTGTAAACCTCACAGTATCCCCTCAGAGGCAATTTTGACTTTTGGCATAGAGGTATGTTTAGAGGCGAAAGAGTGGGGCGATTCTTCATTTAAAAGGTCATGATCTAATCGCTTGAATTATTGTAAAATCATGATTGTGAATTTTGGATACTTATTTCAGAACTAAATAGAACACAAATAGTACACTAGAGTTGTACATTCATTTATCAGATCCCCTTTAATCAAAGCTCAGTGGCGAAATTCATTTTCCAATCTTGCATCATTGAAAATATGCGTTACCGGGATGCCTTTGATTGGGTTGAAACTGTTGTAATCTGTGAGGCAATCTGCCGTTGCAATATGTGACATTAGATCAGCGTTAATGCATGTCTTCTTCCGCTAGTCGTTCATATAATTATGAAATATGTATTACAATTTCTACTTTCAACATGTATGTAGTTATATATTACATGTAACAATGATAATATACATCGTAAATGTTAAGACAGTTGAAGAAGTTGTACTTTTATCTTTACTTTATCTTACCTTGGTCAATGGGAAAAGGAATCTTATTATGTTCAGAGTCTCATCTTTGCTGTATTCAGATGAATTGGAATCATACACAGCCCCATAAGGATCTTCAATTCTGATCTATGAGAAAATGAAGCATTTTGTTTAGACTGGTCAACACAAATGCAAGGACAATGTACAGTGTGTAAGGCGCCATTTAGCATATAGAATGGGGTGATTTAAATGACGTTACTCCTACCCTACTATACGGTTATGTTTCACAAATATCTCGTCAATTCACCTTTGTTTCCGCACCATGTGACAAAGTAAAGACGAAAAGCGTGTTGTTGCCGACGGTGGGGTCCATGTTAAGTATTCTGGTGAAATTATTCTGTTTTGACGTTAGAACAAATGCGCGACGATCAATCTGGAACAGAATTTCGAGGAATCAGGAAATTCTGGAATATAACTGAATTTTCTATTAGCACCCAAACCAGTGACTGGCAGCATGAACAACAATCGAAGCCAGTGGACACATCTCAACTAGGTCACAAACTGCAATGTTTTCAATCTAATCAACCAGCTCTTATGACACACATCGGAGATCGGGAACGCTTTCTGCTGTGGAATTAACACCGTGTTTAAGAATACAAGCAAAACCGACCACATGCAGAATTTTTACGAAATGGAATTTTCTCATCAAGTTATGGTTTCAATTACCTCAATATTATTATCGTATTCGTCGCAGAGGCTGAGGTCCTTCAGTAGTCGGTCAGCTGCTGCCTTAAGGGCTGTCAAACCGGAGGTCTCTCCAAAGAACGAATACTGGCCACCTGTCATACACAACAAGGTCAATGTACCTATTCCATCCAGGTTATCTGGGGTCCTAATGAAAAGGTGCATTTACACTCTGACACATACAACAATGTCACTGTAACGATACTATTATATCCAGCATGTCTGGAATCCTAACAAAGGGGAATACTTTCCTCTTGACACATACAACAATGTCCCTGTAAGGAAAACATTACATCCCGGTTGTCTGGATTCTGGAGCAGTTATCTCACGACACAAACAGAATGTCACTGCAACCATCACATTTAGTTTCAAGCTTAAATTTCTTGCTTATCTGCTGATTTCGATAATCTTTGTAGGACTTATGCAGCAGAATCACCATAGGCCATTGTGTGAACAACAACCTTAGAGCGCACAATATCGGAATAGCGGTCGTTCACACTCGGAGTAACGTTTTCTTCTCCGTCAGTGACGAGGAATATTCGTCCATTCTCCGCCGATTTCCCCCGGCCGTTTAGCATCTAGATACATAAAACATATCATCACTGTTTGTCTCAAGTTGACGCCGTATTCTGAGACATTCAAGCTATGCCACGACCTTCTGTTAGTAGTATTTTCTGGATTTCCAAATTGTTGGAGTGTGATGAAGTTAGCAAACATGTCCTCTCGATCCATGTTATCTACTCATGCACATACTATCTGAACGTATATTTTGTAATCGCTGATCCTAATATATTGAATCTACAAAAAAAATAACAACATACAATCTGTAGATAAGTATAATTTTCAGGCACTCTTCGTAGACATCACATTTAAAAAAAAATCAATTAAGAACCCATTAGAGATTGAGAGTGATACTCTCAAAATAACAAATTATGAACATTTTTTATGCGACTTGAATGTAAATATGCACAGCTTTAGTAACAAAGGAGGTCAGTGACTCTGAATATTTGACAAATAAAGCTTTGGGCAGGGTATCACAGAGACAGTTTTCTGTGTTTATGCAAAATAAACGAAAGCTTATATACTTTTACTTGTCAGAAGATCCCATGTTTAAAGACTGACATCATGCGATCTTTAGATACGATTTTCATGCTCTTTTCACAAACACTACAGTTTTGAAAAAGATCAGCTTACTACCTTTGATCTTTGAAAGAAAACACGATAGTGAATTAAGATGTCCACCTAGTTATATAGTATTCTTACCCTCTTTTGAGTGGCATTTTTGGAGAGTCAAATTTTATTGATGGACAACCTCTTTATTCAGTTGATACAACGTTTTGATACAGATTCTTGTATCATTGTCAAGCAGGTAGAAAACAGTGTTATATATATTGACAACGATACAAGAATTTCTATCGAAACGTCGCATCACCTGAATAAAGAAGTTGTTCATCCATAAAGTTTGTCTAATAGTTTTCTTATACTCCAATAAATCCGTCTACTTGGGCTGTGAGCATACAGCCAATTTTTTTTTTGTTTATGACAAAGAAAATACATCTGTACCTTGATGGCTTTTAGAAGACCTAATCCTATAGCTGTTTTACCACCATAGTCTTCTTCGTCCGGCAGACCCTGGGTCAGCATCTGTCTGTCTGCAGATGATGTGATGAAACGCATGTTGGCCCAGATTCTGGCGGAATCGCTGAACACCACAATCCCCACTTCTGTGCCCAGAGGTAGAATGTCTCTGATGATTTGATCAGCAATTTGCCGCAGTTTGAAGTATCTGGAATTCTATCAAAGTCACAGAGTCATGACACTATCATTTAAACTACTGACATTGATTGAAGCCATTGCAAGCATGTATATTTCGAGATTATGAGATCTGATCTGGACATGACTGATCTGCCGTGACATCAGAGTTCGGTGTTGTGGAGTATTTTGCATTGAGAACATGGTAAACCGAAGGATCAAGAACTGCCTTTGTGTTATCCTATAATGAACCTTGGCTGTTATGGAACATGCTCGTTTCTCCAGCGTCACCTTCATTTCGTTATAACAAATCTCTTCTCTACAAGGTGAGATAAAACTCCAGCTCCAGCTCCAGCTCACACGAGTTACTGCTGGCAAATTTGTTGTTCACATAGTATTACATCATCAGTGCAGCATATGTGATTTATCGGATCGGTTAGGTGCTACAGATTTAAGCGATCTTGCTAAGGATGCTTGTAGTCAACACTTATCTTTGTTCTAACATATATACTTCATTATTCCCATCTTTTGTAAGAACATATACTTATACAATTACAGGTGGTGTCAATTTGTTGGTTACCTGTTTCATCGACTCCGAGAGATCTAACAGAAGAACGATTCTACGTCCACAAATGGTTGTGTTGCCAACCGCCTCTCTCTGGCCATAGACAACATTAAACTGAGGGGCTCGGTTTCTAATGTCCGCAGGGTTACTTCCCTTTATGTCTGTATGTTCCCTGATGACGTCCCAAGTTCCCCTTTCGCTGCACATTTTGTTATGCCTGTTTGGGGCATTGGGGTTATGAATCAAGTCCATTCTACCACTGTCAGGGTCACTTTCGCAAAAGTGAACCACCTAGAAGGTAAAATGTATTGCAAAATATATAATCATGCATTGTAAACTTAATGTTTATTACAGCTGAACTTCAAAGAGGAAGCAATTACATAACTATAGTATCGTATTAGACAATTTGAATCGAAAAACAATACGTCACCCGTTTACCTCCTTCAAGAACTGGGCATACATGACAGACACTGTTGCCGTGTTGTTGTTGACGTCTGGGAGAAAGGAACAGTCTTTATTCACCAACTCCTCACTGTCGACAGGTTCGCATCTGGAGCCTTCCACTTTATTGATAAAGTTACCGGTAATATCGGTCGAGCAGGCAGTGGGGCGTACGGTCGTTCCTGTGTCATCTACATAGTAGACTGGGTGCTGACGGCTACCGGGGATGCCGTACTCATCAAATACGCCAAATCTTAGATGGGCGAACTCGTGCACCAGAACACGGCCTTCGTATTGGGAAACAAACGCAAGGTGGCCTTCATTAATACATAGCATAAGTACACAACTATCATGTAGTGCTGCTTAGTAAACAGCAAATGGCGCACACTGCATTGTATCTGGATTATGACGGGTTAGTATGATGCCCTCAGTCTATGAGAGATGGGCGTATAGCCCGGCATAATCACATAATCATATAATTGCTGTTGGTTGTCATGGGTAACACTCTACCTACCTGCATCTCCATAATTAATGTCCCGGTCGTTGTCTTTGTCCAGCACATAGTCGGGTGTCAGGAGGATATAGCGTCCAGGCTCCCCACACTGCCCTGGTTGGAACGTGTACGGAGTATTGCCCTGTAAAGAGAGAGAAAGAAGGGAGAGAGAGAGAGAGAGAGAGAGAGACAGAGAGACAGAGAGAGACAGGTTGCCAGAATAAACTATGTCTGCACATGAATTCAACCAGTGATATAAACAACGTTACACTCGCGCGTAATTGTTTTTTGGTGTTGTTGAGTGAGTGAGTGAGTGAGTGAATTTAGTTTTACGCTGCTTTTAGCAATATTCCAGCAATATCATGGCGTTGGACACCAGGAATGAGCAAACGTGAAAGTCCGTGATTGCCACGGCAGTCACGGTACTATTGAGAAACCTAGTAAGCGGTAGTAAAACGGTGGGAACGCAACGAAACCTGACAGCACGTAATAAGCCGTAACATAACTTGTAGACGATCCGTAGTGGGTCGGTTGTGGGACCGGGGAGGGGGGGGGGGGGGGATAGCATAGCATGTGTGTTCCCCGGCATCTCACGGTCCCTTCAAGTTTCGTTACGTTCGCCACATTTGTTTGGCGTTTTATCACAGTTGGTTCGCCCTTGCTGTCCGTTTTGTCCCGGTTCTCACAGCAAGGTAGGTTGTATGGTTGCCAATTCGTCCCGTTCTATAACGACGCCGCATCCAGGTGTGTGACGGTTTACAGGGCCGGCGAGCTACGGCACAATGCATTCTCTGGCATTCCCTCCCTGCAGCTGATTCTGGCCTTCTTGCTGACTCAAGGACACAATGTATGCCCCCAGCAAACACCAAATGCTGCTCTTGTCTCTCAGGGTACTATGGCTGTTATTGCTATTATATTTTATACTGAAGGCACAAACGCGCTCCAAATCTGGCCGACGTCAACAGAACGCACAAAACGTGTCAAACCCTTGATCAAAACGTGATTAACGTGAGGGAACCCATCTGAACGCCACAGGCCGGGAGGAAAGGTAATGAAATCCGCAGTGGACAGAACCGTAGTGCGCCTTTGAGCTCCCGGGACTCAGCAGCCCGTTTTTTACCAAACGGAAAACGTAGCAGGTCAGAACAAAACTTGACTTTGGAGGAAAGAAATGGCCAAAACCCCACGGCGCATTCGGTTTCAGGGAAACGGGGCTGCCGTGGCCACCGGGAACAAAATGTAACCCTAGCATTACTTCGGTCGTAACAATGACAAGTTTAATATGTCAGTTCTCTTTAAAACAATCGCGCTAAAATATTACCTTTAGAGGATTGGGTGAATCCACTCTGACATCTGCATCAGTAAAGGTTATCTCCCCTTTGTCTTTCCAGCTTGGATCTTTGGTCCACGTGTCTGGTACTAAGATGGTCACATGTCTAATGTAGGTGTACTTCCGGGTTGTATTGTACAGGTAGTCCGAGGCAGAGGTAAACATGGTCTGAAAAAGTCCACCGGGTAAAAAAAAGTTATCACTTTTAAAGTAATTGTATAAAAAGCAAAAACGCTGGTGCAGGTTTGAATCCATGCCAAAAATATTCGCCAAAGCGCAACATGGTCCCGATCACAATGCATCTCTAAGAAAAGTTCGTAGGAATCGTGCATTTTTCAAAAGGTGAAGAACATCAAAAGATGTTAGCAGACCAAGCATGCAGTAACCAAAAAAACACCACGAACATGCCGAGACTTACTCAAGCGCATAAAGACAGGGCGATCGGTGTGGCCAATCTCGGGCTTCACAACTGCAGCCAGGCTACCATCAGCACAAAACGCTACTAGCAAACAGGCCAGACCCTTAACCGCCCAAGATCATGAAGATCAACATGTAAGAAGACCGTAACATCCGGGAAATACACATCCGGAACATATTTGTGATGGCGACAGCACTCCGACAAGCCATCAGCAGACGAACAGTCCTTCAATGATTGGTATGGCTGGAATGGCCTTGCCCCATCTACGCTGTCAACACAAATGGCAATGGGCACGAATTGTATGTCGGGGCAGAGACGTGACTTGAAGAAACTGCTCTTCTGTTCAGAAACGATGGCAGAGTTTGTACGACGTAGAGGAGAGCGACTGTCACCAAACAGCGTACAAGAAGTTCATCCCTTCCCTGGAGGAGGTGGCATGGTATGGGGTGGCATTTGTGGCCAGAAAAACAAGACCGGCAATCATCCGAGGAAATCCGAATGCCCAGCGATACAGGGATCTTTTGTGGTACTCGTTTTTCGACAACAGCCAAGAGGAATCATTTTTGCAGCACGACAACGCAAGGCTTCAAACCGCCAGAATTGTTCGAGAATACCTGCACAAAGTTAACGTGAACACGTTCTGCAGACATGAACCGACGATGAACGTCTCTGGCATCATCTTGATCGTCAGTTGAGACAGCGTCAGTTGAGACAGCGTGTAGCACCCCCAGTGAACTGACAGGAACTTGGACAGACTCTCTTCTGCTTATAGAACAGACATCCACCGGCTGACGCCGTCAATGAGAAGACGTGTGTTGACGTGTATGAATGCCCAGGGTGGTCACACTCGCTATTGATGACGTGTCCCCTGACTCTTGTCTGATTATGTGACTCTTTATGCACGTTTTGAATGAACTCTGATTTGTGAAGTTTTTAATTGTGACCCCTAGACTCTTTCATAATGAACTGCGGCAAATGTAAGACTAGCATTCCAATGAATGTTCAGTCATATTATTGGAAAATGATTTCTGTATGTGTAAAATAGTTATCATAAATCTCATATACGTCTCTGAATGATATGCAAGTTTATAAGTAGGCATCACAATAAACACAGTTTTGCCCACAGCCTTGCTGAACTGTTTCTTTAAGCATAATTCTTTTTAACCGGAAATTCTGTTCGTTATAGCAAAAATCATGCATAGAAATCTGACCAAACGTTACGCTTCCGGCATTTCATTGATCATCAAACACATTGTTTGTCGTTTAACGATAAACTAGTACTCAAAAGAAAGTATACAATGTGGTTGACCAAACTATAAATGAAAACAAAAGCATATATATATGAACATATGTTTAATTTCAATAGAGTATTCAATTATACAGCAAATGTAGACAATTTCATTTCATACAAAGTCAAAAGTACCGTTTGACTGACACTGAAAGACATGCGGTATCATAGTCTGAACTTTTACACAAATCAAAAAGAGCAAAATGTCATCAAAACACGTCCACGCATTGATGACGTAAGACGACGAATGACGTTAGGCGTGATCCGTTGCCATCCCTGGAGGAGACATTGTTCCGGTTGTTGATCGGTGACAGGTGGCGCTGGTAGTCTTCCGATTTGTCCCGTACGTATTTGTCAGTCTTGATGTATGAGGCCTTGCGTCATTGTGTTGGTCGACAATGTCACGTGGATGTTGCTGGATAAGTGGCAGCACAACTGGTCGCAAAACTTCATCCCCGTATCTTCGAGTATTCAGGTTTCCATGAATAATCACATGTCTCTTTTTGAGATCGCCCCAGATCCCTCCTCACACCATAACACCACTGGCTCCCACTGTCGGACTTGCTAAATTCGGTGCTAAACGTTCACCTACTCGCCTGTAAACACGAGCCCGGCCGTCATTACATCACAGGCAAAACCTACTCTCGTTGTCAATCATACATTCACCAGCCCATGTCGGTTTTGAAGTGTCAGACACCCGTATCCACACATTACTCCTAACGTTGACACGTCACATTGTGTAGTATACTCAAAAGTGGCACGAGACCAGGTCCCTTATAAGCCTTAATTATAAATAATTAATTATAAATAATTAAGGCTTATAAGGGACCTGGTCTCGTGCCACTATTGTGTATACTACTACACGGATTGCATGCAATTGCTTGCTCTCGACGAGAGCCGCCCCTTTCTCGATAACCTTACTATCGAAAGTTTCAAATGCTGCAAGTAAACTATAGTGGCCAGACGGGATGTGAACTCACAATCGCACAGTTACGCGGCTGCACAAAGCAAGCTGTAACTGAGCCACCATAGCTCCTGTGGGGATTGGTAATTGATGTTCCTAGTCTAGGTTGAGCGAGTGCCAGGTCGGCTACCTTATGTTGATATCCGCGAAACTATTTACTGTGAATCTCCTTCTATAATTTGTTTGGTTTTGGTAATGAAGGCTTGCCGGGCCCTTGTTGCTTCCCTTGTTGTATGAACCTTTTTTTTCTCGTCTTCGCTGATGACAGTGCTTTTACGAGACTTGGTTCGAATCTCTTGTTTCATTCTGTGGTATTTTGCGAGTTCTGAGATCACCAAACGAAACTCTTCCTCGGAGAGTTTACAGTCAGTGAGCACGGTGGTAGTATGATCGTCTATTTGCATCGTGTTTCAGTGCTTTACGTTGCAATCTGTGAGATACGAACTTAAGCGCCAATCCCACCAACCCTGCCACTCCAGCTGTTAATTCTATGTCTAGTACCACGGGTGCGGCCACGACGGTGGATAGCAGCCTGACACCGGCCGTGCCTAATCCCATGCTGGTTGCCATCAGGGTGGTGTCGACACCTTCCACAGAATTTACAGCCCTATGATATTTTTTCTGTAATGTTGACCGTGCATCGCGCTCTTGTTCTAGTTGTTGTTTGATGTCCTTTAACTGTCGCAAACAAAACCCATCTACAGTTTCCAGTGTTTTTGCTACTTCATCCTGTATATATATATAAGAATATTTGTTTTTTATAAGATAATATTTAATTGGTTCTCCGTTAATCTCTGATTGATGTATTTGAGGTAGATAAAGTTGAAGTTTTCGTGTAGGTAAATAGTCTCGAGACGAAGGGCCATGTTTGTGAAGGCTGTTGACCCCGGCTGCATGATAACATGACATTGTTGACGTGTGTGTCTATCATCCCAGCCTACCGACAGTCTGTTCAAAAGTAATAAATGTTTCGAGGGAGCGTTTGCGAGATACACTTCTATTATGAGCGTGGTGCTGTTATCCTTGTTGAAAAAATGCAGTTGGCAATCAGGTATGTTGGCTGTTAATACCGCATCCGTGTTGGTGGGGGCGAGCATGTTGCCCATGTGACTCGGTATTCGTAAAACTCGTACGGTACCATCTATTGTCGGGACAAAAGACGTGAGAATTATCCCGTCGTTTATCACTTCAGACACTTTTAATGAATATGCGGGGCGAGGTGAGGGTAATGTTGATCAACCAGTCAGGCTCTTTAAAAAATCTGCCAGTGACATTCGTCCGTACGCATTGTTTTGTAAGCGCATGGCATGCAAGGTGTTTTCCTCACCAGGCATATTGAATCCCGACATGCGTGTCCCCGAGATCGGCGAATGTTACGTTGGGGTGCTGGTTCATCATACATATTACATAAAGTTTGAATGGTTTTCAGTTGGTTTTCAGATAATTCCTAAGACGTGCACTTCAAACCCATGAGAAGTATGTTGTCGGGTTGGAAAATTTTAGTGAGCAATATCGTGTCTTCCACGGTCACGATGACTCCCTGCAGACTGGTGTAGGCATTCACGTTCACCCGCACGTAAACTGAGCAAACGTATTGTTTGTTTTATGGCCCAGCGGAGTTTAATCCCTTTCACAATTTTGACGATGTCATGTGCTGACGGCGGTTCGCCGAGGTAGAGTTGGATGTACAGCATGGATTTCGCAAACAGATTTTCCAGGATGTTTACCACACTGTCGAATTCCGACACCATCTGCAAACCTAGCAGTTTGACAAGTTTGTAAATGTTGTTTTTCAGTTGCAAGGCATACAGTTTGCTGTCAATTCCGGGTTCGTCGAATCCGTGTGTGTCCCCGAGGTTGGAGATCACTATGTTGGCGCATTTTCTAATGTGTGTTCCTGGACCTCAAGACTCGGTCATTGTTATATGTGCAGCGTCGCGCTGAGATATACTATTCTTATGGGATCATGTTTAATGTCTAAAACTGATATTTTTAATTCTGTGATGGTACCTCGGATTAATTTCTAGTACTGCCACTACAAAAACGATTCGGTTCTGCCTTCGTTGTACTTTTCCGTTTTCACCGACATGGATCTCACCAATGTGGAAGGTTGTTCGCCTTGAACGTTGTCAGTCATGCTCAGTTCATTGAGATGAATTCACAGTTCGCAAAACGAAACGAGGTCGGGTAATTTCGTGCAGTCATGGTGTTTTTCGGCAGTATTTCGTTCGAAATCAACCCGAGCGTTCTCGCCAACGGCCGACTGAGTCTCAAGTCGTTTTTTCCATTGTTGGCTAACACGACTGTGCCGTTCAAGACCTTCATTTTGAGTTTGGCTCCCAAGGGTTTGAAGATTTCGTTGTTGAGCCAGCACATGCCGCAGTAGCCGTCCGTTATTTGGTTTGCCGGCGTTATTGATGAACAGCCTGGTAGTAGGATTATATGAATAATATAATTCCATATGTACAAACAAGGAGTGTTTTATTCTAAAGGTGATAATGTAAATGCTTGAAGATGAAGATCGTGGTCGATGCAAATGATAGTTTACATTTTCGAGCTCGGTTCATCGACGTGTTTAAAAATTACAGGTTTTTTTTAACGAATGTAAAAACAGTGCACGCTTGGTTTAACAACCCGATGCAATTCTGGCAGAATCAATTCAATTTCACCGTGTGGTGTGCGATGATAGGGTGTGGTTTGACATTGAACGACACTCGTCGTGATGAACTAAGTCGGTCCGTGTTATCGTTTCACTCTTACTACCAGATCAGACGCATCCTGAAAGAGATCAGCGCACCCATTCCGCAAGACAAGGCGTGGAATGCAGCAAACAATCCATATGATCGGCAGGCTTACAAAAGCGTTTGCGGTGAATTTGAAATAGATCCAAAAAACGGCCAATTGGCGTTTGCCGGGCGATAATCACTGTTTGGGCATTCCCATCATGTCCCTCGTGGAAGCCATCAAGCAGTTGAAAGAATGGGGTGGCAAAACGTATACGAATACTTACGTCATGAGTAACGAGTGGAGAGACGATCTCATGGGTTTTGACGACAGCAAGGATTACCACGTTTGGGAGGTTTCAACGGGGCACGCAGACGCCAAAGTGGTTTGGCATCATAGGTAAAGTGATGGCTTACAGTTCGTGGCTAATGTCGAGGATGCCATCCCGAAAGTCGACTACGTGTTTGACTGTACATAGCTCCGAGGGACATGCAACTGAGGGTGAACAGAGTGGTGGGCTGCAGCAATGAAATCGTCATCGCCACCAGTGATCAAAAGTTTGGCGTGAACCCGGACGTCAATAACGCGAGTCGAGTCGTGCCACAAAATATCGTGGTGGCGCCAACGCTGACGCCATGAAGCAAAACCACCACGACAGCAGCAGCAGCAGGCAAACAATCAGCGGCACATCAATCACAAAATGGCGCTGGCGGTCGGAGGGATCGCGGTCGGACTGTGCCTCATTTGGTTAAAAATGCCTTAGTGGTGATGTACACCAGACCCGCCACAGCGATGATAAAAGGTCACAGGTTTTGACCGAGCCACATGACTGTTTTCAACAGCAGACCCAGCAGCCAGGAAACGATGCTGCCCAAGATGCCAGGCAGCAATTCAGCGGCTTTGCCGGCCAGTTTAGCCAGGGCTTCAACGAGCGATTTCAAATGTTTTTTTATCCAGTCTCTGACGTCACTTGGTGGTGTTGTTGTTGGTATGCCCCCGCCGCCCGTCATTGATATGACCAGGGTCGATGTGATGAAGTCCAATGCCCTCAGAATGCTGGCGTTGGTGATCCCTTGTTCGCGGAACAAAATTCGGATCGTGTGGGCAACGTGGTGTCTTCATTCAAGACTCAGTCGAACGGTTTCGTGCACATGGCTAATTTGCGAGCAAAGGGCTTCCCGGTTGCTGGAAGCGGCTTCCAATCGGGTCGACCTCTCATCTTCCAGGTCGCGCAATCTTTTCTCGATGGTGTTGTTCATGGCCTCGTCATTTTGTACCTAGACGAGAATCAGTGTGGAGCAGTTGACTACCACCACAGCAACTAGCTAGTGTCGACAGGGCAAGCGGTTTTCTCATGTGTTTCTTGATGAGATCGATCTCTGAATGGGTTTTCAATCGCAGCGTCCCTTCGTTGTTGATTTTGAACTTCGGATAGTCGTGCCCCAATGGTTCGACGTAATTTCTATGTTGCTTTACATCATCGTAATAATCGTCAACGGTCTGCTTTAAATGTTCGTTGCCCACAGCAAGTTTAAAGGAGAATCGATGCTGTTTATCCTGGACGATTTAGCAACTGCTTGGCAAAATGCTTGAAATTTTTTATCAGTGTGAAAAACACCCAAGCAGGATTTGAACGCCAAATCTCTATATATCTAGTCTGCTAGACATAGCAAGCAGTCAGTTTACTATTCGGTGCATAAAAGGCTGGCGAGCTTCTCAATCAGGTTATTTTTAAGACCCTGGGAATGAAGCAACGAACATAGCCGTGTTTAGATACAGCTTACACCTGATTGGCTGACAAACATTAATTATGCAAAACCAGAACCACCTGATTGCCTGACTTTATATAGTTATATTAAAGCTATAGAGAGTTTTTTTAAATTATCGTTGTGTGTAACTTGACTTTCATCTCGTTGTGTTTCGTGTGTGTCAGATTTTATTTATTTAGATTTAAATATTGTTGGTTACATTATAAGATGGAGTGCAATGAACCGCTCGAACAAATGAATGATGACGATAATAAGCGAGAGAGACTGGTGGTGCTCGTGGTTGGCACAAAGCCAAACAATATTTGGGTGGGGACCATACTCCCGATAAATCGCGAGATACGAGTACAGACTCGGTGCCGAAATATAAAGTAATATAAAACATAATAGAATAATAATAATGGCTATGATCGCCGTGATGGTCGGGGGTGGGGCTTTAGTCAATGCCCTGGCATTTTCCAGCAGCAATTATTTCTTCTCGAAATTACAAACATCGAACGTGGTCGAAGCTGAAGTGGAATGTAAACGTCATGATTTGGCTCTGGGAGACTGCAGGCCGCTCAAGCCAAGTACGCCAAAAACGTGTGCAGAGAATCGACTTCATCAACGACCAACTCGCTCGCGAAAACTATGCAGCTGGAACTTTAAGAACGTCAACGACGCCATGCGAGAATACTACCTGCTCACCAGAAAATGACTCGAACCTCTCGGCGAAAAACCCACACTCTCTCAGTATTACATGCCTTCCCCGAACAGAAAGACCGTGAGCTGATTTTTGTTGCGCTGGGTCTAGCAGCGACTGTGTTAATCACAAAACAATTAGACTAAACAAATACCTGTATTTATGTGTATAAAAAAAAGATGAAACGTGCACCGTATAATTGCAAGTAGTTGCTTCTCGGAAAAACCGAAACCTGCGGCAGAAAATGCACCACCGAATATTGCGGCATTCACAAGATGTCCATCCGAAAAGGTCTCGTGAATTACATGTGTGAAGTATGCGGCGTAGGCGTGAAATGTCATTATCGTCGTTGCAAAACCCATGGAGCAGACGTGGTATGAGGTCATCTCATCTACTTAATGAAAAGTGAGTATCTCAATGAACGAAGCCAACTTCCTTGAATAGAAATTTTTAAATAAGAGATTGTATGTGCAATTCAAACTCGTCAAACAATTAGATATGTGATTTCGCATGTGGTTATAGCGAAATTTAACTTCGCACCTGAATATAGCAAAAATTAAACCTATTAGAGATTTGACTTCACATCTGATTATATCAACAATGATTACTGTTCGAGAACTGAAAACGATTGCAAAAGAATGTGGAGGGATCAGTTACTCCAGTTTGAGGAAACTTCAGCTATTGAGATTACTCGACATGAAACCCGTCAAACCTGCTCCTATGGTGAAACAACTAAACTCCAAGCAAGGGAACGTGGGCTGAGAGGTTATTTACGCATGAGGAAAGTCGAGCTCATCGAACTGCTGGAGGAACACAAACCTGTCGAACTACAGGTAAGTATCTGAGAGGCTGGCGGATGAATGTCGACAAAAACATGGACATTGACGACATCAAATCGCTGGCTGCCAACAAAGTCAACAAGGAACTGAACGACCTGGAAAGCCTCAAATTTCAAATCATGGTGAAAATGTCTCTGGACAAACAGCAGCCAGATGGCACCACCGAACACGCCCAGCCTTACTTCAAAGGCAAACAAGAAGTCACGACTCAACCCGAGTCCATCGATGCATCCATCGACACCTCGTTGCAGAAAATATGACAATCCCTGGAACGCTACATGGGACCGGGTGGGTCGTGGACAGGATCGACAAGGTCTATCTGGACATAAGCCAAGTATGAATCTTTCAAAGGCGGATAGTATCTGGACTTGCCACCATACTATCAAAACAAAGGCAACGATTGTATGAGGGTTTTGATCAGATCTGCTTTGTTTCCGGCCAACGCACATTCGGACAGACCTTCGAGCTATCCTGAAGACAACGGGCTTAACTGGGACGGCATAGACGAACCCACCCCATCTCCCAGATCACCAAAATCGTAAAACAGAACGACCACATAGCCATCAACGTCTCCAGACATGAAGGGAACAAAACGATCATGCACAGGATCAGCTGCCTGGACCGACGCCAGACGATCAATTTATTCATGATCCAGCAAGGCGACACGTATCACTACACGTGAATAAAAGGTTTTAGAAGACTGTTGTACGATCAATCGAAATACAGCGGGAAAAAACACTTTTGCAAACGGTGCCTGCATGGCTTAACGCGAGCCAACCTGCAGGAATCGCACCAGGAGGATTGCATGGGACAGACGGGCGTCCAAATCAACAACATCTTAAAATTCGTCAACCACAAAAATAGAATGCCCGTGCCTTACATCATCTACGCTGACTTCGAAGCCCTCATCAAAAACGTCGACACCATCGCTCCATCAATGGAAACAAGTTTCACACACAAAACACAAGAACACGAAGCCTGCGGGTTTGGTTATGTGGTCGTTCGATGCCATGGGAAAACGAACGCTCCCGTGGTGTACAGAGGTCACGCCGCGGCCGAAAATTTCTCACATGTTTGCAACGCGAAGAGAAAATCATCAGGTACAGTCTGTAAAAGCTGTACACAATCGTCCCCATGCGCATGACCCAAGACGACCGGCGAGCTCATGACGACAGCACTCACAGCCACATGTGTGACAAATCCCTGTGTGGCGATTCTGTGAGAGATCATTGTCACGTCACTGGTAAGTACAGAGGTGCCGCTCACAACGCATGCAACTTGAATCTCAAAATCAATCCCAAAATCATCCAACTCCCCATCGTGTTTCACAATCTTCGCGGTTACGATTCTCACTTGATCATGCAGGCCATCGCGAAGGTCGACGGTAACCTAACTTGCATCCCCAACAACATGGAAAAATACATCTCCTTCTCGTTAGATAGTCTGAAATTTATTGACAGTTGCTGCTGTCGTCTCTAGACAGTCTAGTGAACGCCAACGACCCGGACAACTTCGACATCACCAATCGATACACCGACGCCGAGACTCGACCTCTGCTACTGAGGAAGGGCGTCTATCCCCTACGAATACATGGACGACTGGTCCAGGTTCGACGAGACGCGAATACCTCCCATCGTCCGTTTTACAACAACTTGACCAACTCGGACGATTTGTTCATCACCCCGGACGATTACAAGCACGCCCTCAACGTGTGGGACAAACTGGGCTGCAAGAATTTGGGTGATTATCACGACCTGTACTTGAAAACCGACATGCTGCTGCTAGCCGACGTGTTCGAGATATTCAGAAAAACATGCTTGAAACAGTATGGCCTAGACCCCGCATGGTATTTCTCCTTCCCCGGTCTCTCTTGGGACGCCTTGTTGAAAAAGACCGATGTGGAACTGAAACTATTGACGGAATCCAACATGTAGCGAGCCACTTATCGATCACCGACTTTTAATTTAACATCCAACTATTAGAGCCGTATTGGCTATGCAGTCTGAGTAGAGTATCTAAGTTGGGTATCTAAGGGTCAAATGTTCTTGTATGAACGTCTGGCCTACATAACCTCTTGTCATTGTCATATGGCTAGGGTATCCAGGTCGCAACAGTTTCGGCTGATACTGTCATTCGAACTCTAGGCCTCAGTTTTGAGAACCCAGCTCTGTTACCATCACACTATGAAGGCCACTAATGGTGCTTAGCGAATGAGAGCTAATTATCGATCCGCTCGTTCGAGCTGTACACCTGGCGATTGAGAGAGACGTCGAATGATGGTCCACCCATGTTTTTACTCCCGCAGGGGCAATGGATCGTTAAAAAATATGACTTTGAGGGACCTGATCCAAAACTATCATTACATAACGTAGCCGACCTGGCAGTCAGACAGCCAGCTAAGCTAGCTGTAGATGAATAGCCAGCTGAGAGAGCCAAACCACCTGTGAACTCTAACCTCTCGCTCGCAGGATAGACTAGGACACCCGTATCTACACATTACTCCTAATATAGATACGGGTGTCTACACAATGTGACGTATCAACATTAGGAGTAATGTGATACGTGACGTGTCAACATTAAGACAATGTGACGTAGATATGCGTAGATACGGGTGTCTACACAATGTGACGTGTCAACATTAGGAGTAATGTGTAGATACGGGTGTCTACACAATGTGACGTGTCAACATTAGGAGTAGTGTGTAGATACGGGTTCTACACAATGTGACGTGTCAACATTAGGAGTAATGTGTGACGTGTCAACGTGTGTAGATGATTGTCACAATGTGACGTGTCAACATTAGAGTAATGTGTAGATACGGGTGCCTACACAATGTGTGACGTGTCAACATTAGGAGTAATGTGTAGATACTGGTGCTTACACAATGTGACGTGTCAACATTAGAGTAATGTGTAGATACGGGTGCCTACATAATGTGACGTCAACATTAGGAGTGGTTGCCTACACAATGTGATGGGTCAACATTACGGGTCAACATTAGAGTAATGTAGATGAGTGTTCTACACAATGTGACGTGTCAACATTAGGAGTAATGTGTAGATACGGGTGTTTACACAATGTGACGGGTCAACATTAGAGAGTAATGTGTAGATACGGGTGTTTACACAATGTAATGACGTGTCAACATTGTAGATACGGAGAGTAATGTAGATAGAGTAATGCAGATGGGTGCCTACACAATGTGACGTGTCAACATTAGAGTAATGTAGATGTGAGTGCCATTACACAATGTGATGGGTCACACATTACTCCTAATGTGTCATGTTGACACTCCGTATCTACACACAATGACATGTCACATTGTGTAGACACCTGGTATCTACACAATATTAGGTGACAACACACCCGTATCTACACATTACTCCTCAATTGTGTATCAATTGACATTCGTCACATTGTGTAGGCACCCGATATCTACAATATTAATTCCTAATGTTGACACGTCACATTGTGTAGACACCTGCATCTGGGTCAACATTACTCCTAATGTTGACGTCACATTGTGTAAACACCCGTATTCTACACATTACTCCTAATGTTGACACGTCACATTGTGTAAACACCTGCACCGTCACATCTACACATTACTCCTAATGTTGACACGTCACATTGTGTAGGCACCCGTATCTACACATTACTCCTAATGTTGACACGTCACATTGTGTAAACACCCGTATCTACACATTACTCCTAATGTTGACACCTCACATTGTGTAGGCACCCGTATCTACACACTTCTCCTAATGTTGACACGTCACATTGTGTAGACACCCGTATCTACACACTTACTCCTAATGTTGACACGTCACATTGTGTAAACACCCGTATCTACACATTACTCCTAATGTTGACACGTCACATTGTGTAAACACCTCGTATCTACACATTATTCTCCTAATGTTGACACGTCACATTGTGTAGGCACCCGTATCTACACATTACTCCTAATGTTGACACGTCACATTGTGTAAACACCCGTATCTACACATTACTCCTAATGTTGACACGTCACATTGTGTAAACACCCGTATCTACACATTACTCCTAATGTTGACACGTCACACATTGTGTGTACAACACCCGTATCTACACATTACTCCTAATGTTGACACGTCACATTGTGTAAACACCCGTATCTACACATTACTCCTAATGTTGACACGTCACATTGTGTAGACACCCGTATCTACACACATTACTCCTAATGTTGACACGTCACATTGTGTAGACACCCGTATCTACACATTACTCCTAATGTTGACACGTCACATTGTGTAAACACCCGTATCTACACATTACTCCTAATGTTGACACGTCACATTGTGTAGGCACCCGTATCTACACATTACTCCTAATGTTGACACGTCACATTGTGTAGACACCCGTATCTACACATTACTCCTAATGTTGACACGTCACATTGTGTAAACACCCGTATCTACACATTACTCCTAATGTTGACACGTCACATTGTGTAGACACCCGTATCTACACATTAGTCCTAATGTTGACACGTCACATTGTGTAGGCACCCACATCTACACATTACTCCTAATTTATTACAAAACTCCGTATCTACACGGTACTCCTAATGTTGACGTCACATTGTGTAGACACCCGTATCTACACATTACTCCTGATGTTGACACGTCTCATTGTGTAGACACCCGGATCTACACATTACTCCTAATGTTGACACGTCACATTGTGTAGACACGCACATCTACACATTACTCCTAATGTTGACACGTCATATTGTGTAGGCACCCACATCTACACATTACTCCTAATGTTGACAGGTCACATTGTGTAGACACCCGTATCTACCCATTACTCCTAATGTTGACACGTCACATTGTGTAGGCACCCACATCTAAATTTATACTTTCACTTCAGCCGTTGGCGATAGGTCTATTTACAATTATTATACATAACTACATAATTATCAATTTATTTCAAAGAATTTAATTTCCATTAAACATAAGGTTGAATAATTGATTACGCACCTTTAACTGTGGGATCATCCGAGGATCCTGGGCAACCTTTCGGTCGATGGCCACCAGGAGATCGTATCCATTGTTTTCAAACTTAACAGCTACAACATCGGCCCCGATCCACAAGGCTAACAACACCATCACCCAGCGTACCCGAACCTGCACCTCCATGTCTCTACAACCACGGCGGCAATGTGAACGCACCACACGTATTGCGTAGTTATACCCTTGCATCACTGAAGTGCTCGTTTGTGGCGGTATCACTGTGATTACCTCATGCTTTGTGAAGATACTCTTTCTAGAAAAGAGCCCACACAATGTGTACTACACGAGGCAAGTCACGATTCTTACGGGCAAGCCCGTTCTATTGCGTCACAATCGATTGTACCATTCCCACTATATTTAACCTGTGATTGATTGTATGCTGGTTTGATTAACGTTCAACTCTGCAGCTGTATGACATATGACGGCGATGTGTAAATAATCGAGTCTAGACCAAACAATCCAGTGATGATACCAGGTGTTCGCGAAAAGGTGAACGTGGCACCTGTCATACACGTATGCAAAGGTTGGTCCACTGCTCGCCTGAAAAACATAATTCTACCACGTATGTAGATATGTAAATAATTCTACAACGTATGTAGATATGTATTTCTAAAGAAGTAGAAATAAGTCAAGGAAACACTGGTTTGAATGGTCACTTACAATCTCTTCAGGGTAACCCTGATAGTTCAGCGCTATTCAAAGCCTGTATAAAATCCGACAAACGTGATATGTACTCCCTCAGTATTCTGTGAAATATAACAATACATGTAAATTTGTATTGAAAAGAGATAGGGTTTAAGATTACTTGTGTGAGAATAAATGACACAAGTAACATTTATTTCATGATATAATATGTTACATTACGGAAGATCGTCCGATCGACTTCTCTTCATTGAAGACAAAATTTGTCAACATTTCGAACGATATTTTCTATGCAAAAAGTTAAACGCTAGTTTTGCTGGAATAATTTCTGTAAGCTTTGACGTTATACGCTTAGAAAAGCTGTCATGACCAGAACTGAAATTAATAGCAGCTTGTTCGGTAATAACCAACCCCGATTCCGGAGGAATATCTTTGTCCAGGTTTCGTTGTTATTGACAGAAGCAAAATAATGTCATCCGACTTGCATAGCTGCTCTTTATAATATCATCTTTAACGAACACTGACACTGACGGCGCTGTCGACCTATTTTGTTGTTTAGGCCGACAATTATGAAATGATTGAAAATCAGAGAATTTGTTCTTCAAAGCCTGTAGGGTGGCTAGCAAATGTCAAAATATGTTATTAGTGTAATACTAGGAACGGAAATACTTAAATTATCACTGAAAATATACATAAATACTTTTCAATATTCCAACTGAATTTTCCATTTTGAATCCGCCCCCATCACAATCATCCTACCATACATTGGTAAGACCCCTCATCAAATCAGCACCAAGTATTCATCGACACCATGTTCACTCACTCCATCACACAGAACCATCCTCCAAGCCAATGGTCGTAACCCCTCCTCCAAAAAGCAATCACCCAAAAGAGTGGTATGCAAGATTATACAAGACAATGCAGTGACTCTTATACAGGTGAAACAGCCATGACAAAGAGCGAAGCAGCCCTCTCACATCACCAACAAAATTTCCTACCCGTTTAATCCAGTTTGACAAACTTGAAGTCATGTCCACTAAGAATTCGGACTTCACAATAGAAATCCGCCGTTACAGACCTTTGACCAACGGTACTACATACCATCGGCCTACGAAGAGTTGATCAAGCTATACCCTATTAATAGTAATTGTGGTTTACTTAATCCCTCCTGTTTGTTGGCTTCATGGACCCGTAAAGTTTGTTGTCTTACCTGGCCTCGTCCAATTATGTACCACTTGTTATCAAGTACATACAGGTGTTGATGTTGTTAGCCTGCTGTTTGTCATAATATGCTATGTATGTATATATATATACTTCACAACACTTGTAGTCACTCTTAGCTTGATAGGGGAGGTGAGGTGGCATAGTGCTGAAAACGTTCGCAGGTCACGCTGAAGACCCACGTTCGATTCCCCACTTGGATACAATGTGTGAAACCCATTTCTGGTGTCCTCGGTCGTGATATTCCTATTTTCATGATCCTGGGTCGCAACATAGGTCGAAGACGAAAGCTCCAGGATCGAGTCATGCCATCATGTCAGTTAAGGTATAAGGTGTTGAAGAGTGACTGTAGGTGTGCAGCAAAGAGAAAGCCTTCTGTTTCACATTTCCGGTCAGCTCACTTCATCCAAGCAAAGACCTCCGCGGGAAAGCTGGTCATCACGACACACCGAGTGTAAACTCCATGTTGTCGTAGAACCAGTCCTTTATAAACCAAGCCTGTGCCGATTTCATGGCACATCGCCATAAATGCAAACTGCGAAATGCCACAAGACAATCATCAGACAAACAAATATGATAACTGCTATCTTTATTATGAAGAAATTTTTATTAGGAAATTCAGACGATAAAATGTATATTGCAAACTTACACATGTATGTTTTATTAATTACGTGAACGCTAAAAAATGAAATGAAAACAACATCGCCTTTGCCATAGAGCTTTATATCGGATTTTCCTTAGTTTTAGATTTCCTTGTGCAAATACAGATAATGACAACCAGTACAACTGCAAGAGCGACGGCCGCTCCCAGGCCTACTCCGACCCATATCAAGAAGTTGGTGGCACTACTGGCCGGCTCAGGGGCAGGGTTTTGCTGGGGAATGGTGAGAGGCTGCAAGGTGATGGAACGAAGGTTCGACAACTCTGACTGGCGACTGGCTTCGTCGAACGCTTTAAGCCCAAAACATAGAAAGCACTCTGACCAGTTGCTCGGTAGCCGGATCGTGACCATTTGCTGCGCTCCTGCCGGAAGTGGATCCATGTTTCCAGTGACTAAGTCTTTGTTCTTAACCATCGCAGCTTGTGTAAAGTTAACTCTGAGGCTCGCAAACGTCACCGCGACGCGCAACTCATATTTGGCAACTGCAATGAACAATTTCCGTGTGTGATTACAATTTCATAACACATGGTTAACAGACTGTTGACATTATGCACAAAAGAAGCTAAAACAAGACGTATACCAACAAAAACAGTATCTGGGCTTAATATAACATGGGGTAATTATTAGGCTAATAGGGATGGTGTAACAGTACAATAAACAGGATAGAAATCAGACAACTATAGCATTGCAAGGATCGAAGCAATGGTGGCAAATTGAAGGCAGCAATTGATCGAAAGCTGAGATATGTTGCCGCGATAGTGTACGCCCTTCGAATTGACATGTACAATTTTGAATTGAAATCCACTCTGCTTTTGAACTTTGTATATACGTGTACTATGGCCCTGTGGCATTCAGTTCTGAATAAAGATTGATTGAAAGAATTGAGTTCTTCCATGAGTATATTGATGCTACCCAATATCATTACAATTCCACTTCCAACTTTACGAAGGTGGTAACGAAACTGTCGCCAGAGCGTTCTGGTCTTGCACGATCTTCGGAGCTGTCCAGATAAAGCCTGTATTTTTCTTGAAACAGTTTACTGTCCTGTCTTCCAGATGGTGACATGGATGGAAATCTGGGTACATCGCTGGACGTAGGGGCTGACTGATGTCACTAATTGGTTTCAACCAAGGAATTGAACGAGCTGTTAATGTGGCAGCCAACTATCTATTTCTTAAATGCACCAACCCAATATGGTTGTATACGATCGGCTGTGTTATGTCATGAAAACGGACCTGCTGAAGATGTTGTCTTCAAATAGGTGACGTGTTGTGATGAACATCGTAATGCTTAGAAATATCGTTTTAGGCCATTCCCTGTTGCATCATTCTAACGGCGTTGATTTAGCGGCCAGGCCTTGGCACTGCATGGTTACTGTTATACGTGTGGAAGTATCATGATTCAAACAACCGCTCAAAACCTGCAGTTTTCCAATAACAATGTTAAAGAAGAGGAGATGCCTTTATTAATATGCATCTAATTTCAAATTCCTTTCATTGAACTATATATGAAGCACAGTTACTTCAGTACATATGATCCTCACCTCTTCCGACATTCAGGTCATCCCCTGGAGCAGTCCAAGACAAGGTCACGGTCTGACTGAGTTTGTTTTGTATAGCAATGTCAAGGTCGGTGACTCGTCCTGGATCCAGCTGGTCAGCTGTGGGGTTATAGCCAGATATATCTATGGCATCTGGAGAAGCTGTTCTGCTGAAAGCTTCTACCTTTTTCATATCTCACAGGTGGTGTTGTATCTGGAAAAAACATACCACAATCAATATCAGAAAACGTTGCAGTGAAAGTTTTGGTGGTGTTTGCAATGACAACAGGACACTTTTACCAATACGGTTGTTTCATCCTTTCATGCAATGTATGCATGTGTGTGTGGATAGGTGGACGAGTGAATAGAGTGAATGTTGCTTTACGCTTGTGTCACAGTGGCATATAATCAACTGAGTCCTACAATAAACCCTACAGGGGTAAGATGACAAAACTGCAGCTGGGTTAACATTACACATCGATTACTGCAATCCTCACGAAACTCCGTTCTGGGATAGATCCTGAATAACCTATCGTTTCCATATGAGTCGGGCGGTAAGGCTTGGAGCATTTGTATATTTCATTGGACGTTGAATATACTATTATAGGCTGGTGTTGTACAGCTAATAGAACGGCGTTACACAAACATTCACTTTCAAAATCACAATTATTTTGAAACACTGAAATATGACCAAAACTGCAAAACCATGGATGAGGATAATTGAATTCGCTTGTGATGAAGTATGCAAGTTGATACCTTAACGAGGTGAAACTGGACTATGTAAGAGCCGTAGTTCAGTGAAATCAGGGCGTGTCAGCCTCATGGAGATCAGAAGTCCGATTCAGGACGCTTTTGGTATTGTTGAAGTTCGCTCATGGATGGTGCAACAAATCAAAATCGACGGGAATTAGCGATTCGTGCCAAGATCGGCAGATCCAGGCTAGGCTAAGGGGCGTAACTGGACAAAATGGTCTACGAAAACACAAGTTCGCATGTCTTTAAACTGGTCCAATTTGTGTGCTACTCGTTTATGGTAGTTTGGGCAGGGGAGGCCTAGCCCCCTGAGGATGTGCAGAGTTGTGGACCTTGGGCACGCCAGAAACGTATGATCTTGGGTTCGAATCCTGGTTCGTCCCGATTATGCTTGTAGGTTGGTTTGCACCAGTACCCATGCTCGTGTGTTTCACCAAAACTCGAAGACCAGCTTCACTTCAGACTTACCTCCAACATTAAGCTGATATGCTGTGATATAACCGGAATAATGAACACTGTTATAGCCTGCGTTGGATATCTTGTTAAGGATATACCTTGCTGTTTAAAGATAACACTTACTCTGAAAGACAGAGAGTGTTCTCTGCTAGGCAGGGCGTTTCCAGCTTTGATGATGACAGTATCTCCCTCCACCGACTCCACCCTCACATCCATAGAGTAACGGGGAGTTGGACTTGAAGCCGAGCAGATAGTTGCTGTAAACGCCGTCATTGGCTGTGTTGTCAGGCACTGTGAAACAAACGAACTAGCCACATTAACTTTGCTCTGAGAGCAACTGACAGAACATAAACATCCAGATTAATGAAATTATACTTCGGTGTACTAAAAATCCGGAAACATTTATTAAAGAAATATCTTATGCATTCGAAATAATTAACACAGCTTCATTTGTCATATACAGCGTGGTAGAAATAGATCGGTCGACTTAAAGTTGACACTGCCCTCGTGCCCTCTGCTCAAGAAAATACTATTTAAAGGTCACATGCAAAGTAAAACACAACGTACGGTATGGACTTACGGTAACAAATGATAAAAAATGCAAATTCAACTTATAAAGTTGAAACAACGCGATGAAAAAACCCCGCGAAATCGGAGTTGAAACGATTCACTAAATTCACCCCAGCGGTGATGAAAAGTGGTTTAAACAGCTGTGCTGCGCATGCGCAGTGAAAGTTGTGTCTGTCTGCCTGTCTGCTAATGACAATATGCAATACACATCTTCGATCACTGACTTCATGCAATTTGAACTTAACACCTATCAGGCTATACACCATAAACAAAACGCATTGATTTATGTCTCGTGCACCCGAGTTCTGTCTCTGTCACATGATGTAATTACACAGACAGGCAGGTGTGATACTTGTACGGTCGCGTACCGATCCGTCGAATTTCTGATTTCAAAGTAGTAAAATGCATTCGACGGATGAGCACTGTGATCTTAGCTACAAATTAGTTATCAAAACATTGGATCATACCAAGAAAACGACGAAAGGGGTGTTAGATGGTTTGACTCTTTATTTTTGTACTTTTGTACTCATCTTTGCCTACTCATATGATACAATGAGAAATTGAAGCATTAAATATATGTTTGGACTCTCTATTTTTGTACTTTTGTTCAAAATTGAAATTGATGCATTAACCCTTGTCTTATGGAGCTGGGTCCAAATGGATCCCAAGGCTATAAATATTGTGATAGAATCGCTCAGTGGTGAACTATCTTAATGGGACGTTTGGATATCTTCAATTGACCTTTTTTCTTTTAAGATTTAGAAAGAATTTCTATTATAAAGTAGTTTATGTGTTATTGCACATACCCTACTGGGGACTGATGGGGTCCATAAATAAAATAATCTCTCTCTTTGTATGTCTGTCCTGAAATTGTTGACGATATTGTCAAATGGACACATAAGTTTGCTGAAACTAAACTTGTGGCACACAGTGGAAACATGTAGTCTAATCCAAGAAAACATGTAGTCTAATCCAATACAATACAAGCCGACCCCTTAATTAATTAACTTAGACTCTCCCAGTGTGTTAACACGGTCTAAAATCTGACCGATTAGCACATAACCACTCAAGCATGATTCGACTGCTGACTGTTCAAAATTCGACGGATTAGGCCGTAATCACTTGTACACATGACATGTTATGGTGTCTGTTGATTGCAAAATGTTATACATAAAAAATGAGCATGTATTTACAAAACCCAACATCTCTATACACACACTTAGAGTGTATCGGCAAATGTACCAGCCAATGAAAGTCTTCGTTACACTTAAGAGCACGCCCACCCGCTCTGACTGGGTTCGGTATCCCGGGTGCTTCGTTTCCAGAGAAGTTAACCCAAGTACAAAATATTGCACTTTTGTTTATTTGTTTTTTTTTCATAATCAGCAATGTATATTATATGTCATGAATAAGTGATAATTGTGTTTAAATTATGTTTGTTTTGGGGTTGAATGTGACCTTTAAGGTAAGTATGTGAAGAGACATAATACTCACGTAAGCCATTATCCTGGAGAGTAATGTTCAATGTGAAGCCTGGTCTAGAGACCTCTACCTCAACTGAGGCATTGACGATTGGAGCGTATCCCTGGTGAACGTAGGCGTAAGCCACGACTCCACTACGACCTCCTGAGTAGTCATACGTCTTAGAGCTGGTCCAGGTTTCCACCTTGAAGGGCAGGGTGCCAACCCTTGGGCGTGACGTCACCACAGCTGTTATGCTTTCGTCCGTGTTAGAGTTGCGTTCTAAAGTATACGTCCATGTTCCCGTCTAGGAGTAAACGTTACGACATGACGTGGGGCAGGTACATCTGAGCCATGTCTTACAATATCATCCCAGAAGCGATTTTGAAATCAGTTTGTCAAATCAGCGTAAGTAAGAGATTTTAAATCTCACACACAGTACAAGAACAGTAATCAGTGTAAACGACATATTTACAACATTTTTACCTAAATAACGAAAATGCAACACAGTCATCTATCTAGTTATTAAATCAGAGCTGAATCAGGAAATACTCTTTCCAATCTTGCATTATTGAATGTATGAATCACTGGGATGCCATAACTGGAATGGATACTATTGAATCTGACACAAAAGTGACATTAGGTCAAGATAAATGCATTTCATTCCTACACTGGTAGGCCATATAATTATATTCTATGCATTACTATTTTACTGTTTAAAAATAGCTTTATGTGCATATAATAACACGAAACAATCATACAAAAACACGGTAAATGTTAACATGGTTCAAGATGGATTCATGCAATACGTTTTACTTTTGTCTTACCTTCACCAGTGGGAAAAGGAATCTTTTGATGTTTAAAGTCTCATCCTTGCTGTATTCGTTGGAATTCGAATTATAAACAACCCCAGACGGATCTCCAATTTTGATCTATGGGGAATGAAGGGTATTTTTGAGAAGACAAACGAACACAATTGACGTAAAGTGTACAATGAGCAGAGCGTTGTTTAGTAAAGGGCAGGTGATGTTTTAAATTTCGTTAACCCGAAGTCATTTACTTCGTCGGGAGAATCGGAGTACCGACACAAGGACATAGTGTTCAGAAGAAATCTGCTTCAAAGAAATGTCATCTTATGACGGTTTAGCGGTACTGAAGTATCTGGGATGTAGGCTTTTCAAACATATAGGATTGGCTTACTTGGATAATATGACAATCCTTCGTTAAATCAGGTTCGTTAGGTTTCTTGAGTATTAAAACATGAGATGGTCTGATTTTACAAATCACTTCAATTCACCTCTGTTTCCGCACCCTGTGACAAGGTAAAGATGAAACGTGTGTTGTTACCGACGGTGGAGTCAATCACAAGTATTCTGATGATTGTCGTCTTTGTTGACGTTAGAACAAATGCGCCACGATCAATCTTGAAAACAATTTAGAGCAATCATGGATATGTGGAATAAACCTAAATGTTTATTTTACTTTAGAGTCAACAAACAAGTACAGCAAACCAAGCCAGTGATTGACAGTGTGAAAATACTTCAGCAACAAATTTGCAACCACCTCACCCTAATCAGTCGGATGTTGGCATCTTTTTCTGCCCTGGAAGCAATAATATGAACTTGAATTGTTCACATCACATGCTAGGTAGTTCGGTTACCTCAATATCATCATCGTCCTCGTCGCAGAGGTTGATGTCTTTCAGAAGCCGCTCTGCCGCACCCGCAAGAGCTGTCGAACCGGACGACTCGTCAAAGAACGAATACTGACCGCCTGCCAAATGAAACATTACTGAATCCATTACATTCAAGATATCTGGTATCCTAACAAAAATGAATACTTACCTCCTGTCACATACCACAATGTCATTAAACACCCATGGTATTCAGGTTGTCTGGGTTCCTAATAAAATGAATACTTACCTCCTGTCACATACCACAATGTCATTAAGCACCCATGGTATTCAGGTTGTCTGGGTTCTGAATAAAATGAATACGTACCTCCTGTCACATACCACGTCGTGCTTGAGAATATTTCGCCTCATATGACGACGTGCATGCATGCGTGTATGTGTATGTGCGGCTGCTTGTACTAGCCCAGACTTAAGCTGGTTTTATAGTGCTAGCCCACTGAGATACCATGCCGCAGTGAAGCATGAATACCCCACTCAGACTCCGAGCCGACCAGTCCTTGTTGTAACCATTAATTCCGAGAGCCAGGCAGGGACCAGCAAGTACCACATTTTAACGTCTTTTGGTATGACGCGGTCGGAGATCGAACCCGGGATCCTTCCGCTCTCCGGGCGGACGCTCTAACCACTATATCACGGAGACGGTCTGATAAAATGAATACTTACCTACTGGCACAAACAGAAATGTCATTAAACCCATGATATTCAGGTTGTCTGGGATAATATAAACCAACCTCCTGCCACTTGCAAGGGGCGGTGGGGTATCCTAGTGGTCAAAGCGTTCGTTCGTCTCGCCGAAAACCTGGGTTCGATTCCACACATGGGCAGAATGAGTAAAGCTTATTTCAGGTGTCCACCGCCGTGATGTTACTGGAATATTACTAAAAACTAAACCACTCACTCACATGTCACTTGCAAAAATGTATGTCATTTCCTGCTTACCTGTTACTGTTGACAGTCTTTGTAGGACTTCCGCAGCAGCATCACTATAGGCCATGGTATGAACAACAACCTTGGAGCTTGTAATATCGGAAAAGATCGCGCTCACAAACGGACTAACGTTTTCCGCTCCATCAGTGACGAGGAATATTCGTCCATTCTCTGTCGTTTTCCCCGTGCCGTTTAGCATCTAGATACATAGAACATATGATCACTGTTTGTCTCAAGTTGACGCCGCATCTGAAACATTTCCAGCCGTATCTGACAAACTAGATATTCATATCCAAGTTGTTGAGTACGATGGAATCAGCGAGCATGTCCTCACTGCATATTAAATTGTTTCATTAAATGTATTATCTGGACGGTTATATTTGTAATCTGAGATCCCCGTATTCTGGAACTATGAATAAGACTACTACAAAGAAAGAATTATGTCAACTCAAAGATTCAGATTGACAAAATCTCTCAAGAAGAGGGCATCACCTTACTCTCAAATAATTTATTTTCCTTTCATCTCGAACATTATCCCAGAAAATCAAGCCTTGGTGTCAACATTTCGAAACGTGCCTGGTGCAATCGAGTATAATCTTTAACGAAAAAACATTAAACAGCAGAATACATCTCTTGGTCAAAAGGTGTAAGATCATTGTCAGAGCATCCAAGCACTCAATTAAGCTCTCAGAACGTTTTATGGCGGTCACGTTGTGAGCATGTCCATAGCTGAAGCATCAGCGACACACTTGATGTCCCTTGTACTGCATTCGGCCGTGTGTTGTACAGGTACATAATTAGCATTCTTTCTTTAAATCTGCCTATCCACGTGATCAAATCCATATTTTCGCAAACCTGCTTGTGACCATACAGCCAGTGTTATGTTTATGAGAAAAGACAATCATACATCTGTACCTTAATGGCTTTTAGAAGACCTAATCCTATAGCTGTAGTACCAGCATAGTCCTTTATGTCCGGCAGACCCTGGGCCAGCATCTGTCTGTCCGCAGGGGATGTGATGAAACGCATGTTGGCCCAGATTCTGGCAGAACTGGAATACACCACGATCCCCACTTCTGTGCCGACAGGTAGAATGTCCCTGATGATCCGATCAGCCATTTGCCGCAGTCTGAAGTATCTGGAATTCTGTCACAGTCATGGAGTCATGGCAATATCATTAAAATGTCTGTTTTGTTAATATACAAGATGATTACATGGAAACACCAGGTACCAATAATTGTATTTGTGTCATCAATTAATGAACAATTTCTGTACTGGTACATTTTGTCCCTAATCCTACTTTCGTTTCATTCCAGCAAAATCTATCCTATACAAGATAAGATTAAATGTCATCTCGCAAATTAGCTCGAATTTTTTAGCATTAATTCATTAGACATGCAAATTGTGGGATGTGGCAAGTGTTAAAGAGGCGTTCTTGCATTGAATGTTTGTCATAAACATGTATTTATTTGTTCTCATACTAAGCGGAACATTTACATGTCATGATCGCGTACTTTATCAAGACAATAAAAGTATTCAATAAGATGCGTGAAATGGTTGCTTACCTGTTTCATCGACCCCGAGAGATCTAACAGAAGAACGATTCTACGTCCACAAATGGTTGTGTTGCCAACCGCCTCTCTCTGGCGATAGACAACGTTGAACTGTGGGGCTCGGTTACTAATGTCCACTGGGTTACCTCCCTTTATGTCTGTATGTTCACTGATGACGTCCCAAGTTCCCCTTTCGCTGCACATTTTGTTATGCCTGTTTGGGGCATTGGGGTTATGAATCAAGTCCATTCTACCACTGTCAGGGTCACTTTCGCAAAAGTGAACCACCTAGAAGGTAAAATGTTGCGTCAGTTTTCGGAGATATAATGTATTCTAAACTTAACAACTTAACTTTTATTACTATTGGAACTGCAAGAAAAGAAGCAATGGCACAATCAATGCATATTTTCTTGCGTAATAGTTGATAGTTTCAAGGGCAATTGTTTGTGTCAGTTTCCAAGCTTGCAACGTATTCCGTATTACGAACGAAATAAACGCAATATAGTTGATGTTAGCCCCCAGCTATTTCGGCTAAATGGCACTGGTCACTGGTGTATGAATGATCAAATCACAATCAGACAATGACTTATATAAAAGCAATGTCCGGTAACACTGGGATAGATGATATGCACTCACCAAAGTTACCTAGCCTGACAGTGTTTGTCCTGAACCCTGAAAAGCTGCAGGCCCTAAGGACCCAGAACCATAAAAAGGTTGTGGTTCCTGATCAGAATGTGTAGGCCCTATATTTTAATATGGAAATAATTTTCTTAGTTATTGGGGGATGAAAAAGCCGTCGGTCATAAGGGACCTGCAGAAAACAATAGCTGTGGGAGTGAATGGTTTTCAGTTGGCCTCGGGGCTAAGGACCTAAGTTTCGAACGCTGGTGCCTTGCCATCCATTTAGTTACAAACACGTGTATATGTTTCTGAAGACTTTCTAAGCTGTAATCAACAAATTGAGTTATGCATTCGCGAACAAAAGAATTATTCTGGAATTCAAATCGGAAAAATGCTTATGAATGAATACTTGATCTCGTCGTCGCTATATGGCTGAAATAATGCCGATGCGACGTAAAACCCAACTCAACTCAATCTGTTTACCTCCTTCAAGAACTGGGCATACATGACAGACGTTGTGGCCGTGTTGTCGAAGGCGTTTGGGAGAAAGTAACAGTCTTTATTCACCACATCCTTACTGTCGACAGGTTCGCAGCTGGAGTCTTTCACTTCATTGATAAAGTTACCGGTGATGTCGGTGGAGCAGGCAGTGGGGCGTACGGTCTTCCCTGTGTCATCTACGTAATAGACTGGGTGCTGGCGGCTACCGGGGATGCCGTACTCATCAAATACGCCAAATCTTAGATGGGCGAACTCGTGCACCAGAACACGACCTTCGTGTTTGGAAACAAAATCATGAACAAATTAGAGTGCGGCGTTTACTAAACATAAGAATGTGTAAATAACGTACCATATACTTTAGCTTAGTAAAAAATACAAATGAAGCACATTGTGATCTGTTTGATTGGCATTTTAGAAGTTGATGAATAATAAGAAAGGTACGATACTTGTATGGATAACAAATTTCTTTGTTATGATGCGACGTTTTGGTATAGATTGTTACACAGTGAAGCAAGAGTGAAGTAATACAGCTGTTATAGGTATTTGCTTCATTATAACGTCGCACAACTAAGGTATTTCGGCGACGGGGTAGTACACTTATTAAAAAATGAGGGGGAACAAAAAGTAGAAATTTTGAAGTAATACAGCACAGAACCGACTTATAGATATGTAACAGAGATTAAGTTGAGGAGGCAGAACAAAGTATACATAGCAGATAGGATTAATTAGCAATGATGGTGGCTGGAGCGCTCTGTTCTGGGTTTTTTTCCAGTTTATTGTTGATTGTCAGGGTAACACTCCACCTACCTGCATCCCCATAATTGATGTCACGACCGTTGTCTCTTGTCCAGCACATAGTCGGGTGTCAGAAGGATATAGCGTCCTGGCTGCCCACACTGCCCTGGTTGGAACGTGTAGGAGTATTGCCCTGTGAATGTAATGAAGAATTAATTTACTGTGTCGAAATAATAAAAATACACTGTATGATAACATGTAAGAATTTCTTTGTAGCAAGAGCTGCCTTTCAAAAATCTTTTATGATCTTGTTCACAAGGCCAAAATATGGAATCTTCTGTTTCGTAGTTTATCGGGCACTTGGCGTTTACTATTGGCTCAAATGCGGACCGATGAAGTGCAAAATTACTCGAAAAGTATTTGACATGTAATACTCAGTGAAACGCTGAACATAATCAAGACATATGTCCAACTCTGTGAGTTTCTTTTGCAGAATTAACTATCATCAAAATATTGTCACATGTCAATATTTCTTACGAGGCAGGAGTGCAAAGAGGAACTAGAAGCACGTGAACACGTGCCGACAAAGGTTTTGATTCACCTACCTCTGCTGAGAGATAAACACGATATAAGACCCGCATGAAGTTACTGCCCATTATTTACAAAGTCTATGATTGTTTCAAGGCTGAATCACAGAGGAGTGGACTCACACATGCAATTTCTAAATATGTAAAACGCACAGCTTGTGCTGTTGGGATGTCTGAGCGACAATGAAAACACGTACAGAGCAGCAGAAATGGCCTTTTAGCCAACAGTATCACACCTGGGCTCATTTGCACAAAGCGATCTTAGCGCTACAATGATTGCAACTCCCATTCTCCAACATAGGCTTAAGATAGTCGGTTCACGGTTTCATTCTCAGGACGTGAACAACCTGAAATTTTGCATTCGCAGGACGTGGACAGACGGTGTACCTTTGATGTCGTCTGTTGTTTTTGTAAGGGATTAATGAACTGGGAAGTGTTAAAATGTGAACTGTTATCCGGAATTGTTAAGGTTTCATGAACTCTGTTCACTCTTGTAAGCATGTGACTATGATAGGTGAGTGAGTTCACTCAGAAAATGTTTGGTTTAAACATATTTTTATTCCTGAAGAATCTGGTTTGGTAAACAAGTAGAACTTTGCTTGTATCCATATCTCACCAGTACATACATCATTTAAACAAAACACACAAGAACTGATACACAAAACGACAAATAGAATCATATATGTGCGTGGTAGGTGCTAATAAACCTTGAGCCTGCAGTTACACTTCATTTATTATTGTTTACATATATTAGTATAGAATAATTTATCAAATTGTTAGGACTTAAAGATGTATTGATGCAGGGACTCTGTTATGTTCTTATTGACACCGTTGTTAGCTGGAGGTATTCCGTATAACACAGTTTGGAGGCTATGGCCATTTACATAGGAAGAGGTATTATTTCCAACAGCAGTGTATAACTTACATGTAAAAAGATAGTAAACAGTATCTTCATTGTGGTATTCACAAGCGCGTCCAGGGTTGTTAGAAATGTGTCTAGTTACTTTCGCATTCAAATCACTACAGCAGAGCTTAAGTTGACAGTGTATGATCTGACAGAACCGACTGCCATAATTCAGATCTAGATAAATATTTGATTCATCATTTTTAAGCAGAGATTTGAATTCACCGATTGAATTAGCGAATACGAAATTATTAGGTATGAATTCTAAATTTTACTTGAGTCAGGAAGGAACGATTGTTCATATATTTTAGCCCTTTAATTTATTGTTTGTAGCATATATCTATTACGGAGATCATATTGACTGTTTTCAGAGACAAATGTAGGAACCAGGTCACAGAGGTAGTCAGATTGGACCGTGGGGACATCAGAGTCATTGTGTTTGCCGACACAGTGTCTTATTTATTAAAACTGAAAAAAAGAAACTTGTTTCGTTTCCATATAACTTCACAATCTAGTATTGCCCGAAGTCTTGCAATCACACTCTCTGTCTATTGTCTGGCGTTCATTAGCTCAGTAACCCATTCGCACGAAGTGGACACTTTTTGTCTGGACTTTGTTTTTACACGACACAGGGTTTCCACGTCCCGAGAATACCCCAGATAGTCGTAGCGCTAGGATCGCTTTGTGCAAGTGGGCCCTGAAGGGGCTGTCTCAAAACCAGTGAAAGTAGAAAAACTTGATTCGTTCAAAAATAACTTGTTCGGAATGCTATTAGGAGGTTAATTGGCGAAAATAAATTCCTTTCCTTGCGTGTTTTAAAGAAGCACATGGAGACTGACCATTCCCTGCATACATCAGTTATGGTTATTGCTAGATAAATTTGGGTTTCGTTATAAAAAGATTAGCGGGAAGAATACGCGTGTTCTCTCTGAAAGATCCGACATTATTTGCTTACGAAATAGTTACTAGCAAGCGCGTAGCAAGCCATTTGTTTCGTGTAAGCCCGATAGGTTGCACAGCTTTATATTTAGATAGTATTGAGGACTTGCCCAACCTGTTTGGCAACAGTCTTGTGTAAGCCCAGGTTTTTTGATAATGGTAGCTACGTCCCTGACTTGCGAGCAATTAGGCAAAAACGCAATGAAGGTTTCGAATCTGTTGATGAAACGTGGGAGAATGCCAGTCACACCGTAGGTACCCAATGGGTTGCAAGTACATCAACAGAAACATGCGTACGAAAACTCCCACTTGGCAAGGGTGAGCGTTTGATTGTGTGACATGCAGGATGTAAAAGTCAGGGGGGTTTGCCTGGGTTTCGCTTGTATTTAAAGCAAAATCCAAGACATTCGTGACTATGAGAGGTGCTTTTAGAATGGCTACGAAAACAGCTTGTTCACGCCTTGCCGCCCAAAACCTTGGTGGTCAGGGACGGGGACAGCAGGAAGGGGGGTATGTTGGCATGGCTTGAGAAAAAATGGTTTGTCAATTCCATTAAAGGTAACAAAACCTGTTTTGTACGGAATTAATAAGGAAATAAAAATAACCCCGTGTATCAGGTTCACCAATACTTAACGAGTCATGGTCATGAAGTGCTTCGTCTTCCCCCTACCATTATGACCTTAACCCCATAGAGCTGGGCCTCCTTTCACAAAGCACTAAGGTGATGATCGTAAGTCACTAAGGTAACCTTAGTGCAATATTAAAGAATGGGTGAAAGAAACCCCGGATCTAGGGTATCATTAAGTCCGAAGTGGGAAGAAATAACGCCACCTTTAAACTTGGTGATGTGCAGAAACGTGCAGCAATCCATCAGTAACATCTTGCAAGAAAAATGGCAGAGATGTGTTGAAAAAGTGGAAAAAGATATTGAAACTAAATACTGGCAAGAGAGTGCTTCAGGCCATGCCACCATTAGGCCAGTCGTCGTCAGAGTGGACAGCAGTTGTTCAGAATCAGAGTTGGATTCAGACGATCTCTCTGTGACAATATTTCACTGATAGTTTGTTACACACTTTTTAATTTTTAGGACACAAATTCTGCAAAAGATCTTATAGCGTTGGTCCGATGTTTCTATTATGATCAGCGTTTCACTGTGTATTATATGTTTATTAGATTTCGAGTTAGACTGCGATTCATAGGTCCGCTTTTGAGCGGGTAGTCTAGTGGTTAAAGCGTTCGCTCGTCACGCCGAAGACCCGAGTTCGATTCCCCTCATGGGTACACTGTGTGAAGCCCATTTCTGGTGTCCCCCGCCGTGATATTACTGGAATATTAATTTTGCTAAACGTGGCTTAAAGGCAGAGTGTCACACCACATGCCTCTAAAAAACCATAATGCATTTCTCTCAATCATACTAACTATCAGCCTCGGGGAATCTACCATGTACATGTAATTTATTCCAAAAAATACGTATTTAGATTACAATATTAAATTAACACGTTCGAATGAATTAATTCAGCGTTGCATTAAATCGACTCTCGCGCCCTCTACCGGCCGAATATTATTTCAAGCGAACCCCATAGAGTTATTCCCTTGGAGCGCTGTTTACGAATATCCTATAAAGCAATCGTTTACATTCCATATAGGGCATGTATTATCTGTTTGGAAGCTGCTCGCCTCAAGTACAAATGCCCCCAATATATAAAACATAGGCCAACATATTGTCGAAAATGTGTGACATTGTGCCTTTAAAACTAAACTCGTTCACTCACTCATTATACTTCAGTTGATGTATAACTGCTATATTTTCATATTTATTTGTGTAATGTACGATTGACCTGTGGCGTCATAATACCATAATAGATGAGTGAGTCGATGCACGCGGAATACAATGAGGATGCATTGAATCGGGATTCATAATGAACTACACAATCGTTGCACGCAGTCGGGATACATGACATACTACAACGTCATAATCGATGCTTCAAAGACTACAATCATCATTGTTTCAGCTGCTACGTCACATCACAGTACAACATTACATCACCGCGAGAGGCAATACACAACATAAACCACATGCTTATAACATTATTTTAGCTGATATGGAAGAAAATGGTATTGTTTGGTAAGGTTGTGAAAATGACAAATATAATATGCCAATTCTTTCATAAATAATAGCCCTAAATATTACCTGTAGAGAGTGAGACGAATCCACTCTGACATCTGCATCAGTAAAGGTTATCTCCCCTTCGTCTTTCCAGCTTGGATCTTTGGTCCACGTGTCTGGTACTAAGATGGTCACACGTCTAATGTAGGTGAACTTCCGGGTTGTAGTGTACAGGTAGTCCGAGGCAGAGGTAAACATGCTCTGAAAAAGATCATTGATAGATCTATGGCCCATTTGTAGCTATAAATACACATAACGTTCTAGATGGTTCAGGACAAAATGTGAAAAATGAAAACGGCTTCTCGCATTTAGACCAGGGCACGAATTTGGGATGATACAGGATCCATACACTTCCAACAACCGCCCTTCCCTTACTGAAGAATCTTTGGTGTCTTCATTACTCAACGTTCGAAATACAATAATGATCTTTTTTCTACGATACTTTCAAAGAGTATACCTTGCTCAAAGGTTGCTTGATCAATTATAAATGTTACAACAAGCAAGGCTTCAGTAATACTTAAGAATGTAATGGCAGACATGTAATGGACAGGCGTGTCAAAGTGTTACCCATTGCTGTGTGTAGGATATCAGACCGATAGACAGACAGACAGAAATATATTTGATTAAAGTGTCACATGATATGTTACAGGTAAAACAACATTTCAAATGCTTATATAAAACATATCACCCAGCCATAACATTGGCTTATGAGACACTGATAAAACAAATTAACTAAAAATATGTACAATATACAATATCGTATGTACATACAACTCTTAATGTCGAAACATCCCTATGTGTAGACACCTGTATCTACATACTACTCGAAGTGTTGACATGTTCCACTATGTAAACACCTGTATCTACAGGTAGTGTTGACACGTTCCACTATGTAGACACCTGTATCTACAGGTAGTGTTGACATGTGTCTACTATGTAGACACCTGTATCTACATACTACTGGTAGTGTTGACATGTTCCACTGTGTTGACACCTGTATCTACATACTACTGGTAGTGTTGACATGTTCCACTGTGTAGACACCTGTATCTACATACTGCACGACCGCCTCCGTGGTGTAGTGGTTAGAGCGTCCACCCGGAGAGCGTAAGGTCGCGGGCTCGATCCCCGACCGCGTCATACCAAAAGACGTTAAAATATGGTACTTGTTGGTCCCTGCCTGGCGCTCGGCATTAATGGGTACAACAAGGACTGGTCGGCTCGGAGTCAGTATAATGTGTCTGAGTGGGGTATTCATGCTTCACTGCGGCATGGTATCTCAGTGGGGTAGCACTATAAAACCAGCTTGAGTCTGGGCTAGTACAAGCAGCCGCACATACACACACACACACGCATGCACGTCGTCTCAAGCACGACGTAAAACCCAATTTCACCTCGCCTCACCTAACATACTACTGGTAGTGTTGACATGTTCCACTGTGTAGACACCTGTATCTACATACTACTGGTAGTGTTGACATGTTCCACTGTGTAGACACCTGTATCTACATACTACTGGTAGTGTTGACATGTTCCACTGTGTAGACACCTGTATCTACATACTACTGGTAGTGTTGACATGTTCCACTGTGTAGACACCTGTATCTACATACTACTCGTATAGTGTTGACGCGTTCCACTATGTAGAAACCTGTATCTACATACTACTGGTAGTGTTGACATGTTCCACTGTGTAGACACCCGTATCTACATACTACTGGTAGTGTTGACATGTTCCACTATGTAGACACCTGTATCTACATACTACTCGTATAGTGTTGACGTGTTCCACTATATAGACACCTATATCTACACACTACTGATAGTGTTGACATGTTCCACTATATAGACACCTATATCTACATACTACAGGTAGTGTTGACGTGTTCCACTGTGTAGACACCTATATCTACACACTACTGATAGTGTTGACATGTTCCACTATATCGACACCTATATCTACATACTACTGATAGTGTTGACATGTTCCACTGTGTTGACATCTGTATCTACAGGTAGTGTTGACGTGTTCCACTGTGTAGACACCTGTATCTACATACTACTGGTAGTGTTGACATGTTCCACTGTGTAGACACCTGTATCTACATACTACTGGTAGTGTTGACGTGTTCCACTATAAAGACACCTATATCTACACACAACTCATAGTGTTTACACGGTAACACGTCAACAGAAGGAGTAAGGTCTCCATCAGGTCTATACAGCACATAACCACGACTATGTACAACGCACCTGTAGCTGTGTTATCATCCGCGGATCCTGTGTAACATTTCTGTGGATGGCCACCAGTAAATCGTACCCATTGTTTTCAAACGTCACGGCTACGACATCGGCCCCCATGCACAACGTCAACACCACCACCGCCCAGCATATCCGTCCCTGCACACCCATGTCTACAGTGTCTGAGTGAACGAAGCACACTTGTTGGTTAGTAGCATCCCTGTGTCACTGGCCCGTTGCGTAGACTGTACGCAGGATGAAGAGACTGCAATTTGAAAAAAATGCGAGATGAGTGACGCTCACACTATATATACACTTAGCGGCTCCCGAACACTCCCGGGGAAGGCTATTCTATCGCGCAAAAGTGTACGTCTTTTGAAAAGGATTAATGGTGAGGTACACATTTCACTGAACAGCGGATACATATTACTGGAAGCATCCAAGCGACGCACCAGGATCACTTACATGACGGCGTTTTTCATCCCGATATCATGTTACTGCTTCGTGGTCCGAATCGAGGCTTCTACTTTTCATCTTGCTAGGTGTGGTACAAACAAGTCTTCAGAAAGCTTAAATTTGGGCTCTTGGTTTTCGGGTGCAGCTGATAATCCATGACATTCGTAATCACGAACACAGCTCGGTAGACATTCGTAATCATGAGAGGCATTTATCGCGAACATCTGTTAGCATTATATCTGTAAGCTCGGCGTACCTCTGTAACTTCATTAGCATTTCATCTCTATGCTCGGTAGCGTAATCTGTAACTCTCATTGAGAGGCATTATATCTGTAAGCTCGGTAGCGTGCATACATCTGTAGAGGCATTATATCTGTATTTGACTTCTTTGAGAGGCATTATATCTGTAAGCTCGGCAGCGTACCTCTGTAACTTCATTGAGAGGCATTTCATCTCTATGCTCGGTAGCGTACATCTGTAACTTCATTGAGAGGCATTATATCTGTATGCTTTGTAGCGTGCATCTGTAACTTCTTTGAGAGGCATTATATCTGTATGCTTTGTAGCGTACATCTGTAACTTCTTCTTTGAGAGGCATTTAATCTGTATGCTCTGTAGGGTACATCTGTAACTTCATTGAGAAGCATTATATCTGTATGCTCGGTAGCGTACACCTGTAACTTCATTGAGAGGCATTATATCTGTATGCTTTGTAGCGTGCATCTGTAACTTCTTTGAGAGGCATTATATCTGTATGCTCTGTAGCTTACATCTGTAACATCTTTGAGAGGCATTATATCTGTATGCTTTGTAGCGTACATCTGTAACTTCTTTGAGAGGCATTATATCTGTATGCTCGGTAGCGTACATCTGTAACCTCTTTGAGAGGCATTATATCTGTATGCTTTGTAGCGTGCATCTGTAACTTCTTTGAGAGGCATTATATCTGTATGCTCGGTAGCGTACATCTGTAACTTCTTTGAGGGGCATTATATCTGTATGCTTTGTAGCGTGCATCTGTAACTTCTTTGAGAGGCATTATATCTGTATGCTCTGTAGCGTACATCTGTAACTTCATTGAGAGGCATTATATCTGTATGCTCTGTAGCGTACATCTGTAACTTCTTTGAGAGGCATTATATCTGTATGCTGTAGCGTACATCTGTAATAGCTACATCTTTGAGAGAGGCATTATATCTGTATGCTCGGTAGCGTACATCTGTAACTTCTTTGAGAGGCATTATATCTGTATGCTCGGTAGCGTACATCTGTAACTTCTTTGAGAGGCATTATATCTGTATGCTCGGTAGCGTACATCTGTAACTTCTTTGAGAGGCATTATATCTGTATGCTCGGTAGCGTACATCTGTAACTTCTTTGAGAGGCATTATATCTGTATGCTCTGTAGCGTACATCTGTAACTTCTTTGAGAGGCATTTTATCTGTATGCTTTGTAGCGTGCATCTGTAACTTCTTTGAGAGGCATTATATCTGTATGCTTTGTAGTGTAAATATGTAACTTCTTTGAGAGGCATTATATCTTGGAAGCGTACATCTGTAACTTCTTTGAGAGGCATTATATCTGTATGCTCGGTAGCTTACATCTGTAACTTCTTTGAGAGGCATTATATCTGTATGCTCGGTATCATATATCTCTACCAAGTCATGTACAATGTTTGGTTCGAGACATAAATACTGACCACCACTGTGTGGTGTGGCGGAAACACATCGACAGAATAAGAACATGGATATTGGCTATGACGGATACAATGAACATCATCACTGCAAGTTTGAAATTATAAACAAATTTTAAAAAAGCGTGTAATAAATGCTCCAAATGAAAATTACCATTGATAATAAGTAACTGCCTCGTCTTCGGGTTTAGAAAGCAGTGGGTAGCCAAGAGGTTTTAGATTTTCAGGCCAAATATACAGGTTCGATTCTCCACATTTCCACAGGGCTTTTATATATGATTAAACTATTTCACAACATTTGACACTGACTCATGTTTTCCTGAAGTACACTGATAGTGACATATACACCGATGTATTACTTGTGTGTGTGAATAAAGTGGACCAAGACTTTCTTCTCTATTTTTATTAAAGTTGTTTTTGTTTTTTTATTCCAGCATAATGGGTACAATCACATGGGTATGGACAGTCATCAGCATGTTGTACAGGCTTCATAACAAAGGTCAAGGAGATGGACATTGAAAGTATAAGGAAGTAATTCTATGGCTGTACAGATATACAATATTATATAGAACTGCTGTATAAAATCAGATAAACTCTATCTCAAGCTGGTACAAACCGGTTCAAGAATGGCACAATGTTTGTTGAAGAAAGTAAACTTCAAGGTTGTAGGCCAGTGATACATAAAATCAGATATAGTTAATATGATTGTTTGAGATGCAAAGTTCAAGAAAGGCACATATGGCTATAGGTCAATAGCGGACCGAAAGGCCAATAGTATACACAATCAGATGTAATTTGTCAGCTTAGAGATGTACAAGCATGTTTGAAAATACAATAATTGAACAGTGGCAGAAAGTCTGCAAGGAGAGTCTGTAAAGGTTCAAGAAGGCATAGTGTTTGCAAATGGAGGTAAGTATAGTATGACCAGAAATTATTGAGAATTTTAGGAATATGTTTAATTGGATTTCCAGTATAGACCATTCTTAATGAGGCCTCATGAATATTCATATCTGTACCAAAACGAGGCTAAATTGGGCAAGGACACAATCGCATAATGGCGACAAATCTCAATGTATACTTCCTGGTTTCAAATTTCCCTTGAACGGTACATTACGAAACTGTCCAGTAGTTCAGGGAAATCGCAGAGAAATGGGAAGGGCTACACAAATGTTTTTGTAGCATATCCACGGATTGAAGGGTGAATAATTACTGTACATCACGACACATCACGATAAGTAATATGTAGATCAAGATAGCTCTCCTCGAGTGGATCTGGCCAAACAAAATTGTATTATTCATGTGATGAAATTATTTGTTTGGTATTTTTTCTGTTTAAAATGCTTTGTCCTATCGACTCTGTTTTATAGATATAGGGTACTTATTCACGCATTTATTTTCAGTTGTACAGGACTACTGGTGATGGCGATGTGCGCGTAGCTGCATGTTACAATCGCAGAGGAAAAACGAATCGCCACATCATCATGTAGAAACCATTTATTTCAATCAACATGAGTGGGACACAATGTGCAAGACAAAACTGGATGATTTTTTTCAAGTTCTTTTTTTGACTGATTTGGAGTTGAATAATTATTTTACCTAAATGGACTTATGGTACCTGCATGGGGAATATTTGAATCAATTTTGAATACTGTGTTACTATACCCAAAAAATTGATTTGTTGTAGAGGTTTTAAGGAGAACATATTATCAGGTTAACATAACAGGATTCACACTACAGCAAACAATTAGCCTAAAAAAATAACGAACACCTGGAGTGCAGTTAATAAAAGTTTATTCTGAAATGGTGTCTTAAAAGTCCAATAACAATGGACACATTCACAATAGCTTCCAACTGTAACACTGATGAATAACAATAATATTTTCAGAGGATGCAAATTGAAAATATATTGGGTGCAATATTTTTGTTGATAGAAATATCTTTTTAGATTAGTCTGACATGAATGGCAACAATTACAGCTGGATCAATTAATAATTTATCATAGTTTTCTCCCCTTACACATTATCATAATCTCTTACCTGGTTTTTCTGGTTCCCAACTAACTCTTTTCAAACAGGATGAAATACATTCTTTTTCATCAATTATTAATTAAACAGCAGCAAATGAGTTACATCTACAACTATGCCATTATGAAATACCTTTCTTTTATTCATCAATGTGTATGTTTTACAGCTGTCGCTTTTTTCATCCATCATCTACACAACACAAAAGCACGAAACAATTTCATTTACATTCATGTCTGTCAATGTTGTGCTGTTTGGGCAAGGTACATCACAAAACCTGGGAAGATATTCAACAAATGAAAAAGTTCCAGCTAATCAGTGCCAATGTTTGAAATGATGGAATACTGTAAAATGTGCAATCAATTTTTATCATCATACATGAATTTACAAACTCCAAACTTTTCAAGTTCAAGTTTTCTGTTCAATTTTTCTATTTTGTCAACCTTTTCCTTGAGTTGCCTCTCCTGTTCATGTAATTTCTGATGGAGTTGTTCTATGTAGGACTGGGGGTCAGTGGCTGCTGTATCACTCTCTGCTCCACTGTAATATAAGCATTGTAAAGCATCACTAGTATCTCTTCGACCACACAAACAATAAATATATCTCTGGAATTACAAATATACATCAAGGAGTAGAGTCTAACATCATTTCATATTTTAGACAGTATGTGCAATCAATATTTTTATATGTAAATAACATAGCATATAGGTCAAAGTTCAGTTGTATTAAATTCGTGAAAACCATGTCAGTTGGTTAAATTAACTTAATACGATCTGACATTCTTACTGTATCTGAGATGGTGACTGTCGTAGATTCCTTATGGGAGGTGCTCTCTGACTCTTAATTGGCAGCACCTGAAATGGATATTTAAACACTAAATATATTTCAGTTGTTGTAATTAGTTTGAATGTGTGTGTGTGACATTCACATTGTACATGTACCCCTAATATTAAAACCTTGCATAGTGAACAGTTTGTACATTTCACGGCAGATCTAGACTATGCCATGTGCCGTAATTATTTTGTACTTACTATGAATCATTTTCCAGGGTCTCTCCGTATTTTCGTCAACCACTGCCTTCTTCTGATCTTATTCTTGGGAATATGGTGAAAAGATACCGTAAAATCCTTACGGGCATCACTCCAACGCAAAGACACACAGCAGTAATCTTTCCTTTTCGAGGTCGCCATTTCAAGGTTCGATTTGACCTCGAGGAAATTTTTGGATTTTCCAGCAGGACAACGACCCAAAACATCGTTCAAAGCATTCACAGGCCTGGTTTCGGACCCAATATAAGACGTTATTAGATTGGCCAAGCTATAGCCCTGACCTAAATCCAATAGAAAATGTTTGGGGACTTTTGAAGGAAAGTGTCAATAAGAAAAATCTGACAAATATTGCTGAAATGAAAGAAGAGGTGGTCCGATATTGGGACAGCATGGACAACGACTTTCTAACTTCTTTGATCAGTAGTATACCCAGCCGCATTGAAGCCTGCATTGCTGCCCATGGTGACTTGACAAAATACTAACTGGCTGAAAGCCAATACTAAATAACATCTATATGTAATTCATCTACTTAAAGTTGAAAACTATTTGTGAGTGGAGACCATTTTTTTTCAAAGACATTATATTTGTTGTTCTTACAAGCAATGAATCTTTCAATGGAATAAACTTGTCTGATGTTATTTATAACCTTATCCATTGATAGGGTGTTGCCCTTTAGACTGCATAGAAAAATATGCTTTTTGCTCAGTAGGATTAGGTGATTCAGCAATTTATATTGTTCTGGGTAGCCAAAAAGAATTGCATTGGTATCCAGAGTTATACCCATATTAATGTGGGTATTCAAAAATAGTTCCAGACTCACCCAAAAATGTTTTACATATTCACATTGAAGGAAAACATGAGCTAAGTCTTCCCGGTCAGTTTTTCCAAAAGTGCAGATATCATTGTTTACTAGGTTCATAACCTTTATTTCCCTCTTAGTGTAGCTATAGACTATGCGGTGAAGAAAGTTAAATTTAAATTCTAAAAGTTTTACATCTTTTGTACTACACCTATACTGGAGAAATATATTTTTCCAGTTTGGAGAGGCAAGATTAAAGTTTTCCTCCCATTTTTCACACACTGTGGGGCACGTATCACAGGTGATGATATTATCATAAAAATATCTGGAGCCCTTTCCAGGATTAAGCAAGTCGAGTTAACTGTTTCCAATAGTCAGGTTAGATTTTATAATACACGTTTGCTGGTTAATGCACTTTCTTCTCTAGTTTGAGAGATCGACGAGGGTCTAAACGACTTTATGTGAATATGGTTTGTTCATTCTGATATAGTTTACGATGAGAGCTTTTATGTTGATGGGTCACATCGCAAAGACATATAGATAATGAAATATAAAGTTGAGAATGAATGGGTGAGAATTGTTCTACGCAGCTCTCAGCAGTATTCCAGAAGTCACAGCAGGGAATTCATAAATGGTCGTCACACATTCTAGCCATGTGGAGAATCGAACCTGTATCTTTGGCCTGAAAATCTAAAACCTCTTGGTTAGTGAGTGAGTGAGTGAGTTCAGTTTTACGCCGCTTTTAGCAACATTCCAGCAATATCACGACGGGGACACCAGAAATGAGCTTCATACATTGTACCCATGTCAGGAATCAAACCCGGTTCTTCGATATGATGAGCGAATGCTTTAACCACTAGGTTACCCCACCACCCCTATAAACAATGAAGGATAAACAACGAAGGGTATGCAACGACAGTAACCACATAATGCCTCCCCACGACTGGCTAATGCGGCGTAAAACAATTCTGTCTTAACAAATCAGTTTTGCGTGCATATATACAAACACAAAAAATTATATGATCAGATACTTATTTATAATATCCGCATTTTCAGAAACACATCGCTTTCAGATTTACAGTGTACTGATGTTTAAGTAAGCTAACGTTTAAAACAGATTTGCACAGTAAAGTACTGTATTATACTATTAGTAATTATTATTATCGCTGGTTGAGAGTTATCGCAGCTGATGAGTGTTCTAATGCTCAAATAGAAGCTAGATGTATTTACGGTTATATTCCATTACAATAGACTGCAACGTGCAGGTCTAGAATACAAAGAACCTGTTCTTACATGTTCATTATTGTTATAGGATTATAACAGTAATTCTAGCAAAGGAATAGCAAGTAATGCTGAGAACTGGATCGGTTGGCCTGGACTGTATGCCAGGAGTACCCACACAAAACACTAATATTTTCAGGTATGAAACGTTTATCCATCATCATTCTTTACGATGGTGATGCTTTACAGAAAGTATGTATTTAAATCTGCAGTATACAGTTGTTTTTGTTCTGTTGCTATAATACGTGTAAAAAGCTAACGGTACATAATATCATACGGTTTCGTCATTATTGGTAGAAAGATGTCATGATTGTGATGTGATGAAGCAGAATATACCGTAATGAATTTATAACAATTAACATAACATCTTATAAGTGGAATAAGAGCAAAAGATATATGTTTACGGACATGAATACATATACTTAATGGTATCACCATCGTCATCGATACTGGTAGCAGCAGTAGTAGAAGAAGTAGATTTTATATAAACTCATAACATTCAAGGTATAAAATTGAGTCATCGTCTAAACTGGGCCTCCTCAGAAGAAATGATTTTGGTCACACTATGCGATCTTGTTCTCGAAACTACCGCTGCAAAGTAATTGCATCATAATATTTTTCACACCGTGCATTCACGTATTGGACATTGCAGCACTTGGATAGTGGTAAATATATATTTGACAAAATGTATCGCAAAACCAGAATCAATTGTAGCAACACAGATTATTGTTTCCTGCCCTGACGCACCGAGCATAGAACTGATATTTTCGGCGTACCTATACAGCCATTCCTGCCCATGATGGATGTTCGTGTTGAACGTGCTGAACGTGTACACTGCTGAATACGTGTACCTGTGTTGTTGTACCCTTAAATGCAAGTTGGAAATATCCTTTACTGTAACATGTTAGACATTTCATCACACTACACCACTGATGTGAACAACTGAGAAAATAGCCCCAAAAAATCATCTACTTCTAAAACACGCCATACAGAATGACATTGAAGTTGGTCACCACCCCTCCACAATCTGCTGATGACACAGCTGCACAAAAGAAGACGCGGATCTAGTGAGACTAGTACGCCGCAATGCTGTAAGTACTCCGATAAAAAGGACTTTATAACCGCATTGGTAGCATTCGCCCAGCAGTGTCAGAAATCTCCTGAAAATACGAGGATATCGGGCCAGAGCCTACAATTGTAACAGATGTATAATTATTATGCAGTTGCTCGTTTGGCTTGGCGTAGAGGACGCCGTAACTGGAACCTAGCATCCTTGAGATAACCTCAATAGTGTAATGGAAATAGTTTGGGTCGATTTTTGGTGGATGGCAGTCCCCGTGTAGACCGTCCTATCAACACGGTAAACGGTGTGAGGGTGTATACCATTTGGTGGAGTGGGATTGTCTATCGTGCGACTTGTCTGTCATTGTGTGAAGGAAGCCAAAGGTATCAGAGGTGGATCTTGGAGAGAGTTGTAGTGGCACATTTGGACAACTATCCTGTCCTCACAAGGTCGGTTAATATGGATGACAACGCACGGCCCCGTGAATGAATTTCCTACGATAGGAATCGATCACAACTCTACCCTGCCCAGACTTCAATCCTTGCGAATATGTGTTCTTCATGTACATCAGAGTGTTTCCCCGATACAGAATCTTGCATATTTGGACCAGGCTGTCCATCAGGTGTAGAACAAACTGCTTAAGGACAGACATAGCGTCTGGTGCACTCAATGAGAGGACGTCATCCAACAGTCACTCTGGCTACACGCGATACTGACATCATCACCAGTTATGGTAACTCTAGGCGGTTTCCAAGGATGTGAATATATGCATCACATGTGTGTGAACACATGTACTGTCCTGATATCCCCACACTGTTCAAGTAAAGGGAGGGGCGGTGGGGTAGCCTAATGGTTAAAGCGTTCGCTCGTCACGCTGAAGACCCGGGATCGATTCCCCACATGGGTACAATGTGTGAAGCCCATTTCTGGTGCCCCCGCCGTGATATTGCTGGAATATTGCTAAAAGCGGCGTAAAACCAAACTCAGTCAGTCAGTCAGTCAGTAAAGGGACATTGATTTTACACTATTAATCATTAAATCATTGCAGTAAAACTGACTTGGTTATCATTCTCATCATTTTTAATTTAAGACCACACTCTTTACACAAAGCATTGTATGCATCTGTTGGCAGCATTACGTTTACTTACTACACAGGGAAACAACATTGCCCATCTGGAAACAAGGTGTTGCTACACCTTTGTCAGGTGAAAACGTTACCTCATCTCACTCACATCACCTTGTCTTTGCATAAAAATGTTTTCACAAAGCTCAGATTTGAATCTGAATTGTGTGACCATATATAATTTTAGCCTGGTTTATGTTCTCATCGCTGTTGATTTAATCATACGGTTGATTATCACTCGAATATATCATAATATGACGATTTTATATCTAAAGCATATATTGTAATGAACTTAGTCAGCATTTACAGAAGACTTCTACGTGGTTATCGTTTTCAAAAGAAATTATTTTATACTTTTCTAAATGAAAAAAAGTTTCACAATAAATGGAATAGGTACAACTTGCATTTGACACCTTATCTTTGAAATCTGTAACAAATTGGAAACATTTCTGACGCTAGATTTTAATGAACCAATCTATTTTACACCAACAACTGTACACACATTACATTTACATTACACATACATATTATTAAATTGAGGTAAACCGGATTTACAACAGTTCTTAAGATTTTAAATAACATTCAAAAACCAAACAGTATACTTTCTATTGTCCCTAGGTTTAGTAATAAGCGCCTAAGTTATGAACGGTAAACATATGCTTGCGTAATCATAGTGTTGGTAATTACTTCCCTAGTCCTTGAACTAAATGTCAGAATTAAAAGAAAGATTTTTGCAAAATCCTCATAAGCAATTCTTCTTCATTTCTAGTACATGGAGTAACTAATGGTTGCAGTATTGACGATATCGGTAGACACGAGCCCGTACACCCTACCATACCCACAAATTGTTTCTTGTCTCCTTAAGCATGATAACTTACCTCAGATAAAAAATAGCATAGGTTCTAATAATAGCAACACATTCAACTTATCCATGATGTAACTGTTAATTGCTTCCCTACGCGTGAGGGGATTTCCATAAGCTTCACACCTTCAACCCAGGCTAACCGCCGATCTTTCCAATAGCAATTAATATGTCTGAATGCTTAATTTCCGACATAATTCAGTTCTACCACCGCGATACCATTGGTTCTACTTCCAGACACTAACTGTCCTGTTGCCGTTGTCAGGAATTAAAACAAGTGAGAGTTATCTCCCATAGTCTTGTTACTGCAGATGATCTGTTGAAATGCTCGATTTTCAAATGAATGTTCGAGAATTGATTTTAATCTTTGCAGATTTTCGCAAACTGTTTACACTGGTTTTTAGGTTTATACCATGTGTGCAAACTTGATCGGTTTACATATCAGCAAGTCAACAATCAAAGCCTCATAGACATGTTATTTTGTCATTGACAATACGAAACAAAAATATATGCGAACAATGAATATACTTACCTTTACTATTTCAGAAAATAATTAGAATACATGATTGGGTACGAGCAACGAGTTACAAATAATTAAAGATTAGCTCTCACACATGAATGGATAGGATCGGCCCCCAGCCAATGAGAACGACGTATTGTCCTCAATGATCGACCAGAAAGGAGTGACCAACAAGTATTTAGCATTAAACCAAGACGACTTTGTTAAGGTAGGAAATAATCTTAACACCTTCGCGTATCAACTCTTAATGCGGTTTATCTTTGTAAAACGAAGCATGCAAAAGTGCACATGACTCATGGAATTAGTGTTATAAGCCTGTTGGTGACCACAGGCTGTTTTTGAATATGCATTTTGACTATATATATCAGATGAAGTTGTATCATGAACGTAGAGGCATGAACCTTTGGCAGTGATTGACAAGGGAAGGCACAGTGGCATCCTAGAGAACTGAACTTGGAGAAACATGGCCAAACGACAGAGCCACTGATATGTTAGTTGTGAGAATATCCAGTTTCTGCTGTTTCGTCCAAATAGTCAATAGTCTTTTTGGAAGTTGAAGATTATCATTTGAATTACACGATCTTCAGCCAACTGTTTCTCAAAAGTTGTTTGATAAGAGTTGCAAAATTCAACACCGGGTTAGAATTGATCTTCGACAATCGATGCTTGTCATAGGAGGCGACTAACGGTATCGGGTGGTCAGGATCGCTGACTTGGTTGACACAAGTCACTGTATCGCAGTTGTGTAGATGGATACTCATGATTTCAGTTGATGAATAGTTACAGAGCGCAGTCAGGTAACTGGAATATTGCATTCATGGCCTGTATGAGGTGTATGTTAGAACTGTGAAATACATTTCAAAATTTGATGCATCATTGACCACAGTGATGTCAGATACGATTCTCTGTTTACATCCGTACCGATGTTGCAGAAAACAGTAAATGTTCAATAATACCTGGTAGCAGAGCTATTTTGGCAATGATTCATTAACACATGCTTATTATAAAGTTGCAATCGTACAGCGAACTCTTCAGACCATGGAAGTGTCCCTGTATCTTTTTATTGTCAATGTCTCACTTTGCATTTAATCCCCAGTAAAAATATTGCTTAGGTGACTGATTGAATTGTACGAAGAAGAATGAATTTGAAATGATTTCCGATCTTTCATTGACTACAAGCATACTCCTGGTGCGTTACGAATAAGTGACCAAAGATTCACATGGATATATGCATCACAGAATTATGTTAAAATATGACGAACATGTGTCGCTGCCTTAACTGGTTGCTAAGATTCTCGGGCGTCAGTTGCGTCGTTATTGATGACACGTCAAGATTGGTACATTCTGTACCTACACAATCCAAACAGTCTCATTCATAAGTAAATATACGCGTTTTGTCAGCTTTCATTGTGTCGGTTCACTTCTAATTGTATAAACGTCGCTCTATACACAAATAAGAAGTTGTCATCCATAAAGCTGTATGTTTCATTTTTGAGTCACCAACTTCTAGAATGCTGATCAAACAATTACTTGTACAACTTACTCTTTACAGTAACACTACATCGACCTGTCGGTTGAGTGCTACGAGTGCAGACACAATACCAGCATGGACCAGGATGTCACAAGGATACGAGAGGTAGGGCGTAAACACTGTTGTGATTATGCATATTGCATTTGATACATGTCCTAATCTAGCTACACAATCGTTAGCTCCCGTCAAAATCTTCACGGTGAGTGAATGGCAATACACATGGAAAGCGTTTATCTATACGGTTATCTATAGTTATGTGCACAGTGTGTGGTATCATGCAATATTACTTCTCGGTTATGATGTACATTCAATGCAAGCTTGGTTACGAACGTTAATGTCGTTATTTCGTATGTAGAACTTAAAAGTCTATGTAATTTTGATACTGAATATGCGATTGCAAAGACTGACTCATCGTTCAACAGACACCTTTGAGGGCAGACTTGGATACTGTACAATCATTTCAATTCATATTTGGGAGACAAAATACAAAAGCAAAAAAGTACCACCTCATAATTTTGCACCTTTTCCAATTGTTGTACACCTGTTATATGAACTTCGTGTGAAGCATATATATTTCGAATTTGTATCATCCCAATTTCAATAGAACTTAAAATAGGCTCACTTTAAACAAATTACAATTTGACAGACAGGATCATAATATCAGTCAAATTTGCTGTGTATACACAGATGGGCACCCCTCATGCTGAACGAATCCACTCATGTACTGTACTAATTATTGGGGATAAGCGATATGGATGAACAACTTCTTTGTTACGCTTTAGAGACATCTACATTTGTCTATAACAGTGTTAGAATCTATACTGAAACGTCAATCCTAACTGTAAAAATGTTTTTTCATCCATAATCTTTTTCTTAGTTTCCTAAATACATCTCACGGATGCCATTTTACAATCGTGGAGTTTGTATTTGTGTGTGCTGGTATAGAGTCAATGTTTGGTAAATACCTTCAGAAAGCAAAAGTTGAAAACAATAACCATTGAGTCGGATGTTAGTAGACTGGGATTGTGGAATAGACTTGGTAACGTTTGTCTTGACATGCCTTTGACAGACATGAAACACCTGTCCATGATGATCTTAACCTGTGATCTAAACATGAATTACACAATTTGTCAGAACACATTCGCGTTAAAGGCCTGCGTAAAATCTCAAGCAATGTCATATCGATATTGTGATCTTCGGACTATAACATATAGGTTAGCCAGGGTATATGTTCACCATTGGTTGAACACCTTTGCTAATTCACGTGATTGATGTACATCCCTGAACAGCTAAACGCCAGTTTCATTTTAAAAATGTCACGGTTTTTCAAATGGTATCCTGCATATATTTTGGGACGAATTACTCGTTGTATATTTCAACTATTTTCTTGTGATTTCAAGTTCTTTCTTAAACTCGACATTTCTATTGTTTGTCGGTTGTTTTTTTCGTAATTACATTGTTTTAAAAAACCCGAAAAAGAACTATAAAATTATTACCAAGTACCAAGAAATGTCGTTTTAAAACCCCCAATCTATCCTGAAGTTTTTGTTCTGAACCCATTATAAATGACATTGTATATTATTTTACCATAGAGCCTTAGTCTTCTCATATCTGTTACTTTCTATCTATTTCAGGAACCTGAACTAGACCCTGACGAATTATACAGACAGCATATTATAAAGAGTAAGCGGATGTTATCTGCTTTGCTGGAGAGGTATTCAAATTATACAAATAAAAAGGCATAAACTTCAGTGAGCAAATAAACCTCCAGCATACTGTTAGAAGTACATATTTACAAATAATTACTGAGAGCTCGTTTTCAAGCGTATATGTGTGTATTTCAGAAGTGAAGGATGGGCTGTGTCTAGCAGTAAGCAACGACCAAGTCCGTATCACGGTCGAGAACATCAACCATCTCCTCAGTGTCCTCAACATCAACACCTATGACGAAGACGTCCTCGACCTTATCAGGAATGCTCTCATTGATAGTAAGGTGTAACACGTAGTGACTTGTAGTTGGAGGTGCCTATGTCCAAGTGACAGTCCGTTGTGCAGTAAGATATCCTGGCATGTGCAGATATCGCCGCTTGATTCCTACCCGTGGGAGTCGTCGGACTTAGATATCCCTGCTTGAATTCCTACCCGTGGGAGTCGTCGGACGTAGATATCGCCGCTTGATTCCTATCCGTGGGAGTCTTCAGGAGTAGATATCGCCGCTTGATTCCTACCCGTGGGAGTCGTCGGACGTAGATATCCCTGCTTGATTCCTACTGGTGGGAGTCTTCAGGAGTAGATATCCCCACTTCATTCATACCCGTGGGAGTCTTCAGGCGTAGATATCCCTACTTGATTCATACCCGTCGGAGTCTTCAGGCATATGTTTACAAGTGTGTGTCTTAAAGAATGGATGAACCAGCATCCATTAAGTTTGCAAGCATGTGTCTTCAGGCATAAATGACCACGTATTAAGTTTACAATTGTGTTAGTTTAATCGTAGATGTGTCTGCAAGTATGTGTTTAGATGCAGAACCACGTACACAGTACTCGCAGCTTACCCGTGTGCGTCTTCAGTGGTAATGTACAATAGTAAACGCACTTTCTATAATAATATTTGTATAAACAACACTTCGTGAAAACTTCTCCAACATATCTATATATGCTGCATGGTCTTTCTTCAGCTGGAGGAGATATTGAAACGGACGACTTCGAAAAGGTTGTTCTCAAAAGAGTCTTGACAAAGGACGAGGAAGTAGAGAAGGCGATAGAAGATGCCTACCGTATCGTAGATGTTGACGGCGATGGAGTCATTACCGCTGCTGACATATACCAGTTGATGTTGGCCATAGGAGAGATGATTACTGATGATGAACTCGTACACATGCTTAAGATGGTTGACAGTGATGGAGACGGCCGAATCACATTTGAAGGTAATATCCTTTTGAAAAATGTTTTAATAAAAGTCTCTGAGACAATAATTTTCTGTTCTGATACGATACCATTTCCATTTCAAATACTAGGAAAAGAAATTACTACTTCAAAATGTTGTTTATACAAGGGGTTCTGAATTGTTATTTGGGAACGGTAACTCTTGTGAATGCTAAAACGGCAGATGTTGACAGAGACGCATCTAGGTGATAGTGGCACTCCACTCGTGCCATATCCTGAAAAAAAATATTTTCTCGTAGCTCACATTTGGTCCAGTGGGTAAATACTAAGCCTAATATGTTTCAAGATTTTAGGAAATTCATTCTTGGTGTGGAGGACCCGGAGACGATTAGTGGAGAACATTGTGAAGAACATGCAGCTACAGATACCACAGAACCAGAACCGCCGGTGTCTGTCATCTACCAGCCCCCACCCAATCACAAGAGGAGGAGTCTGTTCACGTATGGTGGCATGATAGCTAAACAGTTATCTGTTGTTGCACTCATGAAGGACCTTGTGGGTACAGCTGACCATGAGGGGATGACAGACGAAGGCACTAAAGACACTGAGAATGACCATGACGAAACAAATGAAAGCGCCGACGACGCTAAGACACAGGACGAGAAGCAAACAGACGTTGGCACTGAAGATATTAATGTAAAGGATGTCGAGGGGGTTGGTATGAGAGGCTCTGGTGATGTCACAATGGAGACACTAAGTATTGAACCCAATAGACATTTACAAGAAGGTGAAACGCAAGTTAGACCCGACAATCATTGCCATGTTAAGGGCGATATTAAGAAAGATATGTACAATCCACCAGTGCACAGGACAGGCACAGATGACCCTACAACAGAAAACCCATTCAAAGAAAGAGAAGATATGAAAGACAATGAACCAGATTTGGATGAGAAGAATAAATCGGGTAGTATTGGAATAAACATATTTGTTGGAGGGTGTTCTGAAGAGTTTATGGCCTTAATTAAACAGGAACCTACTGCCGAAAATGATTTCCAAAATATGGGGAAAGAAGACAATTGTTCCATGTTACCAACTCAAGGTGTTCCTGAAAAAGAGGTTAAAGAACACACAATACAAATTGGAGAGCATTGTTCAGTGAAAAGGGAATGTCCGCCAACGCGCTACAGTGAAAAGAGTCCATATTATGGTCGCATAAGGCCCATAGTGTTCAGCATGAATCCTCTACCTCCTCTGGAATCCTCTACCTCCTCTGGTGAATCGAAGATAAAGGAACCAGTAAGTAGTATGAGCACTGAAAGTACTGACGCTGATGCAACGCGAGTATGTCATCCTAATGAAAGTCAAGTTGTGAAGATGAAGGATAAACACATTCAGACATCAGAAGAATTTGATGAGAACATAGGAGAGTTTGGTCAGGCAACTGGTGTGATTATGAAAACCAAGGTTGACACTGAATCACAGCTTGATGACACTTCATCGGATAATAAGCCTCTTAGGCGTGACAGTGCTACCATAACAGAGGTCCATGGCATACCTGATCGACTGCGGAAGATGAAATGTTTACAAAAGGCTATTCTGAAAAGGAGAAATACAAGTTTTGATATGATAAGAACACAAAAGAAAAGATCCCCCTCAAGCGTCCAGTTACAGAGGCAATCCACATCATGCGAGCTGTTAAAACACCTGCCAGACCGTCCGCGACAGGTGATATCCTTTCCTGAAAGACACCCTTGCCATGAAGAAGAAAAGAAAGAAACACTTATGACACCAAGTCCTCCAAAGACCGGATTCAGACGTTTCGCAGAGAGATTCCGCATATCAAAACCTCCACCAGACAGTGTATATGATATTGGTCATTCGACTAATTCCAAGAGCATAAGCATCATTGATGTTTCCCCTAAAATAATTGACGAAAGCCTGTATGAACCTGATGTGGAACTTTCAGAGAAGCATCGCGGGTTCAAGAGTATACGCCCATTATCTCGGGTTCTAATGGCCTTAAGAGCAACTTACAATGCAAAGAAGGCCCAATCAGAAGACATTACATCTATATCCAGGGATTTAGAGGAAAATGGAACACCATATACAAGAACGAGTCCTACATTTGAACGTAAGGCTACCGTCATGAAACAGAAAACACTGTCCAGGTCTAATACCCTCCTGAACCTTGAGCTGCCCATTGAAAATTTTTTCAGACCCAAATTGAAGAGAACTTCAACATTGACACGTATTCCTGTTGATAATGGAACCAAACATAATATTCCTGTGTTCTTGGGATAATTTCATTGGGAAAATGTACCTGTTTAGTTACTTTGGTAACAGTGTTCATTCATTAAGGTGTTGCCTTTCTGGGTGATACGAAAATATTTACTTCATGATATTACAGTTTAAAATGTACAGTATGAAACATACAGCTTTATGGCTGACCACTTCTTCCTTACTGCACAGATCGAGGTTTCGATGTAGATTCTTACATCGTTATCAAGCTGAATGTGACCCTTAAGTGATTTTTAACTTGATAACGATGTAAGAATCTACATCGAAACGTCGCTCTATGCAATAAACAAAATGTCGTCATTTATAAAGTTGTAAATCTCATTCTTGATTTTCCGATCAAACAATAAAACGTACGATGTTTGGCTACTAATTCAACGTTTCTTATCACGTTTAGGATCACTATATGACACTCAAGCAATGAATGAGTGATAAAGTTTGGGTTTACATCATTGTAAGGAATGTTTGATCTATATCAAGACTGAGATCAATCATGAATATTTAAATACATACTAAGTACATAATAATCGAGAAAACGCTTATGGTCAGGTTTATCATATTCTGGTATAGTGTTTCCTTCATGCATCGCGTGTTTCCATGTGTGTAGAATACAACTTGTATAGACTCTGACTCATTGTTCCTGAACTTTACTCGAAATTTGAAAATTGATCTGTGAAACAGATAAGTTCATACCATCCAAGGTATAACTGAATATGATATGCGTACATTCATGATGTAAGTGACCCGTGAAGGTCCGAGTTAGAAGAACCTTGAGTAATCCATGCTTGTCGTAAGAGGCGACTAACGAGATCGGGGGGTCAGGCTCGCTGACTTGGTTGACACATGTCATCGGTTCCCAATTGCGCAGGTCGATGCTCATGCTGTTGATCACTGGATTGTCTGGTCCATACTCGATTATTTACCGACCGCCGCCATATAGCTGGAATATTGCTGAGTGCTGCGTAAAACTAAACTCACTCACTCACTATGATGTAAGACATTTTCTTCATAGATAATTTTACCATTACTGACGATGTTATTCAACATTAAAAGTTATGGTCGCGGCGAAGCTATTTTGCTGAATAATGCTATATCAGTCATATCGCGGACTGTCAACTGTACATGGAATAATGAAGTGATGGAAGTTACAGATTATTTCCACTTTGCATAATAAGCATTTTAATGACAATAAAGTAATGCAGTAAAAGACAGATTTTATTTTATCTTTTAAATATATTGAAAGGTACGTCAGAGGGAAATTAATTCAAAATACGAATCAGATTTCCTAGGACCAAGAATGAGAGAATCGGTGAACTGGATGTACACCATGTCTCCTGTGTGGAGTATCTCCTGCACTGTGAGATCGCTGTAACCATCGCATGGCAAGGACTGACAAGGAGAGGATGACACAGTAGCTGACTGCAGGATGGCCTCCGTATGTGATGTCGCATCGAATCTGACGATGTGATGGGTAGCCTGGGTTCCGTTACTGCCCAGTGGTAAGCAGTAGCCCAGGTGGCTCTTGATGCGGTAAATGCCTGGGCGGGATACAACAAGATGTCCAGCACCATCATATTCCACGTGCTGTAGGAAGCTGAGGGCGTGGTCTGCATTCCAGTCTCGGAGTGTGCGAGGACCACCTTCTGAAACACATGAGGTTTCTTGGCAAGTGTTAGTCATGAAAGGAAAGCTACTTCCTTTTCAAGAATAGTTGTTACTTTATTGTCTCAAATATTATTGCTTTGGCTTATTTCTTGGTGTAATTTGTGAGAGGTCAGACGATACCGAGTATAGTCAGAAAAGGATTATATCATATTATCACGGACTCCTGAGGAAATAAAAAGAGCGAATGCACACACATGGAAAAAGGTATGGCAACATCTATGGTTTTAATACTGGCATTTCAATGAAGGCAATTGCAAGAGAGCTGGTTGGCCACAAAACACTAGCAAACTAATGACGTTAAGGACCGTTAGCGTTGAGGGTGACCACGAGTGACAGCTCCTAGGGAGGATACAGCTCTTCTCAGAATCACAAGACATTGTCCGGTCAGGGAGTAGCTTCCGCATCGTCGTTTGTCTAAAATTACGGTCCAAAATAGCCTGCATATGCACAACGGAATATTTTGCAGTAGGTACCGTTTGGCGGGGGTCCATTGCTGGTGTGGGGATGCCTCTCTAGTTACTGTAAACCTGACCTTGTGAAGATTAGATAAAATAATGGACAACGGTACATCACTGACATCCCAGACAAGGTTGTTGTACCATACTTCGATGACCATCCTCTAAGCTCAAGGCCAGTCTTCATGGACGACAATGCTAGGCCACATCGTTCATTTACCGTTGGTGATTTCGTACGTGAAGGGGCGGAAGCAACTCTACGTTGACCCTACAGGAGTCCAGAACGCAATACCAGAGAGCAAGTTAGGGGAACGTAGTGTCGTAGAATACGCCAAGGGGATGCGAGAAGGGCCAGGGGTGTTATTGTGGAGGTTTCAGCAGATATTGACATTGTCCCCGGTCATTGATACTTGTGTGATTTCTTGAGGATTGTATGCCAGAATCTTAGAAATGGCCACACGTCATACTACCATAGCATTTGTGACCCACTCGTGTTATCCCGGGACAAGCTGAATACCGAGGTTACGGAAAGGGGCGAGTGTGACGAATGACTACCATAGTTATCAGCACTACAAAATGGGTCAATGTTTGCCAGGTTTGTTTCCACGAATAAACATGTTTTTCATTCTCTTTGCTTGTAGATTTGCAATTTGCAATTCAATTATTCCTTGAGGGTCTGTTCATCCGGATAGTAAGTCAATTAAAGTTTGGATAAGTTCCTTTGCTATTGTTAATGGTATCATATTGATACTACGCAAAATATGGGATGTTGAGGTCCGTTTTTCCATGTGTATGGTTTTAAGCGTCAAAACAATTTCCATAACATTAATAAAGCTCCATTGTACGATTCAGACTTTATCACGAGCGTGTGTTCATGCTGTCTAACATATGGAGATGACATCAGGTGTTTCCTCACTCGGCCCAAACACATGGACAGGCAAGTCATATGTGCCCCTGAATCGACGCAGTAACAGTAAATGGTGCTATTAGAAAAAGCAATCAAATTTCGAAACAACACAAACCCTTCTTCTCGTTCACCCGGAGCAGTCCAGACAAATGAGCCCCTATGAATGCATCAGGGGAAGGGGAGTCTTCTGAAAAAGAAGACAAGAATGATTTAGAACTGCCTAACAGTAGATATATGTTCAGCTAACCTTTTTGTCAGTTGACTCCCATCAGTAGATCCAAGAGCTTAAATGTGAGTGAGTGAGCGAGCTTTGGTTTTACGCCGCTTTTAACAATATTCCAGCAATATCACAGTGGGGGACGATCGAACACTTTAACCACTAGGCTAACCCCGCCCTTCATCATAATGTATTAAGCCTACCTATTGTACACGCCTCTGTCTGTTTCTGCACGCATGCCAGTCCTCCTTTCTCGGCCTTTGAAAAGAGAAACACAGTCATTATACAAGTGTTGATCCATCAGAAGACCCCCATGTGTGTATTTGCCATTTGAACAAACTGCTCAATATAAAATATTGACCTACCCGTACATAAAATATAGAACTACGAGCTGTAGTGTTCAACAATTGAACCCAAATCTATCTCTGCTTTGTACTGTACATACTATAGCAAAGTGCCATGGGTCGTGATCTGCTGGCACAGCGCCTTCAGCATGCACTACTGCGTGGATGTGTGCGCTATATTAATATCCAACAAACAAACAAAGAAATTCACTTTATAGACACTTGCTCCAAATAATAGTATTTATATTTAGGATCGTGCAACAATGCATTTACATAACGAGTTGGAAATTGGACTGGTATACATTTTTGCCTCGTCTTTACGCTATGCAATGGAAGCTAAAAGACATCATCGTGTCAATGATTTCAACGTAATAAGCATTTTGGACGTTGCATCATTGAAAAAATTTAAGTGCACATAAATTTGAGTGCACGTGTTGCAGGAAAGTTTTCATCGATGCATGTACATTGTGGTAAGGCTACTGTAAACCTGACCTTGTGAAGATTAGATAAAATAATGGACAACGGTACATCACTGACATCCCAGAGACGGTTGTTGTACCATACTTCGATGACCATCCTCTAAGCTCAAGGCCAGTCTTCATGGACGACAATGCTAGGCCACAACGTTCATTTACCGTTGGTGATTTCGTACGTGAAGGGGCGAAAGCAACTCTACGTTGACCCTACAGGAGTCCAGAACGCAATACCAGAGAGCATGTTAGGGGAACGTAGTGTCGTAGAATACGCCAAGGGGATGCGAGAAGGGCCAGGGGTGTTATTGTGGAGGTTTCAGCAGATATTGACATTGTCCTCGGTCATTGATACTTGTGTGATTTCTTGAGGTTTGTACGCCAAAATCTTGAAAATGACCGCATGTCATACTACCATAGTTATCAGCACTACAAAATGGGTCGATGTTTGCCAGGTTTGTGTCCACGAATAAACAGTTTTTCATTCTCTTTGCTTGTAGATTTGCAATTTGCAATTCAATTATTTCTTGAGGGTCTGTTCATCCGGATAGTAAGTCAATTAAAGTTTGGATAAGTTCCTTTGCTATTGTTAATGGTATCATATTGATACTACGCAAAATATGGGATGTTGAGGTCCGTTTTTCCATGTGTATGGTTTTAAGCGTCAAAACAATTTCCATAACATTAATAAAGCTCCATTGTACGATTCAGACTTTATCACGAGCGTATGTTCATGCTGTCTAACATATGGAGATGACATCCGGTGTTTCCTCACTCGGCCCAAACACATGGACAGGCAAGTCAAATGTGCCCCTGAATCGATGCAGTAACAGTAAATGGTGCTATGAGAAAAAGCAATCAAATTTCAAAACAACACAAACCCTTCTTCTCGTTCACCCGGAGCAGTCCAGACAAATGAGCCCCTATGAATGCATCAGGGGAAGGGGAGTCTTCTGAAATAGAAGACAAGAATGATTTAGAACTGCCTAACAGTAGATATATGTTCAGCTAACCTTTTTGTCAGTTGACTCCCATCAGTAGATCCAAGAGCTTAAATGTGAGTGAGTGAGCGAGCTTTGGTTTTACGCCGCTTTTAACAATATTCCAGCAATATCACAGTGGGGGACGATCGAACACTTTAACCACTAGGCTAACCCCGGCCCTTCATCATAATGTATTAAGCCTACCTATTGTACACGCCTCTGTCTGTTTCTGCACGCATGCCAGTCCTCCTTTCTCGGCCTTTGAAAAGAGAAACACAGTCATTATACAAGTGTTGATCCATCAGAAGACCCCCCTATGTGTGTATTTGCCATTTGAACAAACTGCTCAATATAAAATATTGACCTACCCGTACATAAAATATAGAACTACGAGCTGTAGTGTTCAACAATTGAACCCAAATCTATCTCTGCTTTGTACTGTACATACTATAGCAAAGTGCCATGGGTCGTGATCTGCTGGCACAGCGCCTTCAGCATGCACTACTGCGTGGATGTGTGCGCTATATTAATATCCAACAAACAAACAAAGAAATTCACTTTATAGACACTTGCTCCAAATAATAGTATTTATATTTAGGATCGTGCAACAATGCATTTACATAACGAGTTGGAAATTGGACTGGTATACATTTTTGCCTCGTCTTTACGCTATGCAATGGAAGCTAAAAGACATCATCGTGTCAATGATTTCAACGTAATAAGCATTTTGGACGTTGCATCATTGAAAAATTTAAGTGCACATAAATTTGAGTGCACGTGTTGCAGGGAAAAGTTTTCATCGATGCATGTACATTGTGGTAAGGCTGTTAGCGCAGTATGTCTCGGATGACCCCACAAGGAACGTAATACCCTCGTCAATATACCTATTGATATGCGTGTTTGTCAATGTTGTGACAACAGGTTCCAGGTAACCTTTCATGATCCTCTTATGATAGGGCTATTGGTTATTGCACAGTACTTGGATAAGCGACAACTTGCAGCGGTAGTTGAAGCATGGATAGGCGAGGGTGGAATATAACCGGGGACAAGTGAAGGATGGGATTTACTTACCAATACACCTTGTAAGTAATTAGTATAATTTAGACCATATGTATGTATGTATGTATGTATGTATGTATGTAGGTATGTAGGTATGTATGTATGTATGTTTGGAAAAAAAGTCCTCGGAAAAAAAGTACAGGTAAAAAAGTACTAAATTTGCCTAGGAAAAAAAGTCCTACTTTTATTTTTTTATAACAAATGTTCAGAAAAAAACTTAGATATTCGGGTTTTTAATACTTTATTCACATGCAACAATGTAAATTGACAAAAATACATTTGCAGGACGTTTTAATGTTTTTACTTTATTCACATGGCACTTTCACATACAACAATGTAAATTGATAAAAATTTGCATCTGCAGTGATACATTTGCAGGACTTTTAAATTTTTTAATACTTTTTTCACATAGGCACTTCATATTGCACTGAAACTTGACAATTTGCAAAAATTTGCAAAAATCACATTTTATTTGACAAACAGAACTCAAACAGTACTCCACAAGCCAGTTTGTTTAAGACAATTTTGTGAACACTAATTATTCTTTGATTCAAGCAGCTAAAACCACATTGGGCATCCTGGATTTGAATGCCCAGTTAAAATATCATTGTTCTTGGTTATGTAATTCTTGTCTTTAATACATAATCACTTATCTCAACAATAACTTTGCTGTCAACATCCATTTAATCTGTTTTCACAATAATAGGACTTTTTTTCCTGAGGACTTTTTTCCGGTACTTTATTACCGAGGAAAAAAAGTATGTATGTATGTATGTATGTATGTGTGTATGTATGTAGGTATGTAGGTATGTAGGTAGGTATGTAGGTAGGTAGGTAGGTAGGTAGGTAGGTAGGTAGGTACGCACGCATGCATGCAGTGTTTAAAACTCCCATAATTCCAAGCTAGACAGCCGGACTGGTAACTTTAAAAAATTACCAGTCCGGATAGACACTTGCCTGTCCGGTTTTCAACAATAAAAAAACAAACAAAATCAGGTTAGTCAGGCTACTGTTTGTAGGCATCGCAATGAACTACATAGCACTAACAGGCAATGCACCGAGTTTAGGTGAACTGAAAGTACACGTGTTGTGATTGGTTATCGTAACATGAACTGTCCAGTCGTAAGTAGTTTAACATAATCATCATAATACCGTAAACACCTCAAACTGAGATCCTGTCAGATATTATTATATTTTTACTGTTAGGGGTAAAAATATCTACCAGATCAAATCGTAGCCTCCACAGTACTGATTTTGTTTGACACTATTTTCAGTTAGTATGATGTTTTGGGCTCATGAAAAGGCCTGTAATACTCTCAGATTGTCGTATCAGGGTTTTTTACAGGCCATTATATGTGGTGGGGGTCTGCGAGCATTTTCGTCACATTTGGTTTGCTGCCCGACAACACCTCAAAGTTAATCATTAATAGTTTTACTACTATCAATCTGATCACTTTCAGTTTGACTTCTGTGTACTGCTAAAGGATGTAGAAATTATTTGACATCATTTTGTTTTGAAAAAAAAATCAAAATGGCCGCCAGTTTGGCCGCCATTTTGTTTTGTCGTGTTTTGCCTTCTCAGCACTTAAATTTACATAAAAATGAACACTGAATGTTTCCATTTACATCCAAAGTTGATATGTTTGATGTGTTTTGACACTTGTTTCTCCTAGAGTGATGGCTTGGGCACAAAACAAGTCATTTTGTATGGTCATAGCATGGTAATTTAATGTTTTACAGCTTATTCTTTGAGACAGGGGTATTTTTGGGGTTGTGCATATTAAGAACGAGATAGGTTTAGTTCAGAAGGGATATAAAGTGACTATGGACGGGATTGGACTGCTTGAAAACGTTGTCCACACGGGGTAAACGGGCAATTTTACCCGCTCTAAACGTAACACCAACTGTCTGGGGACGGGGTAAAGACGAGACAGACGTACTGAGAACGGTTTATGATCAAACTAGCATTGTAATTTATACAAAAGTTACACGTTCTATCCCGTTCAGTCAGTCGAATGAAAAACAAACTGACAGTTATTTGAACCAAATTGAAAACCTGTATTTATGTAAAAGTGTTCGATCCGCCACCCGGTGTCGTCACTATTTCATAGTAATACACGTCCATGACATAGAAGAAATAAGCATTCTTATGATTATGGAAATTAATGTTTTTTTATCTCCTTTACTTTCATGACATAACATTCTAAATATATTGTTCGACGAGAGCATACATTTACCCATGTTAAAATTAGTTAAAATTCTCAGCGCCATATTGTCAGTCAATATGGCGACAATGACAAGCTTATACCTTCAAGGGCGTCTTGCGTAAAAGTGAACGATCTCGTTGTATGAACTATTTTATGGCGGGGACCATTGTTCGTCGACTTCAGGATATATGAATGACATATAAATACATTGTAATCAGTGCAGTCGGGGGGGTGGGGGGTGGGGGGTGTATAACAGCATTATGTCTCATCATGTCATTCAGTTACATCGAAACAATTGCAGATAGCCACTCGTGTGCATGTAGCAACACTGTATGTAACGGTTGACACCATTTCGGCGTTACCCTAAAGATTTGGAAGATAATTTTCGCATTAAATGTTACTTTTTGAGATTAGATAACACTTACTACTGTGTGCATTATCAGCAGAATGAAATGGAGGTAACGGGCGTTCATCTTGCTTCACAAAATGGCGACACTCGATCATTTCCCAAAATGCATTTTTCATTTACAACTTCACCCTGAAATGACTCTCAATTTTAATCCACACGAGAAATGATATGCTTTTAATTTAATTAAAATAGAAATTTGACACAATGTTTCTTTATTTTGGTTCGTGGGTGCCCTGTCCCGTTGGTGCGAGATTAGGAAGACTGACGTCACATAATTACAAATGTGTATATGTACACCATATAATGCTCGCAAGCCACTTTCAAGACCTTGGCATCACATATTGCATAATATTACCGGATGAAACTCAGAAAAGTAGAATATACAAGATAAACATATACAAAGACATGATTTGGGTCATGTTATAGCAGACACATAATGTCCTGATTTAGATTGTGGTCATAAATATCGTCAGTTTCTGTCAGTCATTCTCTTAGAGTAGGAACACTCGTGTGATACAATATGTAAATGAATAGTAGAAAGGCAAAGGCACGTGTGTATCAATGATGCTGCAGAATGTATTTTAACGTTGGTTACATGTCTTATGTTGAATGTTGGGGGGCACTGAAAGTCTGCTGATTTTAGATATTATACCGATATATCTGTGGAGTTGATAGACATGTCACCTTGTATACTGGTGTAGAGTGAGTGAGTGAGTTAATATTGATCGTCACATCGGCAATATTTCAGCCATATCGTGACGAGAACATTTTATAATTATATTAAAGGTGAATAAAGTTAGAAATTAAAAAACCTGTTGACGAAGAACAGTAAAACTACTAGTGTATCACATATATCCATTTAAAACTAGCAATTAAATCTAAAATATTGGAACTATAAATGACAATACAATATAAAAACAGGCTGTTGATTACTAACGACTGAAGGTAGATCACCATACTAGGGAACATGGGGACTTACAGTACATTTGGTTCCTGCATGGACCCCAGCTGGATTTACACCATCCCTTCAGCTGTCAGCAAGTTTAGACAATTTAGCCATTAGTTAGAATAACACATATTCTACGCTTAAAAATAATGGTATGTTTAAATTTACAATAATTTTACAATGCTTCAACCCCCTGTGAGGATACAGCCACTAACAATCTCAGCTGCTCAACTAAACTACCAATTTTAAAATATTTATCCATTTACAATTCATTCAACAAATCGAATTCTTTTAAAAATGTAATAACTAAATGAGAACTGATATTAGTAAAAAGATCCTTCATCGTTCGTGATTTGAAATAGTTATCCCTTGTGATGGAATATTCAATACAGTCAAGCTTGATCGTGATTCTTTCATCACAAGGTATGCAAAACGGAGGATCCTCACCTTTTAACAGGTATTCATGAGTATATCTAGTATGACCAATACGACATCGTCGTATGATGACCTCTTCAAATCTGGACTGACAACCCAAGTAGGTATAACCAACATAAGGTTTTATTGCATGTAATTTATTAAGTCCCACTCAAGTGTCCCACGTCTTCTGCATCAGATCGTGGATATAACATCTGATGACTGCTTTATAATCAGAGTATGGAATAAGAAGTGGTGTCACAGATTTGTTGAGTGCTGCCTTGGCAGCAAGATCGGCCATTGTATTCCAAGAAATGCCAACATGGCTGGGTAACCAACAAAAGACGATGTCGTATTGGCCAGTAGCAAGCTCATTAGATAATTCAATAATTTCTATTAAAAGTGGATGTTTACAAGAAAGATTTTTTATAGCCTGAAGGCAAGAAAGAGAGTCAGTAAAGATTATATATTGTTTATGTTTAGGGTGTCTTTGAATATATTTAAGAGCTGTGAATATGGCGTTTGCTTCGGCTGTAAAAATAGAGCTGTTATCCGGTATTCTAGAAGATATTGTTTTGGATCCAATGACAGTGGCACAAGCCACCGCGCCACCATCCTTGGACCCATCTGTACATAAGGCTCTATATGCATTACATTTACTTTTTAGTAGATTATATTCTTGTTTATATTGTAATTCATTAGTTTCGGATTTTTTAAACGTTGTCAGTGTTAGGTCAACTTGTGGCCTCACTAATTGCCAAGGAGGAGAAGAAAGAAGACGGTAAGGGGATATATTTTCTAGCTCAATGCCAGCAGCGGAAAGGAAAGGTTTGACTCTTAGTCCTAGAGGTGGAACAAGAGAAGACTTTTTATTGTACAGATCCTCATAAAGAGGATTGAAAACACAGTCAAATGCAGGATTAGACTCATTAGAATAGAGTTTTGTTATATACTGTAAGGATAATTTTATACGACGTTGGTTAAGTGATGGCTCATCTGCCTCAACATAGAGACTGTCAACAGGGGAAGTTCTAAAAGACCCAAGACAAAGTCTTTGTCCTTGGTGGTGAATAGAATCTAATAGTTTTAGGTTGCTGTTGCAGGCTCCACCATATACGATGGAGCCATAATCAAGTTTGGAGCGGACTAGTGATCTATATAATTGTAGGAGGGTAGTTGTATACTGGTGTAGATGATATTCTGTTTGGCTGTTTTTGTCGGAAATTGTATTAGAGTGTTTTACTAGATTTTTATGGTAACTGTGATGAAATGATGATAGTTGCGGGGATCAAAGAAGACTACCATTGAAAAGGTAAAGTTAAAGCGCAAGATCTGTTGTGTACTCGAGGGATTGAGGGTTCAAAATTACGTAGGCTATACCATGGTGATAATTTATTGTAGCTAGGCACTTAACAACTTTGTAAAACCACATTTATAACGATGGCATCCTGCAACACTCTCGTTTTCTCACGCAGCATTTAAGTTTGTTTATAACGCTGCACTAAGCTATGTTCAAACTGTATAACGGCGGCCTGTAAATAACACAAGTACGATCCATGAAGTCAGAGTATAAGGACATTATATTAACCAGTTCAATGATCCTAACCACCCGCCCCACTTGGTCGGGATGGGTGTGTAACTACACCAGTGGGTAATAGAAAGAAGACCAAGACTGAGAATGGACAGATGAGTCTTTTAAGTTTCAAACTGCTCTCTTGTCAAACGTTAGACCACATATCTTTAATTGTAGACAATTTTAAGGCTCGGACAAGTTTGATTCAAGCTAATCACCGATTTGTGTGCCTGTAGTTTCATGTCATCCTGTTACTGTTTTTGGTTTCACAATGTGTCTCACAAGGCACAAACTGATAATATTTGCAACGCCTGGAAGAACGGGGAAATAGGGTCCATGAAGCAGATTTCTGCATTAAGAGAAACTATTGCTTGTATTAATTTAGTAATGTTATGCTACCGCTTCTTCAAGGGTGGTTCTGTTTATCCTGTTGTCCTCTATGAGGACATTGTATAGAGCACATTATGAGTTTGGTTTTACGCCGCTTTTAGCAATATCACGGCGGTGGGACACCAGAAATGGGTTTCACACATCGTACCCTAGTCTGTCGTACAGACCCTGAAGTAAATATATCCAAGAAAGCCCACGCAAGTCTAGAAAATGTGGCAAGTCTAGATTTCCTCAGCCATAGAATATCAAGAGATGCTACCCTCAGCTGGTATCCCTTGCTTGCTCTCAAAATAGATTTGGTGACAATTGATACTCATTACCCCAAATCGGCCCACACCACTGGCAGTGGGACGGGGAGACGGTAGGGGCAGTAAATATTCCTGTCACACACAAATAAAGCAGTAATGGGTGATAAGAACCTTTGTACGTGTTGTGAAATTCCAAGAAATTATCCCTCTGCAGATTTGTTTAGTCTGTGAAAATGAAGAAAGTCTCAGGGCTCCTTTTCATTATATATCTTTTTTTTACTATGAACTTTTTTTCAGTAAAATATGTTCATTTCAGAGACTAGTTAATAGCCTAATCGTACCCATGTTGGGAATCAAACCCGGGTCTTCGGCGTGACGAGCGAACACTTCAACCACTAGGCTACCCACCGCCCGTGGAATAAGAATGGTCTATTCCTGGCACAAGGAGAACTCATGATCATGTATGGAAAATATGGATGGCAATACTCGTGACGCTGCCTCACACAGCAATATCGCTATTAACAACAAAACACCTTCTAAATGATTTAGCAATTTATTATTGTTATCTTCACCTCTCTGACATGTGCTCTTGGAACGTATACTGATGCTTGTATGCTATATACAACCGATGAACACAGTATATACCAAACACTGGAAGAAGCAATATCACCTGCTGCAAACATATAAGTACAGGTAATGCATGTTGCAATGGCAAGGCTTTGAGCAGTGTACCTCAAATGACAAGATTAACACTTTGATTCTCTAGAATAACTCCAACACATTCTTATGTTCATGGTGCGGTCAGTTATATATCAGGTTGAACAAGGCCATTTTTTCGGTCATTGGTACTGACTGGGATATGGTAATATGTACAAACTGAGGATCTGATACACACAGGACTATTCTGCAAATGGATATATTGTAGGTTAAACTATGCTTCACAAACCTATACAGGGATGCTTCATGTGCCTTCGGTAATGGACCTGCAGATTATAGGAAGGTATCTTGTGTCTTCATTGACTGCTAGTCAACAACAAAGCAAATTCCTCTCTGGATGATCCTGCTTTATTATTTCTTAAGTGTCAATTGGTTTGTTTCTCTTTTAAAGCCATCAAAAATATATTTTACATGAGAAGTATCTGGTAAAAGGGAAGTCCAGTTTTAACTTGAAAAACACCAACAGAGAGAATTGACATAATGTTTGTCATGGACAGGGGTCAAATTTCAAAACACTATGTAAAATAGCTTTGCTAAGGGCTTGAATGTTGTAATCACCACTGCAGTTATTTCCCTTGTCTAACATCACAATACTGGCACATGACAACTGATATAAATACATTGTCTGAATGTATCAAAGTACCATTGGACTACAATGTAACTTCTCTTCCTGCCATTGTTTCTTTCACACTGGGTAATCCAGAGAATTACATTGTATTCAGATAAATTGCAGACCCATTCCCTACAATAGCTTCATATTGTAACATCACCACCTCCTTGGAATGGATATACATAACACCTGAAACAGATCCTGGAATCTCTATGATGCAAATCTCAGGAATGACACAGAGTTTTGGACAGTATGCTATGTTCAGGCTGAAGCAGAGCATATATTCATGAAACACAACTTTACAAAAATATAAATCTGATGATAGTTGCTGTACATAATGGCGACTTGATGCAATTTCTTGATCAATTCAATTCACAATGAACAATATTTTGCATAAAATCAATATAATGGATAGCACACATAATTCCAGATATATAATGAACAATTTAAACCAAATTGTGTACTAACAAGGTAAACAGCAGCCTCCACAGCAAGCTCAGGGGAGTTACACATCCAATTGGCCTGCTGGTGGTACAGCTGGGACACATGCAGCTGCGTCTTCACAGAAACATTACAGGTCAGTGACTGGGAATCACCAGTCTTGATTATCCCTCTTCAGTGATGACAACAGACAGAAAGCCAAAAGCACCCAAAACTCACACAATTAGGAATTTATTGGAGCTCATTTTGTTAATTAATATCTGAGATTCAAAGAGCGTTCCAAGCATATATTAAACTTGCAGCATGATAATGAAGTATTGGCTACTAAATAATGACATTGGACAATGAGTGTGGTATTTACCACAAACAAAACATTTGTGGTACCTGTTCTAGAGGTTGTACATAAAGCTAAATCACAATGTTGGTTTGCAAGAAAAGGCTCATTGAGTAAATACATTGGTATTTTTCCCACTCAGACATCAACAGAATAACTCTCATACAACAAATCTTGAAGCAACAAAAAGAAGTTTTGGTGTTTGTACATGGCTTCATCATTAAGGATGAACCTGACCATGCTGATGCTTGTTAGCATGGACAGAAAAATAGAATCCATTCACCAGTACCAACACTTCACAAGTCTTAACAAGAGAACAACTCTCAGCTGTTTGCTAGCCTTTGCTCCCAGCAACTGCTACACTAGGAACATGAACCACTTTCCACACAAACAAAAATACACAGAAAGTAACTGCCAAACAGGCTAACACATTACATCGGACTATCCGTGGAATGGTATAAAACATTTATTCATGTGGTAATCATCTGCAGCAGCAAACAAACAACACAATTTTCCAGTCAAAAATGACCAGCTCCAAAAGGGATTGTTCAAACCAGAATGTGTGGCAAAATATGACTTGAATATAATGATGAGTATTATTGGTGGTTTCATATGACAAGAATACAGTAGCCATTTAGAGATCTTTTGATCCTCGTAAATATTGATTCTGCATATAAATAATCAAAAGAAATGTTATTGTCCCACATAAGTCTTTAGGGGAAATGTCATGTTGCTAGTAATAATTTGTTGATCTGAAAATAACATTCACAGCACCTACACAACTTGGTTTCAAATGGTCACATGAACATTCAATTCATTTTCTTAATAAAATGCAACATGCCCCCTCCAACATGAGTTGTCCTCCTCGTTTTGTTCAATTACACGTCTTCATCAGCAACTTTCTGCACTTCATATTTCCGATTTCCTGTTGTTGTTACAGTAATAATGGGATTTGTATTTGGGTTCTTTGTTTTGGGTGAAGGAGTGTCATCACCACGATTCAGCGGCTCAAATCGTGTTGGTAGCCGTGGTGATGAGGGCCTTACTGTAGGTCTGTACAACTTGGTGGGGTCGGTTACTGGTGTGACCAGAGAGGATTTGAGTATAGGTGTAATGACTGGTTTGTCTAGGACGACGCCGGCAGACTGAGGTTCTGCTGCTGGAGTACAGAGGGAGCCTCGTCTTCCGTCAGCCATTTTGTCTGAAGAACGCATGGGTCCGCTGTAGCTGTGAGCACGTGGTCGCCACTTTTGTATGTTGGGAATCGCTACCATAGAACTGGGCTGAATCACATATCTGGGCAAGGGAGAAAATGAAAGATGTATATTGTTTTGATATCACAGAATTACAGATGAGGTGAGGAGAAATTGGTTGGGATGTCACATTCAAGATATTTGTATTTTGATGATCGATATTTACAGACCACTGTCATATAGTCCAGTGCAGTGTGCAGAAGTTAAACAACAAACAAAACAAACATGCACATGCATGTGTCATCTTGTACTAGTCGAGGGGTTAGCGATGGTGTAAGAGGTCATACTCACACTATATCCCCTACTTTAGGCAGCGTTTCGGGGGTGTTAAGATGGTGTAAGAGGTCACTCACACTATATCCCCTACTTTAGGCAGTGTTTGCGATGGTGTAAGGGTTAGCGATGGTGTAAGAGGTCATACTCACACTATATCCCCTACTTTAGGCAGTGTTTCGGGGAGGGGTTAGCGATGGTGTAAGAGGTCATACTCACACTATATCCCCTACTTTAGGCAGCGTTTCGGGGAGGGGTTAGCGATGGTGTAAGAGGTCATACTCACACTATATCCCCTACTTTAGGCAGCGTTTCGGGGAGGGGTTAGCGATGGTGTAAGAGGTCATACTCACACTATATCCCCTACTTTGAGGCAGCGTTTCAGGGAAGGGTTAGCGATGGTGTAAGAGGTCATACTCACACTATATCCCCTACTTTAGGCAGCGTTTCGGGGAGGGGTTAGCGATGGTGTAAGAGGTCATACTCACACTATATCCCCTACTTTAGGCAGCGTTTCGGGGAGGGGTTAGCGATGGTGTAAGAGGTCATACTCACACTATATCCCCTACTTTAGGCAGCGTTTTCGGGGAGGGTTAGCGATGGTGTAAGAGGTCATACTCACACTATATCCCCTACTTTAGGCAGTGTTTCGGGGAGGGGTTAGCGATGGTGTAAGAGGTCATACTCACACTATATCCCCTACTTTAGGCAGCGTTTCGGGAGGGGTTAGCGATGGTGTAAGAGGTCATACTCACACTATATCCCCTACTTTGAGGCGGCGTTTCGGGGAGGGGTTAGCGATCGTGTAGGAGATCATGGAATTGGATCTGACGCTTCTCTCACAGTAGTCATCCTGAGAGAGGTCGAGACTCTTCAACCGATTCCTGATGACATCGGCAAGGTTCAGGTGGTCGGAGTGTTGGAATCCAACAAACGGATTCTTGTGACTAGAATGACTCAACTTTCTGGTACAGCTGTTTGAGCTTGTCTGGAAGACAGAGAGATTTTCAGGATTAAACATAGTATTCATGAGAAGGAGAGTAATTGAAAGTCACTTCCTGATTGTGTTATGCTTTCTTACTATTCCCTGTTGAGGTACTAAACAGTTACAGTTGTATGTGACCCCTTTTCCACAGAATGAGAAAGTTTCGCAAACATAATACAACAGTCAACATATCCAGCACAACACTGTAAAATATTAACTGCAATCTTTTATTAGATGTCCAAACATGTGTCTAGCTGAATCTGTGTAGTGAAGGATAAATACCGAGGAGGTTTGGATCCAACTTATGAACCGACCGAAGATATACTTTAGATTTAATTCTAATATTTGGTGTTTACTGTTGAAATCAACTGGGATGTGACTGATGCAACTGACACCTTGCCGTGCACCCGCGCAATACATGTGCTCTTCACGTGCTACCCATGTCCTGCACATGCACTGCACGCACTACCCGTCTTGTGAGGAACACATGGTTCATGTTGACAAAAAAATCACATCATTGACAGCGATCATTGTAATCTAGTGGATAAAACCACAAATCTAGCAAGGGAAGGGTTGCAGGTTCAAAACCAGGCATTGGCATGATATAATGGCAGATTTCAATAATGTGATATTTTACAATTGTACAAGTAAAATGATTCAGTCAAGGGCTATTCTTGAAAGTCTTCAGGAAATCCCCAGGCAACTCTGATGAAATCCCCGGGACCAGGGCAATTCTGTAGAAAATCCCTGGTATTTCTTGGAGAATGTCTGCAAAACTGCCTGTAGAGGTTTACTCAGTAAAAGGAGAAGCTGGCGAGACAACAGAGTGATGTCACTGAAGGTTTATAAACTTACATCCGACATGTCATCCCTTGTTTTCTGTCTCTCTGTTCTATAAATAGCAATGGGGATTTCCCCCGTGGCAGTACACAAGCCTTGGTATAATTCTCCATATGTAGGAAACCTTGCTACAGTGGTGTGCCGAACCCGGATCTGAAATGATCAGTTATCAAACAAAACATTAGAAAAAGCTTTCATGGATATACTTCCATTACAACTGGCCTTGTAACTACAATGCTTTCATAATAACATGATTGATAATTGTAAAGGTGTTGTATCATCTGATATTGAACAAACATAAAGGACTAGCATTCCTGGGGACCTAAATCAATAAACTACATGTCATTGAGTGAGTGGTTTCACATGGCTGTAAGCAATATTCCAGAAATATCATGGTATAAAGACCGGTTGTATTCTCCACATGGAGTGTTCTGTACTCGTTGACCAGGGGTAATATGTCAGCGCTTTGAGCATGCAATGTGCATGGATAAACGCGCAATATAAATGGACTATTATTATTATTATTATTACTTGCACCACACTCAAAAATGTTTATTCTGTAACTTACAATTCAGAAATCATGCTATAGCATGTATGGAGAATGGGAGAAACATGATGCTACTAGAAAATATTTGAATTTGAAACTCACACTGGAGAGATGTCCTGAATTCTCCTCTGCATCAATGCCCAGCAACAGTCTCACAAATGTAATCAGGTAGCCTTTCACAAACGTCTGAAAAAGGGATGAGACATGAGATATTTCTAAAACTGATCTACAGTTTCCTTCATAACATCGTCAAGAAGACATATATTTCACTTATCAAACAAATTACACTTTGTCATATTTTGTCATGTAGTCATGACACTTCAGGCTCAAATGGAGACAACTGACAGCTGAAGGGGAAGAAGGCAGGTTTGATATGTTAGTCAGTGGTTTTAGAAAACTTAAACTGAACTTAATTTAATTTTTTTCCAAAATCCTCTAAAAGGGATTCATTTTGACCTGTGTATATGCTGATATTTGTCTCCAAGTCAGTAGGAGTGAGTGAGTAAGTGAGTGAGTGAGTGAGTGAGTGAGGAGTGAGTGTGTGAGTGAGTGAGTGAGTGTGTGTGTAGGAATTGAACAAGGGTCAAACACTGTAATCACTAGGCCAGGTCAGACCCCCAGGTCAGTAGGAAATGTCCGTTATAAACTGGAATGAAATGCTAAATATTCATGCTTTTAGAGATATAACCAATGATAAGGCTTTGTGTTGGTGACTTGTATTCACTGACAATCAGACCAATAAAGAGGCAGGGGCCATGACTTTCGTTTAACATCATTTTATTGAATAAAATTCATTGTCAATGTTGCAACGCCTCTGAACATATAGCTAAATAAGAATTTTAAAAATAATCACAATCTGGAATATAACATTGTTTTTTCCCAATTTTCTGCAAGGGCATGTATTTTGGAATCCTTCGACAAATCCCTGTCTAACCTGAGAAAGTGAGAAAAAGAATGTTGTCTTAACAGTCCACCATAACACAGTGGCCTGGAAATAAGCCTTGACCAGGCAAACCAGCAGTGTTCAGTCTAGGCAGAACCCTTGCACCATTCATGCAGTATTATTTAACGTGTGGCACTGTAGGGTACAGGTGGGTCGTGACGGCGGATCCATAAATGTATATCTGAAATGCAACTTAAGTACGTCTTTGATTTCTCTTGTTGACTTCACCTGGATTGCAAGTTTGAAAAAGGAAGTGAACTCATACTAGTAACTGGTAGCGAATGGCTAAAAAGTTTGACATTTGACATGACCCACAATATCTTCTAAATGACCCACATAACTGAGGGCTGGTGGGCCATGGGCTCACTTTTTAGAAATGCTTGAATGAACACTGAAACCAGTAACAGCAGAGATCCTTGCCCTTAAGACACGATGACAGGGAATCTGCCAAATGACCTCCATAGTAATCAGTTCTAAATACAAGTGGGACTAATTCTACCCCCGGAGTGCCTTGTAGGAGCTGGACGATACCTGGTACAGGAGAGTGTCCAACATGCTGGCACTGAACACCTGCCCAGCAGCAAAGGGCAGTCGGAAGATGTGGCTCATGTTTGACCCCATCGTCTGCTTCAGTTTCTAGAATAACAAGAACAGCTGTGGTCATATTCCAGCATTCTCAAACATATCAATCAAACAGCATAAACATCAGCTGCATCACTCTGGTCCATTTTCTTCAGTTGATCACAAAGAAGTTGGAGCAATGTGTTTAAATCCAGTTGAAGCAATACAAAAAACCTCAACAAACTTCAACCAGTAATTGCCAATCATATGTTTATGTAAATATGTTTGGTGTCTCTCTAATGTGTCAGTAGCTCTGCTGATGTAACACAATTCCTGAAAAGGCACTAAAGTATTATTCTTTTCTATTATTCTATTCTATTCTATTCTAAACAGTCATGCTTGTCTTCTGTAACACCTTTGACTTTTGAAATATAAGCAAGATAATTTACATCTTCCCTACATCCAGTTGAATATGTACCACACCACCTACCTGTTCAAGACGTGAGACCCTCTGGGAGTATATGTCATGGGCACGGAACTGCATGAACCTCATATTATTGGCTTGATTAAGCTCAGTAATAATGTTGGCATTTGGAAATAGCCTAAAAAGGGGAGGAAAGCACATATTATCATCACAACTATAATATAATCAGCCTATAAACATACTGTGTTTTACATAAGAGCTTGGTAAATGGTTCTGTGTAGTTTCAACCAAATAAACTGAACTTAGAATTGATAGTTTTCTACAATCACATTGCTATAACAGCAGGTGTTTCAAAACAAAGGTGGCTATTGTAATTTGAAGATCATAATGACAAATCAGAAACTAGAAATTCCCAAATTCATGACAGAATTTTCATTAACAGCATTAACTATTTTGGGAATACAAGGTCCAAGGTCTCCATACCTGAATATGGTCTGCACAGCCACAATAGTCTGTGCATCACACAGAGTTTCCTCCCCTTCCTTCTGGTTGGGAGTTCTGTTCACCACCACCAGGTGGCTAGCTTTGTTGATACCAGCTTGCAGCAAGTCATCAACACTGAAACATTTGCAAAAGGCAAGTGTAAACATGGGAAATCAGTAACCAAGAACCTTTTGCACATACAGTCAAATCCCGATGAGTCGAATATTATGCATAACTCGAAGTACCTGTCGGTCCCAACCATTCCCTGTTATAGTTGTCATCATTTGAATACCGGTTATACGAATTCGTCTCATAAATACACACGATAACTTGAGAAGGAAATTTGGTTGCATGAGATTCAAACAACAGCAATCTTGTATACATAAGCCGAAGTCAGTCAATGAGAAGTTGATTGGTGTAGCAAACTGATCCAATTAACGGGTGAGTTCAAAAGGCAGATAAGTGATTTTACAGAAATCACTGTCTGTGCTAATCAGACTGGAACTGATAAGGTGTCCCTATTAGTGATATGGAAATCATTAGATAAACAAATGCTTAGGAGGAGGAATTAGGACTGAATCATCTTTTTTCTACCCTCATAGACATACCTATGTCTCGAATACATCGATAAGTCGAATATATTACTTGGTCCCCAGCGATTCGACTCATCGGGATTTGACTGTATATCTTTGACTCTTTTCAAACACATGACACAGTGACTTGTTTGCATGAAAATGACAAAATCATAAGTTTCAGAATGTTGTAATGAGTGTTGAGTATAAGTTGTGCACTTGTTTGAAATTTGCGAAAAGACTTGTTAGAAAAATGTACAATATTTGATCTGACCTGATTACATCAGGGTAAACCGTACAACTATACACACCTTGTAATTCGTCCTTTCATCCAGTACACAAGTGGGAATTTTGATATTGTCTCAAGAAATATTTTGCTGGGTCTGAAACAAACATCATCACATACATTATACTTAAATCAGAATGAATTTGAGTGGTTGAGTTGAGTTTAATGCCGCTTTAAACATTACTTCAGTTATGGTACTGTGTCTCAGCTTGATGGAGGTGGAAAGCTTGAAGTGATGAAAGTTTTGGACATTTACCACTCTAGAGAACCAGATTTAGAGCTATTGATTTTCATGCATCAATGGCTTCATAGAGAACACATATACCTAATTCTGTTCCAGTTGATGTATGTTTTAATGGCTGAGTAATGGCTACAAATAGGATATCCAATATAGGTGGTCAATTTGAAAATCAAATTTGAACAAAACAAGGCGACCTCATTGGTGTTAGTGTTCAAATTCTATGATCCAGTTGTTTTAGAGAACATGTTAACTGCCATAACATAAGCTCAATTGATTTTCAGTCAAGTGAGCTAAAAAGTACAATAAAAATTAGAAAAAGCATTGACTGTGAAATAGAATGGACTGGCATTTCTTTACATCTAAGGTATGTTGTAGTTCACAGATTGAGGGCAATCTACTTACTCTTCTTCCACCAGGAGGATGATGGGGCTGAGGCCGTTCATGCTGATGAAGTTTGAGCGTAGTGGGACAATGAAGTGATAGATGCCGCTACTGGCCTGCTCTGCAGCCAGGATGATCAGCTGGTTGTGCCAGCGGTCATCATTGGCTGTCTTGTAGCTACAGTGCTCACATGCCTGAAACATCACAGAGGTGGAAATATTGATGAATGAATGTATGAGTTTGAATTTTAAGTCACATCAGCAGTGTGCAGTATTTGATCTTAACATTGCAATGCTGTAGGCCCCAAGGACCCAGAACATATAAAAGTTGTGGGTTCTGGGCCCCGTTCCTCAATGCGATCATAGCACAACGACTGTTGTAAGTCTATGTTAAAGTATGGGAGTTACGATCATCTTAGCACTACAACTGTCATAAGTCTATGTTAAAGTATGGGAGTTACGATCATCTTAGCACTACAACTGTCATAAGTCTATGTTAAAGTATGGGAGTTACGATCATCTTAGCACTACAACTGTCATAAGTCTATGTTAAAGTATGGGAGTTACGATCATCTTAGCACTCGACTGTCATAAGTCTATGTTAAAGTATGGGAGTTACGATCATCTTAGCACTACTGTCATAAGTCTATGTTAAAGTATGGGAGTTACGATCATCTTAGCACTACAACTGTCATAAGTCTATGTTAAAGTATGGGAGTTACGATCATCTTAGCACTACAACTGTCATAAGTCTATGTTAAAGTATGGGAGTTACGATCACCATAGCACTAACAACTGTCATAAGTCTATGTTAAAGTATGGGAGTTACGATCATCTAGCACTACAACTGTCATAAGTCTATGTTAAAGTATGGGAGTTCGATCATCTTAGCACTACAACTGTCATAAGTCTATGTTAAAGCACGGAGTTACGATCATCTTAGCACTACAACTGTCATAAGTCTATGTTAAAGTATGGGAGTTACGATCATCTTAGCACTACAACTGTCATAAGTCTATGTTAAAGTATGGGAGTTACGATCATCTTAGCACTACGCACAACAACTGTCATAAGTCTATGTTAAAGTATGGGAGTTACGATCATCTTAGCACTACGACTGTCATAAGTCTATGTTAAAGTATGGGAGTTACGATCATCTTAGCACTACAACTGTCATAAGTCTATGTTAAAGTATGGGAGTTACGATCACCTTAGCGCTACGACTGTCGTAAGTCTATGTTAAAGTATGGGAGTTACGATCATCATAGCACTACAACTGTCATAAGTCTATGTTAAAGTATGGGAGTTATGATCATCTCAGCGCTATGATCCCTTTGTGGAACGGGGCCCTGATCAGAATGTGTAGGCCCTATATTCTAGCTACAATATAACTAATTCTCAGCAAACAAAAATGCGACAACTAACAAACTGAGTTAAAGACTTTAACGATCATATCTCAATAATCTAAACTGCTTCCTCAAAAATGATAGTAGTTTCACTTAAAGACAACAACTGCTGATCAAGATAAAAACTGGAAATTACTGAATGATATTTTCTGAAAAATAATACACTTAGTTATTGGGGATGAAACAGCTGTTGGCCATGAGGACCTGCAGAAAACAAAAGCTGTGGGTCCGAGTGGTTGCAGTCGGCTTCGGGCCCAAGGACAGACGTTAATTTCGAACACTGGCAGTATTTGTTTCAGCTATAATGTGACAATAAAACAACTTTTTGTTCATTGCTTAACACTACACTCTGGTAAAATAACTAGACTCATCAAAGATATATATGTGAAACTAGTGTTTCATCATAAAAGGATATCGCTGCACAAGGAATAATAAACATGTGCTATATATCACCAAGTGAAGGACACGTGTGCATGACAGTTTGCAGTCCATTTGAGTCATGGCAGCAGAAATGAACATAAACACAGTAATCATAAATATCCAAGCCTTGTTGGATGATCTGTAAACAGTTTTTGTAATGTGGGTTTGTAGAGGTTCAGTATAGAGGTGAGTTTGTTACTGAGGTGGGTTTCTTATTATGTTGTAGAGAAAATGAAAGATGCTCACAGTTCCCCACTTGAGGCAGCAGAATGGCCTTGACTCCTCAACAATGTGACACAGAGTTCGCCGAGAGCCAACGTACATAGTAATGGGGGGAACACCTATTGTAAACCTGAAACAGATTGTATTCAGTAAGAATAATGTGAGCAAAATATGCAAGGAATGTAGCAGCCACCTCCGAATTTCGATTTGCATGGACTGACCAGTTGCAACAAACAGGGAACTGACATAACATGTAAATATAGTAACCAACACTATCCATCACTGTCTGTTTCCAGCAGGACCAGCTGCAAACTCTGAGGACAAGTGTCCCCTGGAGGAGTCTAAAATGTTTACCAAATTTCTAATTTCTTGGGGCGGTGGGGTAGCCTAGTGGTTAAAGCATTGGCTCGTCACGCCGAGGACCCCGGGTTCGAATCCCCACATGGGTACAATGTGTGAAGCCCATTTCTGGTGTCCCCCGCCGTGATGTTGCTGGAATATTGGTAAAAGCGGCGTAAAACCAAACTCAGTCAGTCAGTCAGTCAGTCTAATTTCTCACATGCTCAGTTTGATCTAAACCTGTAATATTTCTCAAAGTTACCAACTGGAAACAAAGTTGGGTAAGCTTCTGACTAAATGCTGTCTTAGTTCTCTGATATTAACATTAACCAAGAACGCAAATACATTTATCTGCCAGATACCAGCTGAGCACAATATTGATGGAATTTATGTCAAAGTATATATGAACTCTAACATCACACAAAACAGACACATGCATATATCGACTCCATTAGCTCACTCACTCACTCACTCACTCACTCACTGTAAACACATACTTCACCAAAAAATATTTAATGTCATGCCCCTTCCTCTCTTGGTCAGCACAATATCTTTTTCTTTTCCCTTTAAAATCTTTACACCTATGTTAAAATAATCAATATTTTTTACTATGCAGCCAAATCCATGCAACTTCACCTTTCCTGCCCCATGTCGCTGTAGAACTGCAGCACCTTGCCGGAGCCTGTCCGGTGGGACACGCCATCGAGAGTGTCTTGTGGTGTTTCATTGATGTTGATGACGTCCGGTCCCTTTTCCACATGAATGAAGTCATCACTGCTTTCGTTGTTATTCTTGTTCCCATTCTTCGTTTGAATGAGTTTTGTTATCTCCTGGCCCATGAGGCTGGTGATGGTGTCGAACACACTCTCGCCGTCGTCATCATCGTCCTCCTCTTTCTGGTACTTCTGCAGGGCCAGTGCAATTTGTTCTGTAGAAGGACAATTGTAATAGTCAACATTCAAGATTACCTAGCTTGTTCAGGTGCATGATTTCACACAGCTGGCAAGTGAGTCGAATGTCAACAGAATTTCAGACTTTGTTAAAGGTAACTCTTAAATGCAGCTCTGAAAAGTATTTTTGTTTTTCACAGTATGTCAGCTTTCAAGGGAGGATGCAGGTCCTAAGTGTTTGGTACCCTGGTGAAACCCACCAACATTAAAATGGTGCTTACAAACCAAGAATCTTATGGCAATCTAGGATTCAAACCCATGACTCCAGGATCTTCACTTGCCTAAAGGATGCAGGTTTACAAAGTGGATTGTGGTGCCTGAGACAAGTGGGCTGAACTACTGAACTGTGAACTACTTTAGCACACCTTTAAGACAGGTAGGGTCATATGCAAACTGACATTCTTCCCTTTGTGGGGATTCTGGGTCAATTACTTCCATATGACACACAAGATGACAACTAAAAACTGGATGGTTACAACGTTCATCTGGCTGTATGTCACAGCAACCAACTATTGTTTCCAAATAGCCATGCCATCGACTGCTGGTTTTTACCTGGTCCAGATGATTAATTTACAGCTGCTGCTGTGTGACATTCACTAAGACAATTTGAGAAGTGTACATATAATTACCAAGGTTCTTTGCAACTCTCTCTGACTTGGGCACCTCTTGTTTCAGGGCCTCCGGGTTGATGCGGGAGTACTCCTCTTTGGTGACACTCATGTAGAAACAGTAGTCCGTCTTCTTCAGGATGTGTTTGGGGCCAGGGTTGAGCAGCAGCTTGGGCTCCTTCTCTGTCGGATCCAGGACAGCCAGCAGAGCTACGCCAAACCTGAGGGAGACAGGCCAACTTATATATAGTACGACATGTTAAATACCCTCAAAAAGACACTGGTTTCCATGGCGTATTTTAAAAAAATGTCTGTGCTATAATTCCACAACTTTACTAATTTGTAGAGTGTTCTGATACAAAACAGCTTGTAGTAAGTGTAAATGAACATTCTTACAACAGACTGGCATGTAGCAGGGAAGGTTGTTTTTTTTTTGTCTTTTTTGGTGTGTCTCAGGGACCGTGACCCTTGTTATCTTACTTGATATGTGAATGATGAATTGTGGTTTTAACAATCTAAAATTACTGGTCCACTTAATTACAACCACTGTTTACTGTTTATCAATACCTGTGAAGATATAAGTTAGATTCATCATCAGTAACCCATGCTTGCCGTAAGAGGCGACAAACGGGATCTTGTGTTCAGGCTTGCTGACTTGGTTGACACATGTCATCGTATCCAAATTGCGTAGATCGATGCTCATGATGTTGATCACTGGATTGTCTGGTCCCGACTCGATTATTTACAGACCGCCATATAGCTGGAATATTGCTGAATGTGGCGTAAAACTAAACTCACTCACATACTACTGTTTATCAAGAAGTTACAGACATGCTGTCTACAGGCTGTATCTGTCATAGTAAACTTCAAATTTGATATGATCATTTTGAAACCAACCGGTAACTTAACATAACTACATCTGCATTAACTAGCACATTGTTGTCTCAAAGGTCAGAGGAATTCATGTTGTTCCACTGTTTGCCAGGGGCACCAAAGTGGTGTAACAATCAAGTTGCATTTCCATCATGGCTACAGAATGTGAAGCACATTCAAAGTATCCCCTGCCATTATATCACTGGACTGGTTGGTTTGTTGTTAAATGCCTCACTCAGCAATATTCCAGCTATATGGTGGCGTTATATCACTGGACTGGTTGGTTTGTTGTTAAATGCCTCACTCAGCAATATTCCAGCTATATGGTGGCGTTATATCACTGGACTGGTTGGTTTGTTGTTAAATGCCTCACTCAGCAATATTCCAGCTATATGGTGGCGTTATATCACTGGACTGGTTGGTTTGTTGTTAAAGCGCCGCTATACTCAGCAATATTCCAGCTATATGGTGGCGTTATATCACTGGACTGGTTGGTTTGTTGTTCATCGCTGCACTCAGCAATATTCCAGCTATATGGTGGTGTTATATCACTGGACTGGGTTGGTTTGTTGTTATCAAATGTTAAACGCCACACTCAGCAATATTCCAGCTATATGGTGGCGTTATATCACTGGACTGGTTGGTTTGTTGTTCATCGCTGCAGTCAGCAATATTCCAGCTATATGGTGGTGTTATATCACTGGACTGGTTGGTTTGTTGTTAAATGCCACACTCAGCAATATTCCAGCTATATGGTGGCGTTATATCACTGGACTGGTTGGTTTGTTGTTAAATGCCGCACTCAGCAATATTCCAGCTATATGGTGGCGTTATATCACTGGACTGGTTGGTTTGTTGTTAAATGCCTCACTCAGCAATATTCCAGCTATATGGTGGCGTTATATCACTGGACTGGTTGGTTTGTTGTTAAATGCCACACTCAGCAATATTCCAGCTATATGGTGGCGTTATATCACTGGACTGGTTGGTTTGTTGTTAAATGCCTCACTCAGCAATATTCCAGCTATATGGTGGTGTTATATCACAGGAAGACAAGTAAATGCAGCATGAACTAATATACAATCCATTTCCTTTGGAGGACACTGACCTCTGATGTGCGTCAGCGGAGGCCTCGGTGAACTTACTCCCGCTGTACTGACTGAAGAATATGCTCTTCTGCACCTGGATGTGGTAGATCTCGTTTCCTGCATGACGCCCGTACACCTGCTGCCACGTCTCCGAGGCGATGTCCCCTCACTGCAACATATGCAACATCTTCAACTTTCCAGGGATTTATCTATCTGATATTCAGTCTCCAGATAACAATAGATCTCCATAAAATCCTCAAATACGAAAAGATATTCTGAAGTTAATGTCAAGCAGGAGGACTAGGCTTTAGTCCTTGGTTTAAGATTTCTGCATTGAATGCAATGTGAAAGAAAACAATCAAATATATCTGCACACACACACACACACACACACACACACACACACTTTTCTTTAAAAAAATATGATAAAATCCACAAATCTAATAACAAACAAATATTGACAATTTGCAAAGTTGCTTGCAAAAGGTACTTTATTTAGAATCCTAAGTAGTTAGCAACTTATAATATTAGAGAATTACCCTGTGTAATGTGGGGCTATGTATAAGACTTACATGCCGCTGGAGGTATGCACCAGGAGGGAGACCAGGGTGGACAGGCCGGGGTACAGACAGTTGTTGGCTAGAAGGGCGTACTTGAACTCATCCTCACACACTAAATGCTCTGAAACAATCCCACAGTAAATATAGCCGAGCTCCCTGGAGATACCAGGTTAAAACGGTGCCCCAGTAATGTAAGCTGGTAAAACAATCGGACCAAAGGGCTGGATGATCAGGCTCCATAACTTGGTTGACTCTGTGTAATGGTACCACAACACTGTGGATCAATGCTCACAAAGTGGATTACTGGACTGTTAAGTCCAGACTTTATTATTTGCAGGACATCATCAACTTGAAGGAAAGTCCTGAGTGTTGTGTTAAATATACAGACAAGTATAGCAGAGCTCCATTCTGATTAGGCTGTGAGATTGACTTGATACAAACAAAGAGCCAGGATACCCCAACAGCTCATAAATAAATGAGTGAGTGAGAAATAATGCCATTTAAACAGTAGGGCGTTAATGGTATTCCATGGCCTGATAGTTTGATTTTGGAGGAAAGTTAAAACAATGATAAGGGTTGGATATGTTTACAGCATGGGATCTCAGTGCATCTGATGGGACACTGAGTGACAGGTGCTGAGCTTCAGACCCCTTGGCCTGTGACGTCCCAGTTCAGAAATGAAGGGTAATCCATTCATTCATTCATTAACACTTCACCATCATCATGGGTCGGTGGGGTAGCCTAGTAGTTAAAATGTTGGCTCGTCACGGCGAAGACCCGGGTTCGATTCCCCACATGGGCACAATGTGTGAAACCCATTTCTGGAGTCCCCCGCCGTGATATTGCTGGAATATTGCTAAAAGCGGCGTAAAACTAAACTCAGTCAGTCAGTCAGTCACCATCATCATAGACATAACACTTCATGCATGTTCCAACAGCATTTTATAGTGTTTGGAAATCCCAATTAACAAACAAGATCAGAATCTGACTATGACAATGTTGCAGTACAACAACTTCTTTAATATCTATATGGTGCTATTTGGGAAAGATTCTTATACTGTTATAAAACTGACTATCTTCGATAATAAATGACAAATTTAAAAACATTCCTGTAACTATTGAGAGGAAAGGATCACATTGAGATATACTAAACAGTAAATGTTTGAAACATTTATTCATATCGTTACTATGGTTACTGAATGCAGGAAACAACAGATGATCTATTACCACATTTCCCACATAACTAGGGCATACAAAAGAATCCAGTAAATTCTATAGCCTGCTGCAAACAATGTAAGACTGAACCTACCAGCAAACTTGACATGCATCTTGTTCTTGGCTTTGAAAAGTTGGATGTACTGCTTACAGTTGGGAGCGAAGTCTTTGACCGCCCACGACCGGAGAATCGTGTGTTGATCCTGAAAGTTGACAAAACCTTTCATGAGCACAAAACATGTAGTCTGTGTACAAAATGTCTTCATACATATAAAGCAACAAGTGCTGAAAACTAGGGTATTGTAACTGTCATTACTGAGGAAAAGTGATAACAATGACGTTTGATCCTGAAACTCACTGATGTATCGACATAGGTCATAACCAGCATTCGAAATACCTGCCTGCCTGACCGCCTGGGATGGGTTATTTTCAACACGGACTGCCAGATTCTCAAATTCACCTGCCCGACGGTTGGGTTAAACTTTAGACATGTATATGAAGATATTTATCATATTTCAGGATAATAAATCATTATTAATTCACTCGTAAAAATAAATGATGAATTCCAATTGGATGATAAACTATGTTGTATGTCAAACCTAAATTATTTGCGGTCAGAGCTGGCAAGTTTTACATCTAACCAGCCCTGTGCTCTGGCTGAAATGTTTGGGAGTTTCATACCCTGCCATAACCATTCCAGTTTAATGTTGTTTATCATGTTTAATCCATGCTCAGTTCCAAATCAATATAATTTGAGTACTAATGATGACTGTAAAGTCTTTAGTCCTTCTCAGCTGTGTGATATTTTCAATATATATACTAACATATTGTTGTGGTGAGGGTGATAATGAAATTTCTTTGAAACAATGTCACAGGAAATGTACAAAACCTGGGATGACTACTATTTAATGAACAATTATTTGTTAGTTCTTTCCTGACATTTTCAACTTACTGCTTTGGCTTTGTTGACAGCAGATCTTGGAGCCAGGAAGAAACAGGCATCAGCTTGATGGATCCTAAAATATATTTTTCAATAGTAGAGAGTGAGAGAGTATGGTTTTACACTGCTTTTAGCAATATTCCTGCAATATCACAGCAGAGGATATACCAGAAATGGGCTTCACATATTGTACCCATGAGGGAAATTAAACCCGGTTTTCAGCTTGTTGAGCGGATGCTTTAACACTAGGCTACCCCACTGCCCCTTTTCCAGTTGTAAAAAGACTGAAATATTTCAAGAATTGAAAAGATACTTGCATTTTGAATAACACCTAAGTTTAATGATAGGTGCTCTGTTTAGACCAGTAGTGTGTAATAATTTTTCAAATGTATTCTTTAACCATTGAATGATGTTCAATATCTGGTAAAAATGTCATCATTAATTGTAGTTATGTCAACTGTAAAAATTCAGTGGTCAAAATTATGTGGCAATTGTTTAATGTTGCACAAACAATAATCTAGGTAAGATGACATCATAAATCTGGACCAGACGCCCAGGTGATTGATATCACAAGGAACAATCCATGCCATCAAGGTCCAGCACAGGTTGCTAGGTAACAGTTTTAACTAAAACAACCAACAGGGCCTCAGCCTGACGACATTGTCACCTGCATCGCTTGAGGTCCAAGTCTTTGAGTGGACTGCCCCTCATGTAGATGACCCTGTGGGTCCACTTGGGGTCCTTCAGTATAACCTGCATGCTGTTGTCCAGCTCCCTCGGGCTCAGCAGTATGACCATGTGTTCCTGTAGCAGAGAGTTATCTCCCTTAGTTTAACTCCTTCAAGAATTCAAAACAAAACTAAAATTGCAAAATAGTCACAATTGTACCTTCATCATTCTGCAAACCAACTAATTAATATTTCCGATATCACCCGAAATAAAGAACATCAAGATTGCAGCAACTGAAGTTTATCTGCAACAGTGTTAAATACATGCAAAGATTCAGATGTCACAGTTTTAGGAGAATGTCTTAATCATATGTGAAGCTACAGTGAAAATATTACAGTTTAATACACTGATACCTGTGTCAACAATCACAATAGAATGTGTTTTAAAATGAAAAAGATCTGCTGTCAGGTCATTAATTATGAACTAAAACTGAATTTCATTTTGTCATGTTCACATAAATCCCTCATATGACAGATGATGCTCCGAAGTGTCTAGCCTCTCAGTCTACATTCTGAACAAACTGCTCTACCCTTGTTAGCAGTGATCTCCAACCACACATACTGCTCTCCCCTTGTTAGCAGTGGTCTCCAACCACACATACTGCTCTCCCCTTGTTAGCAGTCATCTCCAACCACACATACTGCTCTCCCCTTGTTAGCAGTGGTCTCCAACCACACATACTGCTCTCCCCTTGTTAGCAGTCATCTCCAACCACACATACTACTCTCCCCTTGTTAGCAGTGATCTCCAACCACACATACTACTCTCCCCTTGTTAGCAGTGATCTCCAACCACACATACTGCTCTCCCCTTGTTAGCAGTGATCTCCAACCACACATACTGCTAGCAGTGATCTCCAACCACACATACTGCTCTCCCCTTGCTAGCAGTGATTCCAACCACACATACTGCTCAACCCTGTAAATCATGCAGTGCTACACGTAGCGATACCTGGGGAGGTAAATCAATTTGAACTACCACAAACTTTACTTTATATGGCTCGATGTACGCAAATCAGATAACACAAAAGTGCACACATTTTCACAAGATTTTCTGTTGATTGCATAACAAAAAAACAACCCAATTCATGTTTACTTAGTTACAAAGCAATATGCAGCATTCTGGAGGTGACTTGAATTTTATTGATAGAAATAATATAAATGAAGGCTCATAACTGAATTATATGCAAAAGTACCTCTTTTTTTAAGAGTAAACTAACTTGTAGTTAATCCCTTACTTTCCACTGTTTGCTTGGAATTAGTTTGGAATCCAATATAAATCTCTAAATTAACCAACATTCATATGCAGTGACAAATATGGTTGAAATAGCATAACTATGCGTTTTGACACAATCATGCACACAATATACAAAATGTGCATACATTTGGGAAAAGAGCTGACAGCTGACAATAGAAACAAATAATTAAGAGACGTTCATGCATTTAATAGGAAAAGATATTGCATTTATTGTTGCTCAGTACGTGGGAGTTGGGGGTGCACAAGGAAGTGGCTGGTTCAAGTATAGGTGGGCGATGTACACATATGTTTGTGCATAGGCATGTATGAATGTGTGTGCACGCATAATAGGCAAAGTTGAAACACTGTAAGGCTCTCACAGATAGTCCACTTTATACAAAGTGTGGATGATATGGTCACAATAACGACAGGAACTCTTAATTTTCTTTTACAGCCAACGAACTAGGTACAGACAACTCACTGCTGGTGTGAACCTCTCCCTGGTTACAGGTGTGGCACTGTGTTACATAGGTGTGTGGAGGGTGGGGTGTGTGGATCAAAACTGGACGGAATGTGAGGGGTTGAGGATGCATGCAGTTCCTGTATCACATAGCATCATTACAAGCTAATGCACACTGAGGAAAACACATCTAGGTCAAAAGTGAAGAAGAACATGTCGTAGGGTATGGATTACTTTGCTGTAGGGTATGGATTACTTTGTGACACAAGGGGAGCAGAAATGTCACCTGTAGGTGCTTGTGTCCAGGTGTTTTCTAGCAAACAAAATGTAAAAGGAATATTTCCTTAACGTGGACTGTCCTGTTTCAATTACACCATCATCTCTGACATTAGTAATAGCATGTACTTTCATATTCATAAAGGTCTGGAAAGTCCATTTGAAATGTTAATCATATCAAGAGTAAAAAGTACCACCTTTCAAACAGAAACCTAACTGGCATGTGTACCAGCCAGCCATATTGAAGCATTACCGTAGCGGGAATTCCTGTATTTACTCCCACGCAAAATTTAAAATGGGCTAAAATAAGGGATTTTTTCCGTATTTAAGCCCATGGGCTTAAATTTGGATTTAATGCTTGGGTGTTTAGAGTGACGTCCCTTTCCAAACGCATGGCGAACCTCGACGTTTATAATTTTAGAAGTGTCTCTGAGAGGTTATCACGTTTACAGACCATTTTGGACACAAGTTACAGGGCAGTTATTAGAGACAGAAATTGATCATCTTAACCCCTATTATGTGCATGCAGTTGCAGTTAAATTGAACCATGTGGTCATTCAATTTTTAATTTAAAGACCAGTTTCCTGATAAAAGAGTTTTAAAAAAAACAATTATTTTTATTTTATCAACATATTGCGCATTTTCGAATTTAAGCCCTGGGCTTAAATATGGTTAAAATATTTCATCACTAGAACAGTGATTTTCCGTTATTTAGCCAAGGGCTTAAATACGGGAAATTCCGGGACAATGTAAGCTGCTTCACTCTTTGTTAACTGTTGGACCAGCATCCAGAGTCAAGAATGAAACATACAACTGTACAGATGACAACTTCTTGTTTATTGCATAGAGCAACATTTTGATGTAGATTCTTTTTAGCTTGATAATGGTGTAAGAATCTACATCCAAATGTCGCTGTATGCAATAAACAAGAAGTTGTCATCCATACAGCTGTATGTTTCATCTTTGGTTCACTCTTGTTTGCTCCCATGACAAGCAGTGGGTAGTGGTCCACTCACTAATCTCAATATCATGGGACTACTGTAAATAATCAAGTGATTGAGTTCATTTTCGTCAGCAGTAATGAAGGAGGAATTGTACAGTCTTGTAATTAGAAATAAAACATGACTGTGCATGACTAGCTTGGATCATTGCGGATTTGCATATGGAATTTCAAACCCACGAACATAGGTTCCTGGCAGTCATGCACAGGTGAGGTGAGGTGAAATTGGGTTTTACGTCGTGCTTGAGAATATTTCGCTCATATGACGACGCATGCATGCATGTGTATATGTATGTGCGGCTGCTTGTACTAGCCCAGACTGAAGCTGGTTTTAAAGTGCTAGCCCACTGAGATACCATGCCGCAGTGAAGCATGAATACCCCACTCAGACACATTAAACTGACTCCGAGCCAACCAGGCCTTGTTGTACCCATTAATGCCGAGCGCCAGGCAGGGACCAACACGTACCATATTTTAACGTCTTGTGGTATGACGCAGTTGGGGATCGAACCCGCGACCTTCCGCTCTCCGGGCAGGCGCTCTAACCACTACACCACGGAGGCGGTCCATGCACAGGTAATCTCAGAATGATGTGTGTGTTGCTGACTACTTTTTTCCGCAATGTTTCAACCGTATGATGGCAGCCAGTATATAATCTGTATCAGACACTGTGCTGTGTAGTATAGAGGGAGATGTGCCATAGGGGTATGCTGACATGCTATCAAACAGGTCGTGATCAGACTACCTGATCAAATAAGACCAGTACATGTTGTGTAGGACCTACTCTAACCTAGAATCCCCATGTTGATAACCTCTGCGCCTGGAGAGCAGCTGATACCACCTTGGACTTCATGCATTCACCATACAAGATATGACATCAAAACACCACATAAACAAAACCATGCATCATGAACGTTGTCATGCATATATAAAATAAATAAACATCATTAACTGGATAGACACATTAAATACACAAATAGTCATGTGTTCCAATGAAATTATCATCAGGCATTTTTCTTATGCATGGGAAATATTGTGGATAAAATACATGAGTACAACAGGTCTTACACTGATTTGATTACACATCAACGTGCCCACTGACCTCTGACCTACGGATAGCAGAGGCACGCTCCTGCAACATGTGACAGTACTCATGCACACTTCCACCCATTTACTGGCATTACAGTAGATGGTAGCCTTTAGTTCAGGTCAGTTCAGGCTGGTGCTTTACTATGGTGACCAGTAATCCATGTGGGTTCTAAGGAATATGGGATTAATCTATAAAACAAGTATATGGATGGCAACTTCTTATTTATTGTATAACACAAAGTTGCTGGGCCAATTCTTGCCCCTTCTTCAAGTCAGTGGCCAAAATTTTGCGTTGTACAATAAATAAGAAGTTGCCATCCATATACTTGTCTTATATATTCACCAACTGCTAAATGCCTCTCAAGAATCTGGGACTAATCGACTAGTGGCCATGTTTGTCCCTGACACAGCAATATTTCCGCTATATCATGGCTGCTGCATTCAAATCTGAACCATATAATCAAGTGATTGATGTTATGAGCATGCTGTTGGTATACAACGACACACTGCCCTCTTGGTTGCCTCTTACAGCTAGAATATCGTTAGTGTAGACCTAGCCAATCCTGGGATCTTCACAGAGATTATCTCGCTCAGCGTAACACACTGAACCTGAGAATAGGTCTTCCTGGTCTTCCAGTGACTACTATCGGGATCGCGAATGACAAAACATTCATAGAGCTACAACATTCGTATGCGCCTATGATTAACTATAGAGTTACAACAGATCATAACATTAGAAATGCTTTGTGGATCGGGACCATGATCTGAAAGACTTGGATCCATTGTAGGATTCTAGTGGTTGCAAATGTTCGCCAGATCAGATATCTAATCTAGTTCTGAATCTTCAACTAAATACAGTGTTCACGAATGGCCTCAATACAACAAGGTAGCTCAACACAGACTGTATTATTTGTCTAAAAGACACAAGCAAGGACATTCAACCACAAAAGTGACCTGACACCTGTACTATACATACCAGTCACCTGGCTGCAGGAAACAAACACTGTCATGAACACCGTGTAGTGAAGCAGGCACAGTGATCAAAGAGCACTCTCCGAACATAGGTATTGATTAAGAGAAAACAATGATGGAGTTTGGCTTTAACTTTGCTTGAAGCAGTATTTCCCACAGTATCAAAGAGATCATCCAAGGATTCTTCCAGACTAAGGGAAGCAACTCTGCTATCCCTAAAACTGTACATGATCCATAGATAACAGACACGAACCATGACTGTAACACACTACATTTATACTTTCTAGAAAGTTAAATTCAGAGCAACTCTTTTTTTGTGTGGTCTTTCATTACAGGACATTTCTTGGTTTCAGCAAGATCCAAACATTCCAAGAATTCCACTTGTTCGAATAAATGGTTAAACTTCAGATTATGAGAACGAGAATGTTTATACTTGTTGTTAGGTGGATCTAGTTGTGCCTGTTTCTACAAATATAGTCATAGTGAAAATCATCTTGCATCAAAAAGGTCAGTCATGAAGAAAAATATGTCATGCTGACTCTGAATTTCAATATTTTTTAGATCTGAGGATTCACAAATCAAGGAAACTAAAATGTTATGCCTTATCAATAAGAATCGAGTGCAAACACTAAGAGGGACAGACCAAGAATTCTTCTATTTCAGACACATATAATTTTTGTAATTTTATGCAAAGTACATTCCCTTTTTATACTTAACTGTATTTCATTGTCATTTTACGCAAAGCTCACTATTAGATTGGTGTCAAGCTTATTGGAATGTTTGGTTATTCATGTTATTCCACATAGTAGACCAGTCAGGAACATATAATGCATTTGTTAGCTCCCTTAAGGCATCAAAGTTTCCAGGAAAAATCTTCAGTGATTACAGGACAGCCGATAGAGTGAATTAGTTTGTTAATGAAACCCATGCTGAGTGTTAAATCTAATATCAACTATTTATAAAGGGTTACTGAATGCCAGATATCTAAATGATTTACATGCATACCTCTAGCTTAGGATGGGCATAGAACTCATTGAGGAAGTCCATGATGGCCTCGACGTTGAGGACACTGGAGCAGACCACCACGTGTTTGTTTCTGGACGCTGCTCGATGACTGTACTCTCCCCCGGCCTTCTGCCGCTCGATCCATGTAGAGGCTATCACTTCAATCTGTGGAAGAAAAGGTTATAAAGATGCAGCATTTCTCAAAATCTTAGGACTCAGTGATTTGATCTCATATGTTTCAAACAAAACCCAGGGGTGGTGGGGCAGAATAATGGCTAAAGCATCCGCTCGACACACTGAAGACCTGGGTTCGAAGCCCATTTCTGGTGTACCCTGCCGTGATATTGCTGGAATATGGGTAAAAGTGGTATAAAATCATACTCACTCACTTCATACACAACCCTGGATCATTGACATGAAGTGTGTTCTAAAAGCATTAACATCTCATAATATCTATAGCTTGTAGAAAAATCAGTGATATAAAATGTTCAGTAAATCTGAGAGAACCAAATATCATGATCAATGACCTCTTGAACACTGGAATTATTATATCATATGGATTGATATAGGTCTTGATTAACATCTTATAGCTAAAACACAAATGCAACATTTGTGGCATGGCTTCCGTTCAGAACGACTCATATAAGAACTAAAATAGTATAAGGCCAGACTTTGTTACATGTGTACTGTGTCCCATTTACTAGCATTGATGGTCATGTCAGTCATTGGTTTGTCTGGTCCAGATGTGATAATTTACAAGCCATCATACCACTACAATATTGATCAACAAACAAATAAACAAAACAAAATCATCTCAGATTCTTAATGTCACAAATGTATCCAAGGGACATAACTCATGCAGGTATAGCTGGCTTGACTCAGTCAAGCTTACAACCACTTCGACAAATGCTTCCTCCATTGCATGACTTATACAATCATACAGTGACACTGACCCTCATTCATTCACTTCAAACTGCCCTTGTATCTACTTGTGCTGCACACAACAATGTACGTGTTACACAATATCTGCTTGAGATCCAATCTCACTAGGTGGGGTACATCATGGTTGGTAGATTTTTACAAAAGTATATTTATAACAAAACTTTGTTTGTGCAAAAACATATTTCCTTGCTTAATGCTTGCATGGTTGAGAGGTTTGCGATCATTAAGTTTACTCAGGAAGTTATTGCTGAGGCGGTGGATAAGTTTGATTTTTGTTTCCATGGTTACCTGTCTTGGTATGAAAGCCAGCGCGATGCATATCATGAGGATCATAAAGAGCTGGCCCAGCCAGATGTCCGGTGATATGTCTCCATAGCCGACCGTTGAGAATGTCACGATGACAAAGTATAAAGACTCAAACATTGTCAGAGGCGTCTCTGAGCTGCCTCTCTGGATGTGTTGGATTCCACAGATTCTGGCAAGAAATGGCACACCAACATTACAAATAGGGAAGATATAGAATATACATTCACATTTTGGCCTGTTCAACTTCACAATACTTGCACCAGACCAGGGCTGATTGCTTTTATGACCTACCAGCCCGACTGAAAACCAACAATCAACTGTGTCTAAAAGTATCTTTAATTAAATAGAACAGAAAAAAGGTATGTTTAATGAGCAGCTGTTCACCTCTGACATATAGGACCCACATCAAGTTCACAAATAAACTCATCATTGTGTACCTGTGTGTACACTCTGGAGATATTGTTCAAATATCAACCTGTCAGTCTATGTAATTTTTTCCGTTTTGAGTGCTTGCGAGGATGGCTATTTCGAACACTGCTGTTGCCCATATATTTGAAGATGAAGATAAACTGAATTTGTAAACTAAGAGCACAGAAATGACATGCTTTTTAATATTTTTATGTAGTTGCCACTAATTAATACACTTCAATCACATGCATGAGTGAGTGAGTGAGTATGGTTTTTACGCCGCTTTTTAGCAATATTCCAGCAATATCACGGCGGGGAACACCAGAAATGGGCTTCACACATTGTACCCATGTGGGGAATCGAACCCGGGTCTTCGGCGTGATGAGCGAACGCTTTAACCACTAGGATACCCCACCGCCCCACACATGCATGAGAGGTAACCAATACCTGCATTTGTATGTCAGATACTTTGTAAGCCAACATTAAGCAAATCACCCAAATGGAAATGAAGCAAGCATAGAAACATTCACAAGGGATAGTTCTATGGATATACAACTTCTTTACTACAAAAAATGCGATGCTTTGGTGCAGATGCTAACACTGTCATCAAGCAAGATAATATTCTTAGCATCTACATCGAAAAGTTGCATAATTTGTAATAAAGAAGTTGCATATTCATAGAAATAACCAACTTGTTCATGACAAGAAAGAAGTAACCCAAACACTTAAACAGGACAACAAAGCCATGACACCTTAGCATAGTGACAATAAATGAAACAGACTCGTGTCACAATGTCACAAATTGCAAGATGCTTGGAGTCCTTTGAAACTTGCAATTTTTTCTAGTAATATTTCAAGGCCACCCTAACACACCAAAGTTTATTGTATTTCAAGTGTTTTGGAACAAATTTGAAAATTAGCACCAATAATAAAAAAAATTCTCATAATCGAGCCTATTGCAGTGATGTGATTCCCCTGAATCAGAGGTATGTTGTGATGATTTGATACCTCAGATTTACAGATTCACGCTACAGTAACCCTGTCCCAACTCACGTGGTGAACACCATACAGAAGAGACTGGCAACCAACAGCAGGATCTGCTGGGACAACGTCACTGAGATGGTCTGGAAGCGTGTCCGGGTCAAGTGAAGGTCATTCTGGAAACACAATACAATTTCTGCTATTATGTGGAGCATGCAATATATATATTCAGTAAAATATGGTTACAACAAACTAAAAGGACCAGGTAGTTATATATAGTTTCTAGTAGCGGTAATTTATTGTAGGTGTTTCTATTAAAATTTACAGCAAATGGCAGGGACCCCAAAATGTTTGTTATATCCATTAACGGTAGTTTATTATCAGCATGTTTGTTAAACAAGCAGTTATAAGGATACAGAGCACTTTAGCCTCATGTCTCTGCATGAAGAAGGGGCTCAAGTGGATTGATAACTATCAGTATTCACCTTAAATATTGTTTGTAGCTGAAATTTATGCAACATTGTGTACCACCTCAGTTCTTCTCAGTCTCAAAGTGAACAACCAGCAACAAGTAGTTTTAAACACTTACAAATATCCTTTCCAGTGCCAGTTTGGCCAACCAGCAGTTGAGGAATCCAGGCACAAACAGGTGCTGCATAAGAGGAGGGTAGGCCAACTGAAAGGTGGAAAAAAATACATTACATAATTCAAGGGGGTAATCTTTTTTGTTCTTGTTCCGGGGAGGTCAATGTCAATTTTGCAATTTTGTACACATATACTTGGTGTGTGTGTGTGTGTGTGTGTGTGTGTGTGTGTGTGTGTGTGTGTGTGTGTGTGTGAGTGAGTGAGTGAGTGAGTGAGTGAGAGATATCTCAAATGAAGGTCAAGGTCACCAAACCTGACTGGGACCTTTCTTATACTGTGATGAACCTAGGTACCAAATATGAGAAGAATCCAGTCAACGGTTCTTAAGATATTCTAATTCGTACGGACGGAGCCTAATACTATATCCCCGGCTTCGCACTAAACACACAGTGGGGATAATCAGGCAGGTGATTTCCATTGTTGCCAAGCATCTTATATTTGACTTTTAAGGATGCACTCAGCATCAGAGCTATATTTCAGGGGGTATGAATAACCGAGTCTGGACGAGACAATCCAATCTCACCACCTTATTCATTATGTAACCACTTACAACTTGCTCTATCTGAATAGGATTTCTCCTCTCCCCAATCCCATTGAAAACTTTTCAAATGTCACTTTCAAGGCTACATTATTTGGGTTATTAGCCTTCATCTGATAACATCTTTTGTTCAAACCGCCATACTATATAATACCTAAAACACAGAATGAACATCACACATATTCAAACAACATACATTTTCACTTCCAACTAACGAAATACATTATATGTATCTTGAACTTAAATACTTATGCTATCTTAATACTATTGTATATGTCATGTTGTACACTCACGTATTTAATGCCGATGTGATGTAAAACCCAACTTAACTCAACTCACTCACGTAACCCTGATTTGTGGATATAAGGGAAGAGTGGCGAAAATCATATTTTAACACGCTGACTGCCTACACGAGTATACTCGTAGTGGCAAATTGGGACGGACATTATTACTACTAGTATATTCGAGGCTGCAGTCAATGTGTTAAATGCATGATTTCATTTTGTACACTCACTGATTATTTTATTCATTGATTCAGCAAATTGATTTTGCTTATTATTCCACTCATGAATGAAACTTTTGTTTACCGAAGCCATTTGCAATTGTCACCCATTTGTGTGCCCACAAAATGTGACGTCACCTTGTTTCGTGGATTACGTAGTCGGTTACAATATATCACTATGTATGACAGCCCATTACGGTAAGTATTGACACCTTGGAAAGCAGACGACGAGATGTGAGAAGGTTGGTGCTAACAGTATCTTTTACACTTGTCATTTTGTAAAATATAAAATTTGTGATCTTGGGCTATTTATCACAGTGCTTGACAATTAGATTTAGTGTATTTACGTATAATGCAGAGATTCGGAACATTTTTGTCAGTGAGGCGTGGCATTGTATGTACAACCAAAGGTACTGCTTCGTGGCGTCATATGTGACTCCATTTATGAGATGGCATGATAACAACTGTGATCCACGAATGAAGGTTAGTCATGAATTTAAGTTACACACATATATATACATATATATACAAACTGCAAGCTAATCAAAGCTACATTAAGAGGGACCATACAATTTAAGGTCGTTTCAAAACTGTGTGAACCATGCAATTGGTTGTAAGTGATAAAGATGGCAAAGTCAATATAAACCACCTCACAGTCATTGTTTCAAAATATAATTTCCCTTTCCATCAAGCCAATACTGTGATTGTGTAGCCCTAAATGAGCATTTCCTTTTCAATTTGCTGTTCAGTTCAGTTGTTTATTTCTATCAGTTATATATTTTCCAGAACTAGATGTTCTTCTAATTGAATATATGCAGTACAAATGACAGGTGCTCTATTTTTTACGAAAAAAGGTTTTACTTGATCACATTGACTGTAATGATTGCAATGTAATTATTGTAATGAATCCTCCAAACTGGTAAGGGTTGTTATTTCTGTATGAGCTGTACTTACTGTCATCAGATATGGTGTGCTGCAGACCACCTCCAGGAAGAAATTGGTTGTGAGGATCTGCTCCATCCTGTGACCCTGTGTCAGGAATAGATTGTGTCAGGCATAGACTATATCAGGCATAGATTGTGTCAGGTGTAGATTGTGTCAGGCATAGACTGTGTCAGGCATAGATTGTGCCAGGTGTAGATTGTGTCAGGCATAGGTTGTGTTAGGAATAGATTGTATCACGCTTAAATTGTGTTAGGCATAGATTGTGTTAGGAATAGATTGTGTCATTAAAATTTTAGTGTAATATTTCTTTGTGTGAATTAAGGCTGTAACGATTCACTCGCATATTCGGTGAATTGAACCGTAGCCCTTCATGAATTCAATTCTTATTTGTGGTTACCAGAACCGAATATTAACGAATATTTACGATTTGTTTTAAGGGAGCATGTTTTACTGGAACCCTTATGTACTTTTGGAAAGTGACATATGCAAGAATTGAATATGTACTAGCCTTGCAGTAGCGCAAGTCATGTGAGTTTGCCAAGGCCGCACATGGTACTGTCATCTATAACTATTACATACCAAATTTGAGTGTCATGAGATCACTGGTTATTGCTGTGACAAATCAAAACTGTCAACATGGGTGTTCCATATTGTACATCAATCACTTAACTACAATATCGTATTCATGAATAATTATTCGTATTCGTTACCCAATATTCATGACATGTATCATATTCGCCACATAGTGTATTCGTTGCAGCCCTAGTGTGAATCAAAAAGCCTGCCTTTGTACATTTTTGACAGATGTGCTGAAATGCTGTTGCATTTCGTGAATTTTAACTGCATCAATGTGATCTTTAGAAGTTTGATGTCTCATGTCGATTTCTGAATACTTTGACAACCAAAGGGGTTCGATTTATTTTTTGCTAGAATGCACATAACTCAGGTCATATTTTCGCAGCTGGTTTTAGTGCTCATCATTAGAAACGTCAGGAGATTTGTTTTTCTTGCTTTCATTACCGAAAAATGAGTCAAGCGACCACTGTTTCTTAGCAGGACAGAGGGCTGTAATTGAATTCGTAGACCTGACTGGATCGTAGACGTGGAAATCTGGTGGATTCGTAGGCAGATTGAGCGGTGGATTCGTAGATGTTAGTAAAATGGGGAAACTTCAACATCATTGATGATGAAAATCGATATTATGACTTTAGTGTAAACAAAAAGTGTTCGAGTTTTGTGAAATAAAATAAATATATTAGGTAAGTATGATCAGTGATGAAAAAAACATTATAAACATTCAACTTCGTAATACACAATCAAAGTGATTATCAAAATTAATATGTTGACAAAATACTATTATTCAATTATTTATACATGTCTACGAATCCACCGCGTCTACGAACTGGTGCAGCCTACGAAAACACCGTCTCTGGGACAGACAATGCTTAAATTACCAAAACATAGTCTAAACATAGCGAATGACGTATTCAACTGCTATTTACTGTCTGAAAATTGTGAATGACATACTCAAATGCTATTGGCGGTTATTTTTACCGCACTCTGGCATGGCTCTATTTTTAGCCATTCGGTGTTCCGTACTTTCTGTTAATATCCCGAGCATTTTCAACACAGTTTGCAATATAACGAAAGCTATCATGCGATTTGCTTATCAAAACGATTTTATTGAACTGAATTCTGAGGGTCACTCATGAAACTTGCATCAAGCTTGATTCGTATGATAATATTTTGAGAGTCGGTTACAAAATTGTTGCGTCAAATACGCAGGAATCACGCGTCATTTAAAACCCTGAGGAGACTGTTACAGAAGTAGATTGCTTCAGACATAAATTGTGTCAGAAGTAGACTGTGTCATATGTTAATTGCAGCATCAGGCACAGCTTGTGCAAGAAGTAGATTTTGTCAGACATAGATTGTGTTGGGCAGTGATTTACAGCTGTGGATTGTGTCAGATGTAGATTGCAACAGAGGGAGTTAGTGAGTATGGTTTTACGCTGGTTTTAGTAATATTCCATCAATATCCGGTGGGAAACACCAGAAATGGGCTTCACACAGATTGCAACAGAAGAAGATTGTGTCTGATGTAGATTGTGATAAAAGTAGAATGGGTAAGATGTACATCATGACAGGTGAAGCTTATGTCAGTCATGGATTGTGTCTGTCATATATCATGTGAGAATTAGACCTTCAATTAATCTCAACTAGACTGACATACATTTATTATGTGGGCTTCAAACATGGCAGTAACTCTTACCATCGTTGTGATGTACAGAAAAATTAGCGACTGAAAATGGTGAGAACTCTCACCTTTGTTGTGACGTAGACTAGAATTAAGGCCTTAAAGATGGTGACTGCCGATAGAGAGACTTGCATGATCCACAGCCACAGCGGCCGATGCACCCACAACAACACGTACCTGGATGCAGCACAACAACAACATACATGCACGTCACACACAAAGACTTCAACATGCCGGTAGGGGCAAATAGAAGGGTGTTCAATAGGAATGTCAAACATAACGTCAGTACAAAATACAAATCAAACTCAGTACAAAAACAAAACAATATTCACACAATAAGATAGTGAGCATGCTTTATTGAAAAAAAACCTCTTATGCATTAATGGTAAAATCAAGTTACCAAACATGCCACAGCAAAATAAAGTGACTGCATGATATGGATAAAGCTTACTTATTATCCATTTAATACAACAGTAGACACCTTACTATGAATAGGCACTTGCAGATGGTCAAGAAATGGTTGTATTTCACAGAAATCGCAGAATTAGTTGTAAAGTTGACACCTCTTTGTTGGACATAGACATATACCTATGAAATACCTTACTGGAATTGACTGACGGACTGACTGAGTATGGTTTTACGCCGTTTTTAGCAATATTCCAGCAATATAACGGCAGGGGGACACCAGAAATGGGCTTCACACATTATACCCATGTGGGGATTTGAACCCGGGTCTTCGGCGTGACGAGCGAACGCTGTAAAGACTACGCTACCCCTCCGCCCTACTGGAATTGAAAAGGAGCAGTAGTGCTGGTAATGAGAAACTCACTGGTGTTGCAGTTTGTGACTCTAGCTACTTGTCCAAAGCCTGAGTGTAGTAAAATTCGAACTAACCTGTAGAGGTTTCAGATTCTTTGAATATATTCCTCCTTGGGGTACTTATAAGCATTTAAATGTCCATTTAAAATCCCTACCGACAGTTGTAACAATATTTGAATAAAAATATTTACAAAACAAAAACTACGCTTTGTCTTGTGAGACCACCCTTACAGGGGCCCTCTGGCCCCTACAGCCAAGAGCAGGTAACTCTAGACCGTAACCTCGTACCTCACTTTCCATGCTGAAGCGACATCAGACAGACTGTGGGGAGGTGGTGGTAGTACCCAAGGAGGAATATATTCAAAGAATCTGAAACCTCTACAGGTTAGTTCGATTCTTTTTTATATATTCCTCCTTGGGGTACTTATAAGCATAAGACAGACTCCTAAAGACGGAGCTAAGGAGCGGCATTTTGTCTGCAGAAAACACCCCCGACAAGAAGTGGAATTTCCCAAGCTAATTATAGCAGAAAAAGCACACTTACCCGGTCACGCGTGTCCACCATAGCCAATCAGGCGGGGGCATGAGCCAGGGTCAGGGTCGAACATATGTAAATTGCCTAGCCGAGAAACCTCGCTAAAGCAAAATAACGAGACACACCCTCCCTCCTTCCCGTAATCTACTCGAATCTACTGGTCCCGCAATAAGCCGCCAGAAACGAAATGCCTTAATATGTATATATTTAGCAAAGCTTCCAAGGCCAGTAAAGTCTAGAGCAGAATGCAAAAGACATGGGAATAAAAACCATCACCACATAAAACCCGTCACCAAGGGAATATGTAAACAAGATTTTTAAAACCCAACACCAGTGTTAAAAAATTTGGCATAGAATGGTTCACATAATTCCTCGAAAGCTCAATCGGCTAGAGAGGTGGAACCATGCCCACTGGAGAGAACTGACTGACCGAACCGAGCACGATCCTTAGAATGCGTGTCAAGTTGGTAATGGCGAATGAAGGCGTTCTGCTGGCTCCAAAGAGCGACAGAACCGATCTCATCATTGAGCAGTGCCGCTGTGTAATGTCAACAAAGCGGCATCTGCCCTACCCAGTCTGCCTTCAACCCCTCGGGGGGAGGTAAACCTTATCATTGTAACCATACAATTACGAAACAAGCCAACGAGATAAAGTGCGCTTGCTAGCAGACTCCCCAGTCTTCCGCCACCCGAACAGCCCACATGGGTACCCGTCACGGATCCCTGTTGTTCGCTCGTTGCGTTAAGTGACAGGCACGGGTGAGCAATCGAAGATTGGTCCCGGATGCGGAAGGCTGGTTAAAGGGGTGGAAGTGCGATATGAGCAGTCACGTGGAAAGCAATATCACACTGACAGTGGTAGGTATCCGAGTCGAATACGGACATGATCAGTATAAAATACTGTCAGTGTCGGGTCAGTGGAATCGCATGGATGTACCCGACCCTTCTACCAGAGTTCACCACAACAAGTAAAGTCGTCTTCCACGTCAATAAGTGAAGTAGAGAGAGACGATATACTTGAAAAATTAGGGCCGGACAGCCAATTGTGAATAAGTGGCAATTTTAAGGTGGGCTGGGTCGCCCGGCCGAGGCGGTCGAACCCTGTTCATGCCAGCTCTGACGACGCGATGTGCGAGAGGATGCTGCCTAGGCAGAGCACCATCGAGCGAGGTGTGAAGCGTGGAAATAGCCATAGAGTACCCGGCAATGGCGGAGGTCATAAGGCTCTCAACCAAAGCGAGGTTATAGTAACTCCAATATCCGAACTAAATCCGCAGAAGAGGGATTATGAAATCCCCTATCTGCACACCAGCAGCAGCCCACCTATCAACACACTGAGCGGGTGTGAATCCCAGCCAGAATTGTGTCTGCAACTGGTGCAGGAATTCGCTTTCGCCGAGGCGATCCCTGACAGCGGCCAAGCCACCCACTGAATCCTGGGATTGGTGGAAGCTCCGTTCTGGGATAGGAGGGCGGTCGAAAAGGTGTTAGAACAGGAAGCTGAGCCAGAAACATGAGAATTACGGAAACCAGCGTTGTGCCGACCAAAGGGGTGCCAGAAGCACAAGTAGCCGAGCTGGTTGTGCGGTCAGCTGTGACAGGACCCTGGAATCAGTGGTATTGGGGGCATACAGTACCCCTGTCCGTCCAATCGAGCTGAAAGGCGCGTTGGCTAGCATAAAACACAGGATTTGGTTCGTCACCCCAGACGCAAACAGATCCACCTGGAACGACCGAACAACTGGGAGATAATCCCGAATATCTCCCGGTCGAGCATCCACTCGTGTGTGGGCTAGTATATGCCGTGAGAGTGCATCTGCACGGACGTTGTCTACCCGGGAGATAAACAGGCCAAAACCGAATGCTGAACTGATCGCACCACAGTAGAAACTGCCACGCCTCCTGAAGGGCCGACGGAGACACTGTGCCGCCTTGCTTGAGAATGGAAGACATGGCCGTTTGATTGTCCATTTCTAGGCGAACCACGCGGCCCTGCACCAACCCGGAAGCACTCGAACACCCTGCAGACTGCTCTCTCAGTTCTCAGAGGCTGAGTGCTCGCCCAGGACCCCCAAACCTGTGAGGGAGGCGTCCGTCTGAACTGAGAGGGAAGGTGTTGGGGTGTCGAGGGGGATCCCCTGGACAAATTCCTGGCGTCCGGTCCACCATGCGCCAAGTGAGGAATTAACCACTGGGGCGTTGTGAGAATAATCTCGTAGCTCTGTGAGTGGGACCACAGCTGAGCTGGCGCTTGCTGAACTGGTCGCATCCTCAGGCAGCGCCGCATAAAACCCGTCCACTGTGCGCGCCATGTTGCCTAGCAGCGAAGTCATGTTAGGGCTGGCGCATTGGGCGACTGGAGAAACTGTGTAACAGTCCTCTGGACTTTGGCGATGCGGTCGAGCAAGGGAAACAATCCCCTAGCTCCATGTTGAATCTGGCCCCAGGAATATCAGATCCCTGCGCCGGAGCGAGGTCTGATTTCTTGAGGTTGATAATCCAGCCCAGTGACACCAGAGTATCCATCACGCACAGTGTGGAGGCTCTGCTTAACTGAGGACCTAAGGCCCTGAAGCCAATGCGTCTAGATACGGGTGGCGACACCTGCCCTGAGACCTGGCTAACTGAGCTGGGATTAGCATAAGTTTGGTGAACACCCTTGGCGCCCGTGGAGATGCGAGAGGGAGCCGCACGAAACTGATAACCGCGTCCGTCGAAGGAGAACGGAGGTACTTCTTGAACTTCGGGGTGCAATGGAACATGGAGGTATCGTCTTTGAGATCGATTGACATAAGCCAATCCCCTGTCTCGGCGGAGGAGATCACTGACCTGAGTGTCTCCATCCTGAAAGAGCGGCACCTCCAGTAACTGGTTCAACCCTCTGAGATTCAGAATGGGTCTGAACCCTCCGTCCCTTTGGTCACTAGGAAGTAGGTGGAATAAAACCCCTCTCCTTGTTGACCCACAGGAACCACCTTGATGGCTGCCTTGTTCAGTAAGGACTGAACCCGGGACAGAAGGCGTCCGCCTTGTCGGCGGGGAGGAGCGGCACAGGCGTGTGCCGAACCCCGGAGAAAGGGACGGAGGATCTCACCTCCACTGTGGCAAATGGCCATCCCTGAGCGTGGACAGGACCCAGGGATTTGAGGTGGCTGCCTCCCACTCCCGAAGGAATAGGGACAACCGGCCGCCGACAGGGACGTGTGGCATGAGGCAGTGCACCCCCACAGTCGGCAAGTCTCCGCTTGCGTGAGTGGGGGGCAATAAGGGTTCTGGGGAAGTGATCAGTGGGAAGCCGGGGCTGGCTTCCCCTTGCCCCGAAAAGGCTGCTGAGCTTGAGCAGGCCTGCCCTTGCCTCTTGCGCGCCTGCTCCGCTTGGACTGCAAAGGGGCAGTCCACTTTGCAGCGTCCTTCGCCGGGGCAGAAGGATAAGCGGAAGCGAGCGGGGAAGGCCGGTGGCGAGGAGCGGAGGGTTGCTCCAACAAAGGCTTAGAGTCTTTGAAGGTAGAAACAGCCTCCGCGGCCTCCCGTACAACCTGCAATGCCCCAGGGAACAGGGAAGATCCCATGGTATAGGGCAATGACAGGAGCGCCTGTTGCGTGGCCGGTGAATACCGCGCCACAGACAACCACAGGCGGCGCAGGCCCATCACGGCACCCATCATCTGACTGGCACAGCACCTAATGCTATCCCGAGCCAGATGTGAGTGTACCCCGTGAGCTGCAGCTGAGCACTGGCGTCCACCCGACAAGACAGGTAGGCTGAGTGGACCGCCAGCTTTAATTGCTGGGCTGCGCACCGGTAGCACTCCTCGAAGGACCGATGCGCAGACTTCAGCGTAAAGGGAATTAGTAGGAAAAGGGGAGGCGCCTGCCCTGCCTGGCGAGGCCAAGGGGAAGGCGAGGGCGATCCCCAAAGTAGCGGCCTTAAAGAGACACTTTCGTCCACCACTGGCGGCTCGAAGCGCCTCCTCTCCCAACTGGTACCTCCTGCCAGCGTCCGGGCAGATCAAATCTCGGCGAGAACCAGTCAAGAGAGGATTTACCACCTCACCTACCAGTGATGGTAGAATCGCGGGGCGCCTCGGAGACCTTGGTAGGTAAGCGAAAGCCTCCCGGGGAGCCGAAACTCCGCGGGGAGTCGGGCCTGTGTTGGAGCGGCCACCTGGGGCAGGGCCCGGCAATTTTTCCCGCACCTGCCTCAGAGGCGGAGCCAAAGGAGTACGGCACTCCCGCCTCCGACTCCTCCCTCCCTCCATCGTCCTCCATGTCCACCTCGGCATAATCCTCGGCAGCCGTACTCTCATACTCCTGAGAGACCGCCGAGGATACACCAGAGGCTGAACCTGAAAGACCATAAAGGTCAAGAGAGCCAGAAGCAGCGAAGTCGCCCAGCCGGGCAGGGAACTTCGCCCAAGTCGCCGAGGCGCGAGGAGGAACCTGCCGCGACAGGCCTCCCGGGCAACCCAGACTGGCTGCCAGGCGCCGAGGTGTCCCCGAGCTGGGCAGTGCCGAGGCGACTGCCAGTCAGGGCACCAGGCGAAGCCAGGGGCAACCCTGCATCGCCGGCGCCAGCCACCTGTGAAGCCGGACCTACGCCCGTAAGCGAGGCCGCCACTAGGTGCCGAGGCAGCTATCTCCCGCGGCCTAAGCGGGATCAAGCTGCCCAGGGGGCGGCGTTCCCGAGCGAAGCTTCGGGCGCAGCCAACCCCCAGATGCGTCAGATCCACCCCCCGACCGGCGTGGTGAGCTCCTTCACGGAACCCATCCAGCGCCCGTGTCGATGAGAGATTTCACTGGCGCCATCTGTTCCTGGAAAGAAAGTGGTTAGTGATTCAAGCGGGCACAACTGGTGCCCGACACAACAGAGGTAGAGACAGGAGCAGGTTGAGGTTTGGTATTAGATGCCTCCTTGGAACCTTTAGCTCTTTTGGGAGCTGGCTCCATTATGGGAGGCGGCTCCCGTAGACCCTTTTTTGTGTGTGAGCGGCTTGGGCCGGGGATCCTGTGCCCAGATATCACCCCGCCGAATCAGGTTGCTGTAAAACAGCTGATCCACTTTCGAAGGCTCTAATCGTTTGAGGCGTAAAAGTGGCACATGCCACACACCCCTCTTCCTCATGCTCAGTTTGGGTGAGGCAGCGTAAAGCACACCTCGTGTGTGTGTCCCTGACAGGAATGGCAGCGAGGGCCACGAAGTACAGGATTTAAACTGCAACAAGTAAACAAACCTGTGCAGCAATCAACCCCATACACACAGACATATATGAAAAACACGCATGGGCTGACACAACTAATCGCGACAGCGTAGCATACAGTTGACAATAACCATAATCGCGCACTGACATAACTTCAACTTCGACTTATTATCGTAAGATAGAAAATGCAAGCAGTGGAAGCGCCCTACATGTAACCACATATACGTAAAATTACTAACACCACCTGTAACATTGAAAAACCACACGGGAAACCAATGAACAGTGATGCTAAGCGAAGGGACCTGGCAGCGCCATCTTGGCGCGCCACTCCGGGCGAGCCGACGCGACAGGTACCAAGTTACAACTAAAATTATGAATGAAAAAGGTTCAGAACAAGCCTTCAAATCGCCCATGCAGGGAAAAAAAGAGAACCATACATACAGTTGCTGTTTCTGACCCACTCATAATTCTCGCCCGGGAAAAGAAAACTTTCTAATGCGGACCCACGTCTTGTCGAGGAAGCGACCATGGAAAGTGAGAGTGCGAGGTTCACGGTCCTAGAGTTACCTGCTCTTGGCTGTAGGGGCCAGAGGGCCCTGTAAGGGTGGTCTCACAAGACAAAGCGTAGTTTTTGTTTTGTAAATATTTTATTCAAATATTGTTACAACTGTAAAGTAGGGATTTTAAATGGACATTTAAATGCTTATAAGTACCCCAAGGAGGAATATATATAAAAAGAATCTTCACTTTAGCAAGCTCAACTAATAATGATTCACTAAAATCTCATAAAAATGAAACCAAGAACTATGTTGGGGCTGGTAGTCTCTAAAGTCATTGCAAAGACTGGCGCTGAATTTTTTTCTTGTATTTACCCTTACCGATATCTGACATGACAATGCGAAGGGAAAGATGGGGACGATTCAGTACATGAAAACAGGATCATGGAATGATTACTTTCCTGTGTTGCTGTTCTACCACCTACCATGCTGACAGGACTATATGACACTCAGTTTACATGTTGTTACATGCCAGTTCCTGTCTGCTGTACCACCAGTAGGGGAAACTCACCAGTTGATGTTTGTGGAGGAAAACAGCATTTCCCCCTGCTCCTCCTCGGTGTTGTTGTTCTGTTTACAGGGAGCAGGTCGGCCATTGCTGGGAACACATGAAGACATAAATAGTGACAGCACTACAGATGATGACAGTGTAAGGTGACATCCAGTATTTTCAGATTTACTTTTTAAAACGATACAAGTGTTTCGAAATACTTGCATTACCTGAAGACTGACAAACTGATTACATCACCATACATTTCCAGTGTGATACCGCTACCTTTAATCTGAAGAGATGTATGCCTACTACAACCTCTTATCAGAATAAAGTACCTTGCCTCTAAGTCTAATGACTTAGGTAAAAAATTTGAGGTAAAAAAACAATGTCTAGTGCAAGAAGATTTAAAAACCCAACCAAACCTGCACCTTACGCTTCCAGAATTAAAACCAGGAAGACCCTGGCTTGAGGAAGTCATATATACTATATCATACAAAATATATTATATAAAATATCATCTAATCTGGCTTTGGAAAATACAAGTCCCATGCAAGATAAATATGAGAAGAAAAAGTCCCATGCTACCTTAATAGGAAAGTCAAATGCACTTCCATGTTATTGACCTCACTGACCTTCTAAAGTTTGGCCAATAACATCCTTGATCATTTCCAGATGTAGAACTACATTTACAATGGCCATCCTGGTGACCTTGGCCACCATGAGGGTGCTATGTAACATTTTCATCCAAATGAAGTAAATCTTTTGGAGCCAGAGTGAACATAAATCCTCTCTGTGTGTATGATCCTGAGAGTGGAACTGATGTCAGATGCCATTTGCAAGTATTTCAGTACCATTCAAACTGGCAATCCATCAAACAAAACCAACTGTGATGTAAACAAGTGGAATCATATCTGCTGCTGTCACTGTGATTGGTCCTCAATCAACATTCTTAGATCCAATTGACCCTTTCTGATCTAAGATCCCACCCAAGGAAGACACGTACCATGTTTTATTGACCTACAGTAAATCCTTCTCAAGCATATCTTAGGCCTTCTTGAGGATGACCTCGACTCTTGACATGACATATCGATGTGTCAAAGCACATTCCTGGGCTATAAAGTTTTCTTTATTTGCTTTTTGTCCAATGCTGCACTCTGCACTGTAAGTGGTGTGTAAATAATCGAGTCTGGACGAGACAATCCAGTGATTAACATCATGAAAACAAGCTGTGCGAGCCAGCTGAGTTACCTACCATGAGTACAGCGATGTGTCATCCAGGTGAACCCGCACGATGTAGATGAGGCATATCACACAGCGGATGATCAGATCAAAGAATGTACTGGCTAGACCTGAAACACAGCAAGCAATAAATATCTGTAGCACTAAGATGCCTTGTCAAAGCAAAGCAAAGTCTTTTCTTATGTGAAGTGCAGCAATGTTAAATCTGAAATGTGTGTTTAATTTTATTCTATGGGTCCTGTGAATTTTCAATGGGTCAGGCAGACATCTGAAGCATACAGGACCCAATGTCCTGTTACTTTGAAACACCATTCGTGAACACTGGACAATGTGTGGACAAGATGTGCAGGACTAGGTTTTGTTCAGCATCAAAACCTACAGAACATTAGCAGAAGTTACATATGAGATCAAATCTCACTTTGTCTAGAAATAGTAGATATACAACTGTGGTTTCTATAACAACAAAATGACTTTTTGCAGTGTAATCTTGAATGAAATTTACACAACTAAAGCACCTATATATATTTATAGCCAATAGTATCTCTTTTGATTTTTCAAAATCAAAACATAATGCATCTCTTTCACCATGTTAATAAATCATAAATACAGTACAACCTAGACGACAAATCGGACACCTACGTGATGAAGAGTTTCGGATCAGGAGTCTCCGCAACCTCCCTCTGATGGATAACTCATGGGTGAAAAACTTGACTGGCGCGATCCTGGAATAAATAATAACCATAGCTAATGCAGGCGACAGGTAATCAGATAACATATCAAGACATACCTTGTGACATCTGATACGAGACAACTATCTCATAAAACATGCCCTGAACATCTCATGCCAGTCAAATATCTCATACAACAACTGGTGAAGGTCCGGGTTAGAATGAACCTTCAGTAACCCATGCTTGTCGTGAGAGGCGAGTAATGGTATCAGGTGGTCAGGCTTGCTGACTTGGTTGACATATAGAGAATCTCACCCAAGTGTCTTCTGATATCAATTATATCAACACGAGTTGATAAAGTTACAAATATCCGAGGCTTGCCGAGGATATTTTTACTTTATCAACGAGTGTTGATATATTTGATATCAGAAGACACGAGGGTGAGATTCTATTTATCATCCAAAATCACTCTTCATTAATTTTCAATGAAAAATGTACATCTCTGAACATGGTACTGCCATTAGACTTGCAGTGCAGCGATGTCATAGCATTGTGACGTCATCAAGTACATGACGTCATAGCATTGTCAGGGCATTGTACAAAATCTACTGTCAAAACGATATCTCCTAGGAGATATCGTTTGATCTCACACAAGCGATATCTCCTGTGGAACACAGTTTTGGATGATAAATGTCATCGGTTCCCAATTGCACAGATCGATGCTCATGCTGTTGATCCCTGGATTGTCTGGTCCAGACTCTATTATTTACAGACCGCAGCCATATAGCTGGAATATTGCTGAACAAGGCGTAAAACTAAACTCACTCACTCACTCATACAACATGCCCTGAACATCTCATACCAGTGAAATATCTCATACAACATGCCCTGAACAGCTCATACCAGTCAAATATCTCAATCTGGCTGCATATCATTGAAAACATAATGGAGCCCATACATAATATATGCACAGAGGCCATTTAAACTGGCTGACTGTATCCTGATGACAACAGAGAAAGGGGCAGATCATGCTGATATCCATACCATATTCACAATAATAATCTCCCTGAGTACTAAGAAAATTGACAAAGGAAAGTTGCAGTTACCACACACAATTTATATCTGTTTTCAGAGATATCGTAGTGTACAAACTAGTTTAAACTCCTGTGAAACTTGAATTTATGATAATAGTGACAAGGCTATCATGTACTAATTCTGTGTTGCTGCTTGCTGTGAAAATAATGTATCATACCCAAGACAATATGTTCAGTGATGTAAATATTCTGTTTTTCTTTTGGGTACATTTAAAGATTACTTTAGACAAGTTTAGAACTTGGTCCGGGGGCACTTATTGGAGCTGAACACCTATTATAGCAAACACTTCATAACTTTGTCTTACATAACTAAATGTCCTACAAGCCTCCAATAGAATACGACAAACTGTACCAAACACCACACATGAACGTTGTATCTGTTTTATTCAACTGATCAAAGCAAACCTGTGCCAGTCATCAGGGTCAAAGCTTGGGTCATCTTCATCGTCACTTTCAGACTGCCACCCAAGGTCGATTCTTTCACAGACAGGAATCTGCTCAAAGTCCATTGCTGTAAGAAAAAAACTTTGATTTAACGAAAACTAGTCACATCCATCAGAGCGATCTTACAGTGAGTCACAACGACCTGGCTTTACTGCACACACAATACTGCGTCCTATATCATAACATATAAGGAAAGCAAAAGGAAAGTCTGTTTAAATCATAAACAAGCATGAACACTGACTTTACCTAACATCGGAAACAGCACACCTGAATGCAACCTTTGACATATCAAACAGGAGCCTGGATACGTTGCATTGCTGCTTTGTTTCTCAGTTATCCTTGAACAACACTGGGTTAGATCTAATCAATCCTGACTGCCACAAATGTAACATCGGACTCAGTATATCTTCAAAGCAATGCATTTAAGGGCTGCGTTTTTGTCAAATGGTACATCTGACTTAACTTGAAAGACTTTTGAGGTGGTTATGTTACGCATATCTGAAACAAAATGCTTCAGTGCAGAAAATGTAAGTAAACTTGAATTTCTTGTCACATTATCTTCAACTTTCTGTTTAAATCTGTAGTCATAACTCATGGGCACCACAGTAAGTCATAATGGGCACTGGTATATTAAATCATCTTGACTAATGCAACGGTATATTGAATCATCTAGATTATAATGCACTGGTATATTAAATCATCTTCATTAATGCACTGGTATATTAAATCATCTTGATTAATGCACCGGCATATTAAATCATCTTGATTAATGCACTGGCATATTAAATCATTTTGACTAATGCAACGGTATATTGAATCATCTAGATTATAATGCACTGGTATATTAAATCATCTTGATTAATGCACTGGTATATTAAATCATCTTGATTAATGCACCGGCATATTAAATCATCTTGATTAATGCACTGGTACATTAAATCATCTTGACTAATGCAATTATTAAATCATCTTGATTAATGCACTGGTATATTAATCTTGATTAATGCACTGGTATATTAAAATGGTATATTAAATCATCTTAACTAATGCAAGGGTATATCATATCATCTTGATTAATGCACTGGTATATTAAATCATCTTGATTAATGCACTGGTATATTACATCATCTTGATTAATGCATTGGTATATTAAATCATCTTGATTAATGCACCGGCATATTAAATAATCTTGATTAATGCACTGGTATATTACATCATCTTGATTAATGCACTGGTATATTAAATCATCTTGATTAATGCACTGGTATATTAAATCATCTTGATTAATGCACTGGTATATTAAATCATCTTGATTAATGCACTGGTATATTAAATCATCTTGATTAATGCACTGGTATATTAAATCATCTTGATTAATGCACTGGTATATTAAATCATCTTGATTAATGCACTGGCATATTAAATCATCTTGATTAATGCACTGGTACATTAAATCATCTTGATTAATGCACCGATACATCAAATCACCTTGATTAATGCACTGGCATAATAAATCACCTTGATTAATGCACTGGCATAATAAATCACCTTGATTAATGCACCTATACATCAAATCATCTTGATTAATGCACTGATACATCAAATCATCTTGATTAATGCACTGGCATATTAAATCATCTAAATTATTGCACTGGTATATTAAGTCACCTTGAAAAAATGCACTGGCATAATAAATCACCTTGATTAATGCACTGGCATAATAAATCACCTTGATTAATGCACTGGCATAATAAATCACCTTGATTAATGCACTGGTATATCAAATCGTCTTGATTAATGCACTGATACATCAAATCATTTTGATTAATGCACTGGCATATTAAATCATCTAGATTAATGCACTGGTATATTACGTCACCTTGAAAAAATGCACTGGCAGAATAAATCATCTCGGTAATATATGTTCATGTTTCTACTGTCTACTATCCAAACATAGGATCAAAAGAAATCTCACAGATCATATATATGAGGTCACAAATGCCTCACAATCTACTGCAGGATAGGGACAGAAGTATGTATTGCAAACAGTTCAGCCAGATCTTATCTCTATGTTTCATAATATTACAGGACAGAATGAAATATCATTACATCTCCAGAATGTTCCACCTTTGATGATGACAATGGCAAACAATTGTGCTATATTCTCATTTCTTCAAAGAAGTATAATTCTGATATCAGTTCAGTAGTTACAATGGGGATCTATGTTTGGTTTGTTTGCTGCTTCACACAACACTCAGCAATAGTCCAGTCGTATGAGGTGAGGTGAGGTGAGGTGAGGTGAGGTGAGGTGAGGTGAGGTGAAATCGGGTTTAACGTCGTGCTTGAGAAAATTTCGCTCATATGACGACGTGCATGCGTGTGTATGTGTATGTGCGGCTGCTTGTACTAGCCCAGACTTAAGCTGGTTTTATAGTGCTAGCCCACTGAGATACCATGCCGCAGTCAAGCATGAATACCCCACTCAGACACATTATACTGACTCTGAGCCGACCAGTCCTTGTTGTACCCATTAATGCTGAGCGCGCCAGGCAGGGACCAACAAGTACCATATTTTAACGTCTTTTGGTATGACGCGGCCGGGGATCGAACCCGTGACCTTCCGCTCTCCGGGCGGACGCTCTAACTACTACACCACGGAGGCGGTCTCCAGTCGTATGAAGGTGACCTGTAAATATGGGACCAAACAACCCAGTGATTTACATCATGAGTATCTGTCTACATCTACACATATGGGTTAAGATGATATGGATTAACCATATCACAAAGCCAGACCATCCAATCCTGTTAATCGCCTCAAATAAACTTCGATCCTTGGGGGTCTAACATAGGACGCAAGTTATTTGGAACTGAGCTCACATATTCTTATCTTTACTGAAAGATGTGATGTGAGTCTGATATTTCTGTCAGTGTGGCTTTGATAAAGCTTCTGTAAACATACTTATAATATCTATCATGTAGGGGTGGTGGGGTAGCCTAGTGGTTAAAGTGTTTGCTCGTCACGCCAATGACCCGGGTTCCATTCCCCACCAAAAGTATTTCTGGTGCCCCCCACCGTGATATTGCTGGAATATGGCTAAACGCAGCACAAAACAAAACTCACTCACTATTATGCAACAGAAATTCATTATTTTCCAAAACATAGAAACTTACATGCTCATGGTGAAATATAGAAAATATTTTTTATTTACTGATATGTTTTGAAACCTCATCAACTTTTTCATGGTAATGGTCATGTGACTAAGCTGCCTTCATCTGTATTGATTCTTATTTACATCTTTATCATTTCACACACAGGAAACATAAAACAGCAATGGAAGACTTCTAGGCAAAAAGGGTCCTACCTACATTTAACAAACAATATTATCATCATTAATAATGATAATAATTTAAGCTGTGTGATGGACATTGCAGAGATGCCAACCCTAATTTAGCCCAATTAGCATGATTAGTATTTTGGCCAAAAACTGATGCAAAAATTAGTATATTTTGGCAAAAATTAGTGTTAACCTTTCCAAAGAATTTTCATATTTAACACAGAATACATAGATATTCCAAGAACTTGTTATTAACATTGTACTCACCTAAATCACTAGTAAGTATCCACATATTGCTTGATACTGAATAAAATGTGGTTGCAATTTATTGTGTATGGTACTTATGCTATTAATAATTTAATTTAATGTAATTTTTTTTTAAATTCATATATTTTTACTGCTATTGTAGTCGTGTATTTTGTGTTGTTTTTTCATAATGAATACGACAAAACGAGTTGGCATCTCTGACATTGACATATATTCAACCTTTATCTGAAATAATGTAATGATTATAATGAAAGCGATATATTTTCAAATGTGAGATCAGATATTGAGGAAGTTTCAACCCATTTTTTAATGTTCATCACCCAGTGAATATAGAATTTTGTGGAAATTACCTACAAATTAAGTCATGACATCACAGGAACATACATGTAGTACAACCAGGGCATTAGCATATGTTTCAAAAAGATACAACAGGAGCAGTAAAATCTCCCCTCTCTGCTAACCCAACCAGCATACCCCTTCCCCATCACCACCCCAGAAAACTTACAATCCAACTGCCCCTTAGTAATGGCTACAAAGTCCTTTCAAGTAACAGATTCATATCAGCATATATACTCACAAAGTCATAAGTGGAGATGGTGATCATAAATATAGCCACAAGTGATAGCAGTATTTGTCAGGTCTATCAGAAAGTTCCTGATATAAATTCCTCACTGCACACAAATCTAACCTCTTCAACCCAACCGTTATTGCTGTAAGCATAACAAAAGGTCCCTTCAGCAACACTGCCCTGACATTGTGCAAGGTAATTTATTCACCCTAAGTATGTTGTCTGAAGGTAATGGACAGGGGCACAGGTGGCCTGGGATAGAGTCAGCCTCTCCAGGGTCAGCTGACATAACTTCACGGGTTACCTGAGATTTTCAAAACACCTGGAATGTAACCTGTTGGCTTGTAACAGAACACTGACGAGCTATTCTTGCCATTGGTAATACCTACACTACATTGAAAAAGTTTTACTTTGGCCAGTTTCATATTCCTGATTAAACAACTTTCACTTGAAGTAAACTCCTAATGCTACAAAAATATTCATTGTATTTATAAGTAATTTTTAAGGACATAGTACATTAATTGTGCTGAAATGGTATGAAAAACTGTAAAGTAATCTGATGGTATGGATATCATTCTTTCCATCAACCAACTAGGTGGGGTAGCCTAGTGGTTAAAGCGTTGGCTCATCACGCCAACCCGGGTTCGATTCCCCACATGGGCACAATGTGTGAAGCCCATTTCTGGTGTCCCCAAAAGTGATATTACTGGAATATTGCTAAAAGCGGCGTAAAACTAAACTCGCCGGGTCGGTCTTTCCATCAACCCATACATCACTGACTTGTGTTTGTCACTTTCCAAGTTTTGTTTATCACATAGCAAGCCAAGCAGCTGAGTTACATATCACACTGTGACAGGGATATTGTACAGCCCAAGGCCCTACAGTAGTAGTCAGCTGCGGAAGGTGTGTCACTGCTGCCTCTAGACATCACCTGAAGTTTAACATTATATGCTGAACCACTACTTCAGACAACAGGATCCTGAATAACAAGTTTTGCCTATTTGCGACCAGATGTTGATGAGATTTACTCTTTGGCAAAAGAGATAATTTAATGACATACACACCTGTTCGTATAAAAACTGTCAGAATGATAATGGATTTTACATGTTATTATTTACCTTCAAACAATAAAGGTAAAGTTAAACTTATCATGAAAAACACTGCTGCACATTAAATGACCAGGACAGATATTCATTAAAGGTGACAGTTTCTAAAAGCTAAATATATTATTCAAATGGTATCTTTCAAATTGTCACAAGGACACAAAATTAAGCATGCACATGCATTTCTGAAACAATGTACGTACCCCAGTACAGATGCTTTTTCACTGTCATAGCTGAATTTTCCAAATCACATAAAGAAATTCTGGCAATATCCAACAAAGATGCCCCTTAGAATATCACTAATATTCCTTATGTTTTATCACTCTACAGTTTCATCTTGTTCATCCATTCGGTATATGCCACTCAGAAAGTGTGAGATCCTCAGAGTCAGGAGTGTTTCTGTCCACTGACAATCCAGGTCCCATACAAGATGGGGAACAGTGCATACCACCTAAAATCCCCACTTGGCTGGGAGAAAGACACACACATGTTGCTAATGGAGACCAGTTTCACAAAAACCAGTGGCCACACAACAATACAACCCATTCACAAACTGAGTCCAGATTTCATAACTGCTGAATAAGGATGTTGGACAAATTGGAGCATGAACACTGAACGGGAGAAACCTAGCAATCAGATCTTGATCACTGGTGATACTTGCAGTCGGTGTGTTGGGTCAAAAGCCCAACCCTCATCAGCAACAGAAAGAGCCAACCCTCCCTGCATAGGTTAAACATTAAGCAAAGGTAAATGAGACTGGGAGTGATGTCATCTGTCACGGACAGTGACACGGGTGTCGGCATCATGCTGTTTTGTTTTTCCACACTAAACATGCTAAATGTAAATGCCTTGTAAAGTAAGACAAAGTGACCTTGTAAGACAGACATTAATCTTGTCAAAATCCATACAGAGAAAAATGTGATTGTCATATTATCCACACATCACATCACTTAAAATAGGTTTTCAACTAAAACCAGACGATATTGTTATTAAAATACCAGACAAGTTTCACTATTCAATTATAACAGAACCTGCTTCCGAATAGAATGAGCCTTTCAAAATGCATTGCCTAGCACTCATACAGGGGTTTATTTAGCAATTGAATGAAGTGTCCTGTGAATTGGTAATTTTGGAAAAAATTGTAAGTTTGCTCAAAAGAGTCAGTTGAATGTCACTTCCAAATACCCATAGAATTATTTACTTGAAAAATGAATAAGGAAATTTGTGATTAGAAAATTTCTGAATTTTACTGATACCTGCTTCAGAATTTGGGCCAAATATTGGACTTTGTGGTCTAGTTCATTTCTTTAAATAAACACTGATCCATCAGAAGTCCCATTACCACATCTGATACCATGCAGACTTGATCTTGAATAAGAACCTTAGTTAACTGACTGATATGCCCAAACTAGCTTGACTGAGCTTACTTAACTGCTGGCCATGAGTAGGATTGTCCTGACTGATTAGTAGCATATGAGGTTAATAACTTTAAACCTTTTCTCAGTGCTTCCACTTACTACACATTGGAACTATGACACATCATTATGACTGCCAGAAGATGTAAATGGTAAATATTTTTATTTCGTTCAAGCTAAACATACACACAATGAGAACTAGTAAAGAAAGTATTTACTGATTCTAGGAAAACATAAACCAACAAATTTTTAAGTACAGTAACTGCCTCCAAGCAACAGTAATAAAATAGTTTTTATTGGCAGACTCATAACAGCATACATACTCTCTGAGTCAAGAGATAAAAGTCATAAAAACAGTCACAAATGATAGCAGTATTTGTCAACTCCATCAAAAGGTCATGCAAAATTTGCATTGCTCACACACACAAAGTTAAACTCTTCAACTCCAAGTTATTGTTGCATGCGTAACCAAGGAAGCATGTCTAGATAACTCATTGAGGGAACGATCTAGACAACTTTGGAGGAAGCAGGACTAGATAACACCTGATGAAGCAGGTCTAGATAAGTCCTGAGGGAGCAGGTCTAGATAACTCACCGAAGGAGCAGGTCTAGATAACTCACAAGGGAGCAGGTGTAGATAACTCACAAGGGAGCAGGTGTAGATAACTCACAAGGGAGCAGGTTTAGATAACTTAAAAGGGAGCAGGTCTAGATAACTCACTGAAGGAGCACGTCTAGATAAGTCCTGAGGGAGCAGGTCTAGATAACTCACAAGGGATCAGGTCTAGATAACTCACTGAAGGTGTAGGTCTAGATAACTCACAAGGGACCAGGTCTAGATAACTTAAAAGGGAGCAGGTCTAGATAACTCACTGAAGGAGCAGGTCTAGATAAGTCCTGAGGGAGCAGGTATAGATAACTCACAAGGGAGCAGGTCTAGATAACTCACTGAAGTAGCAGGTCTAGATAACTCACGAGGGAGTAGGACTAGATAACTCCAGAGGGAGCATGTCTCGATCACTCGTTGAGGGAGTAGGTCCAGATAACTCACAAGGGAGCAGGTCTAGATAACTTATTGAGGGAGCAGGTCTAGATAACTCGTTGAGGGAGCAGGTCTAGATAACTCGTCGAGGGAGCAGGTCTAGATAACTCAATGAAGGAGCAGGTCTAGATAACTCACAAGGGAGCAGGTCTAGATAACTCACAAGGGACCAGGTCTAGATAACTCACAAGGGACCAGGTCTAGATAACCCGTTGAGGGAGCATGTCTAGATAACTCACATGGGATCAGGTCTAGATAACTCACTGAAGGTGCAGGTCTAGATAACTCACAAGGGAGCAGGTCTAGATAACTCACAAGGGAGCAGGTCTAGATAACTCACTGAAGGAGCAGGTCTAGATAACTTACGAGGGAGCAGGTCTAGATAACTCACAAGGGAGCAGGTCTAGATAACTCACAAGGGACCAGGTCTAGATAACCCGTTGAGGGAGCATGTCTAGATAACTCACATGGGATCAGGTCTAGATATTAACTCTGGAGGGAGCAGGTCTAGATAACACCTGAAGGAGCAGGTCTAGATAACTCGTTGAGGGAGCAGGTCTAGATAACTCACAAGGGAGCAGGTCTAGATAACTCACAAGGGAGCAGGTCTAGATAACTCACTGAAGGAGCAATTCTAGATAACTCACTGAAGGAGCAGGTCTAGATAACTCACAAGGGACAAGGTCTAGATAACTCACAAGGGAGCAGGTCTAGATAACTCACAAGGGAGCAGGTCTAGATAACTCACAAGGGAGCAGGTCTAGATAACTCACGAGGGACCAGGTCTAGATAACTCGTTGAGGGAGCATGTCTAGATAACTCACATGGGATCAGGTCTAGATATTAACTCTGGAGGGAGCAGGTCTAGATAACGCCTGAAGGAGCAGGTCTAGATAACTCATTGAAGTAGCAGGTCTAGATAACTCACGAAGGAGTAGGACTAGATAACTCCAGAGGGAGCATATCTCGATGACTCCTTGAGGGAGTAGGTCCAGATAACTCACAAGGGACGAGGTCTACATAACTCACAAGGGAGCAGGTCTAGATAACTCACAAGGGAGCAGGTCTAGATAATTCTGGAGGGGGCAGGTCTAGGTAACTCTGGAGGGAACATGTCTAGATAACTTCAAAGGGAGCAGGTCTAGATAACTTCAACGGGAGCAGGTCTAGATAACTTCAGAGGGAACAGGTCTAGATAACTTCAGAAAGAGCAGGTCAAGATAACTCATTGAGGGAGCAGGTCTAGATAACTCGCTGAGGGAGCAGGTCTAGATAACTCGCTGAGGGACCAGGTCTAGATAACCCGTTGAGGGAGCAGGTCTAGATAACTCACATGGGATCAGGTCTAGATATTAACTCTGGAGGGAGCAGGTCTAGATAACGCCTGAAGGAGCAGGTCTAGATAACTCACAAGGGAGCAGCAGAGACCCAGATAAGCTGCGTATCCGGGTAAAATACGCATAGAAAATTTCCAATTACGCATTGAAAAATAATTGTTGCGTACCAATTACGCATTTAAAATGTTAGATACACAAAAAGTTTAAAACAAATGTGTACGGAATATATTTATAAAAATCGCTTGTGTAATGAAAAAGACATGGATTGCTATCAAGTTGTACTGTTAGTATAGGACTAGTGTTGTACTGTCAGTATAGGATGAGGGATTTTTTATGAAATCATTTCCATTATATTTAAGTTGGTTTTGATTAGGTATGACATAAGGCAGAACAGACCTGCTTAGTAAACTTACTCAATGACATAATACTCAGGTGAGTAAACTGAAATACACACATATTTGAAAGCAGTGGGTAACGGAAAATGAAATACCCACTCAACATTCATAATACCCACTCCAAAAAAATACTGTGGGTACAGTTACCACATGAGCTAAATCTTATCTGGAGCTCTGGAGCAGGTGTAGATAACTCACAAGGGAGCAGGTCTAGATAACTCACTGAAGGAGCAGGTCTAGTTAACTCACAAGGGAGCAGGTCTAGATAACTCACAAGGGAGCAGGTCTAGATAACTCACGAGGGACCAGGTCTAGATAACTCGTTTAGGGAGCATGTCTAAATAACTCACATGGGATCATGTCTAGATATTAACTCTGGAGGGAGCAGGTCTAGATAACACCTGAAGGAGCAGGTCTAGATAACTCATTGAAGTAGCAGGTCTAGATAACTCACAGGGGAGCAGGACTTGATAACTCCAGAGGGAGCATGTCTCGATCACTCGTTGAGGGAGTAGGTCAGATAACTCACAAGGTCTACATAACTCACAAGGGAGCAGGTCTAGATAACTCACAAGGGAGCAGGTCTAGATAATTCTGGAGGGGGCAGGTCTAGGTAACTCTGGAGGGAACATGTCTAGATAACTCACAAGGGAGCAGGTCTAGATAACTCACAAGGGAGCAGGTCTAGATAACTCACATAACAGGGAGCAGGTCTAGATAACTCACATGGGATCAGGTCTAGATATTAACTCTGGAGGGAGCAGGTCTAGATAACGCCTGAAGGAGCAGGTCTAGATAAGTCCTGAGGGAGCAGGTATAGATAACTCACAAGGGAGCAGGTCTAGATAACTCACTGAAGTAGCAGGTCTAGATAACTCACGAGGGAGTAGGACTAGATAACTCCAGAGGGAGCATGTCTCGATCACTCGTTGAGGGAGTAGGTCCAGATAACTCACAAGGGAGCAGGTCTAGATAACTCATTGAGGGAGCAGGTCTAGATAACTCGTTGAGGGAGCAGGTCTAGATAACTCGTCGAGGGAGCAGGTCTAGATAACTCAATGAAGGAGCAGGTCTAGATAACTCACAAGGGAGCAGGTCTAGATAACTCACAAGGGACCAGGTCTAGATAACTCATAAGGGACCAGGTCTAGATAACCCGTTGAGGGATCATGTCTAGATAACTCACATGGGATCAGGTCCAGATAACTCACTGAAGGTGCAGGTCTAGATAACTCACAAGGGAGCATGTCTAGATAACTCACAAGGGAGCAGGTCTAGATAACTCACTGAAGGAGCAGGTCTAGATAACTTACGAGGGAGCAGGTCTAGATAACTCACAAGGGAGCAGGTCTAGATAACTCACAAGGGACCAGGTCTAGATAACCCGTTGAGGGAGCATGTCTAGATAACTCACATGGGATCAGGTCTAGATATTAACTCTGGAGGGAGCAGGTCTAGATAACACCTGAAGGAGCAGGTCTAGATAACTCGTTGAGGGAGCACGTCTAGATAACTCACAAGGGAGCAGGTCTAGATAACTCACAAGGGAGCAGGTCTAGATAACTCACAAGGGAGCAGGTCTAGATAACTCACAAGGGAGCAGGTCTAGATAACTCGTTGAGGGAGCATGTCTAGATAACTCACATGGGATCAGGTCTAGATATTAACTCTGGAGGGAGCAGGTCTAGATAACGCCTGAAGGAGCAGGTCTAGATAACTCATTGAAGTAGCAGGTCTAGATAACTCACGAAGGAGTAGGACTAGATAACTCCAGAGGGAGCATATCTCGATGACTCCTTGAGGGAGTAGGTCCAGATAACTCACAAGGGACAAGGTCTACATAACTCACAAGGGAGCAGGTCTAGATAACTCACAAGGGAGCAGGTCTAGATAATTCTGGAGGGGGCAGGTCTAGGTAACTCTGGAGGGAACATGTCTAGATAACTTCAAAGGGAGCAGGTCTAGATAACTTCAACGGGAGCAGGTCTAGATAACTTCAGAGGGAACAGGTCTAGATAACTTCAGAAAGAGCAGGTCAAGATAACTCATTGAGGGAGCAGGTCTAGATAACTCGCTGAGGGAGCAGGTCTAGATAACTCGCTGAGGGAGCAGGTCTAGATAACTCGTTGAGGGAGCAGAATTAGATAACTCAATGAAGGAGCAGGTCTAGATAACTCACATGGGATCAGGTCTAGATATTAACTCTGGAGGGAGCAGGTCTAGATAACGCCTGAAGGAGCAGGTCTAGATAACTCACAAGGGAGCAGCAGAGACCCAGATAAGCTGCGTATCCGGGTAAAATACGCGTAGAAAATTTCCAATTACGCATTGAAAAATAATTGTTGCGTACCAATTACGCATTTAAAATGTTAGATACACAAAAAGTTTAAAACAAATGCGTACGGAATATATTTATAAAAATCGCTTGTGTAATGAAAAAGACATGGATTGCTATCAAGTTGTACTGTTAGTATAGGACTAGTGTTGTACTGTCAGTATAGGATGAGGGATTTTTTATGAAATCATTTCCATTATATTTAAGTTGGTTTTGATTAGGTATGACATAAGGCAGAACAGACCTGCTTAGTAAACTTACTCAATGACATAATACTCAGGTGAGTAAACTGAAATACACACATATTTGAAAGCAGTGGGTAACGGAAAATGAAATACCCACTCAACATTCATAATACCCACTCCAAAAAAATACTGTGGGTACAGTTACCACATGAGCTAAATCTTATCTGGAGCTCTGGAGCAGGTGTAGATAACTCACAAGGGAGCAGGTCTAGATAACTCACTGAAGGAGCAGGTCTAGTTAACTCACAAGGGAGCAGGTCTAGATAACTCACAAGGGAGCAGGTCTAGATAACTCACGAGGGACCAGGTCTAGATAACTCGTTTAGGGAGCATGTCTAGATAACTCACATGGGATCAGGTCTAGATATTAACTCTGGAGGGAGCAGGTCTAGATAACGCCTGAAGGAGCAGGTCTAGATAACTCATTGAAGTAGCAGGTCTAGATAACTCACAGGGGAGCAGGACTTGATAACTCCAGAGGGAGCATGTCTCGATCACTCGTTGAGGGAGTAGGTCAGATAACTCACAAGGGACAAGGTCTACATAACTCACAAGGGAGCAGGTCTAGATAACTCACAAGGGAGCAGGTCTAGATAATTCTGGAGGGGGCAGGTCTAGGTAACTCTGGAGGGAACATGTCTAGATAACTTACAAGGGAGCAGGTCTAGATAACTCAAGGGAGCAGGTCTAGATAACTCACATAACAGGGAGCAGGTCTAGATAACTCACATGGGATCAGGTCTAGATATTAACTCTGGAGGGAGCAGGTCTAGATAACGCCTGAAGGAGCAGGTCTAGATAACTCATTGAAGTAGCAGGTCTAGATAACTCATGAGGGAGCAGGACTAGATAACTCCAGAGGGAGCATGTCGTGATCACTCGTTGTCCCTCAGGGAGTAGGTCCAGATAACTCACAAGGGACAAGGTCTAGATAACTCACAAGGGAGCAGGTCTAGATAACTCACAAGGGAGCAGGTCTAGATAATTCTGGAGGGGGCAGGTCTAGGTAACTCTGGAGGGAACATGTCTAGATAACTTCAAAGGGAGCAGGTCTAGATAACTTCAGAGGGAACAGGTCTAGATAACTTCAGAAGGAGCAAGTCTAGATAACTCCAGAGGGTGCAGATCAAGATAACTCCAGAGCTGAGTCAGATTCAGTTGAAGATTGTATTTTCACCTTACCTCATGGTTTTGAAAAATGCTAGCTGTTACAACAAATGTTTGCCTTTTCAGACTACTGCCTGTGAATCCATATCGCCCAACCCTGACTGTAATGTCAAACTATTCAAGGTAATGGAATAATTAGCTAAGTGAATAGGACACACCATGCTATTATCTGGAAGGACTGTTTTTTTCACATATCACCATGATCACTGCATGAACCAATCAAATCACTTATCCACACTTCCAAAATGGTAATGCATCCATGTAAAGATTTATATTTTTTGATAATTGATGAATTTGAGCGTTCGGTCTTATGCCAGCAGATCCTGCTTATGGATGCAAGTGTCCTCTTAGCCTTGCTCCGAGGCTGAACTGACTGACTGACTGACTGAGTTTTGGTTTTACGATGCTTTTATCAATATTCCAGCCCGGGTTCCAGATTCGAACCCGGGTCTTCGGCGTGACGAGCCAACGCATTAACCACTAGGCTAACCCACCGCCCCTCCAAGGCTGAACTGAATGCTAAGTACATTGATGTACATAGTAATACTATCCTATAATGAGGCAAGTCTAGATAAGCAGACAGTTTAAGGATGCCAGTTTGTTATTTATATTTTTTCGAAATTGTCCTTTACACTATTAATTATTAAGTTAGAGTCTTGTACAAGTCTAGTCTCCTCTGTACAGTGTTCAGTGTTAAGCAGCTTACACTGAGGTCACAGCATAATTCTATGATGATTTGGGGGATGCTTGAATCTTATTGAGCGAATATTTTAGAATATCTAAAAGATATCTGAAAAATCTGAGGCATTTACTAAGCACTAGGTCGTTGTCTTGCTTAAACATTGGCATTGTTTAACTTACAAAAATGGAAATTTATATTGCTAAATAGACACAGAACAACCACAATGGATCAAATCACCGCTTTGATAGTCAGGGTTTTACACGATGCAGAAATGTATGTCCAGTATGCAGAAATGTACAAAAAGGACACAGAAAAGATATGCACTGTACCGATAGGAAAGCACAGTAATATTCAATGCACCAATTCTTGATCTAAAATTTAAAGGTCCTGCTTAGATATTGTAAAATTGAGTACAACTTCACATGAAATTGAAACTAATTTAGAAGGGGTGGGGGTGGGTGGGGGGAGGTATAAGGAAAAATTGTGTTTCTAAAGTTGTCCCCAGTTGACCCACAGAGAAACAGCAAACTGGAGACTGTAGTCTCAACAGCAACGAAGGCAACAGGGTTATAACTTTCAGGGTTTTCACTTACAGGGTGTCATGGTCCACTTGTGTATCGATCATGCATTTACATGATGTGTTACATGACACAAAGCATGACATGCCAACCCAACATAACCATGTACTGATTCACATTTTAGGCACTAGTCTGAAATCTGAGCCTAGTAAAATTCTGTTAAGTCTTGTAAGCTCATCTGATAATATTTATTGACACCAGAATGTACATGTCAGAGCCAGGGTTGACAGACACAAAAGTTTTGGGCGCCGAAGTAGTCTCCAGAAAGTTTTGCAATTACTTTGCTTCCCCTTACCAACTAAATTGAAACATCAAGAGGGACCACAACTAGTGTGACAAAATCATCATGAGATGTATTTCTCAGTGTGTTGGGCTTGAAGTGCCCCTCATGCTGACATTGTTTTTAATCTTTCCTATAAGCTTAATAAAATTCACATGGATACAGCTGGATGTTGTTAATCACTGTTCACCTTTTCCAAATATTGATCTACATGTGTGGGGAGCCCTCTGAAAACTTTGTATGGTCTACATCTTTTATGGATCCTCCTGCGGTGTTTCAGCTAGGGAACTTCAGCATGTTTCTAGTAAATATTTTAGGTTTAATGCTAAAGACCAGTACAGTTTAAGTCAGGATGCTTGTGTTTAAACAACATATAACAGTAAACAAGTTGTTCTGCTCTTGTACTTCAGTGTAACTTGTACAAAATACTGTGCCTGTGTTCTCATCCATATTAAATTTTTCATGAGCCTTAGCAGACAACAGTTTCTTGAAATTAGCTGGTTAGTTCACAGCACTAACAAAACATATTTTAGAAGAAGCTTATGTAAAAGTAAGCAATTAATTTTCATTTGTACTAGTTTAGATACATGATCTATCACAATAAGAAGAGACTGGCTGAAAATGTCCCTCCTGGCCACTAACAGTAGTGAGAGCATTTAGTAACTTTCTTACCATTATCAGACGTCTTGTTCTTCCCTCTGAGACGCAAATAAAACTTTCATCTTTTCTGTTTTTCTCGAAGAACTTTGAACATTTTTTGCATCTCTCCTGCCCATTACGCGTGCCAGTCCCTGGTTTCTCCTCAGGCTCCATTTTCCTCTTCTTACCGATGTCACAACGGACAGAACAAGGCACGTCACCAACGCATGTCTCAAACTTTCTTTTCATTTTAACACTTGCACTTTCTGAGTCAATGTCTGTGGAGTTCTTGGTTGTGTTTTCACAACATGTAGTTGGCGATTTTTCATTTGTGAAGTCTTTCAAAGGATATTCCTGCTTATTGTCAGAAGTTGAAGTACAGTTATCATGACCGTGGTTTGTCTGAGTGTCTTCACACACGTCATTGCCACCACTTGGTGCTGCATCTTCATCACATGGCTCACTGTTTACGCCAGTGGAAACATGTTCAGCTTCACTGCAAACATTATCACTATCTGAGTTTAAGTTTTCACTTCCCGTTTGTACATTTTTACCATGTACTAGACAAAATTCTCCATCTACTGGACAGATTTCACCATCTGCTGGCATAGTTTCACTGTCTACCATACACATTTCACCATCTACTGTACTGACTTCACCATCAGCTGTTCCAATTTCATCATCTACCTTTTCACCATTTATCAGACAAATTTCCCTATCTACTGGACTGCTTTTACCATCTATGGGCAGAGTTTGACCATCTATTGGACAGGTTTCACTGTCTACAGTAACTTCAGAGTCTATAGTACCAATTTCACCATCTCCATGACAACTACCTCCATCTGTTGGTACATTTTCACGATCCATAAGACAAATTTGACCATCTGTTATTACAATGTCATTGTCTTGTGAATATATTTCCCCATCTACATTACTGAGTTCCTCTTTTGTTGGTTCATTTTCACCATCCATTGGATGAATTTCACCATCAACTTGACTGATTTCACTATCTTTCAGTACATTTTCACCATCCTTTGTAACGTTTTCGCCGCCCTTTGGCATGTTTTCCTCATCATTTTGAAAGTTTTCACCATTCTTGAAGATATCTTCCTCATCATCTGGCTTGTTTTCATCAATCTTCAGAATGTTTTCAACATCTGTATGAAAGTTTCCACCATCTGTATCAAGGCTTTCACCATCTGTATGAAAGGTTTCATCATCTTCTACAGTGTTTTCAATGGGTATTGAGAAGTGTCCTACATCAGAAACATTTTCAACGCAATCACTACAAACCTGTTCATGAAAGCTGGAAATGTTTTCACACGAAGTACAAGTATTTTTCATTTTCCCATTTCCAAATAACTGTTCCATTGTACAGTTTTCTGAACTGGTTCCTACTTCATCTTTATCACTCACTCCATCGATTTCACTTTTTGCAATCCTGTCTCCAGACGAACCACAGCCAGCATGACTGTGTGCACTCATAACTCAGACTCACGCTGTGTACATGGTGTCTGGTAATACAGGAACTGTCCTTCCTATGTCCAACACACTCTCTGCTGTTATGATGAAATCACTGAAGTCAAGTAAACCTTAATCCCTGTGTCTTAACAGCAATAATCTGTGAACTATAGATTATTTTGGGAGTTGGAAGACCGAAAAAGTTGCAGTGACATCAAAGAGACTTATCTCTGCATGTGGGACCAGCCTTGTAAATTACCCTCCAAATGTTTCAACTTCAGACAGCATGTTGACCAATTCACTCATGTCCAGTAGCAATGCTATCCCATAAACATACAAGTGCCTTGTCTTCCCCACTGACAGGCAACTCAAGAAATGACTTTGGTGAACCTGCTCTCACCTCTTATATCCAAATCAGAAAAAACACATAATCCCCCAAACACGTCAACAGACAATAAACAAAATACGACTGTTATCTATGTTTGTGTGGAGCTCAACACCACTTCTTCAACCTGAGGCCATAATCATGACCATCCTGCAATTGTAAACCACACAATATGATTTATAACTATCACTGTTATCCAACATAATAGCCTTAAACTTAAACTGTGCAGCACTTGTCATTACAGAGTTAAAGAAAAGACCTCATTATATGGCATGTTTACATGTATCATTTGACTCAGCAGCTATACTATCATAATGATACGCTGTAACAAATTCAGGCAATTATACAGAGACAGTTTTTATTATATGTTTTCTTTGATTGTATTTGTCGTGTTTCCCTTCCTTGGTGTTATAGTGAGGAAAGGTCATGACTGTTCCCTGACCTGTGAAGTTGCGGTTACATAATCGTTGATGTAAAGGAAGAAGGACATGCTATGTTAAAAATGTTACTTACCAGGAACTATTAACGTTCCTTATCTGTGATAGTGGATAGTTGGCTTGTGCATTTAGCAAGAAACCTGTAATAGTTATATTTCCTTCAAAGATGCACACCTTAAACATGTTAATGCAGCTCCGCCATGTCAGAGAGATTCAATTGTTTCACTCACGAACATATTTGCACCCTTGGATGTAAATACACAGGCCATTAGAATGCAGACTCGGATCTAAGTTAAACATTGTTTTGGGCTCGACCTGGATTTTATTTGTTATTTCCAGATATAGATTTTTAAATAAGATAAGTCATCTCTGGGACTTAGTCAGATATTTCACTCAGTGTCTGCAGCAAATGTTATTAAAACTTCCCAAATTGGAATTTCAAATATCTAAATTTATGTTACTATGTATAATTACTTTTAAGGTTTGGCATTGGTAACTTGCATGTCACAGATAACAGGACCAATAAATAGGAAGAATTTAATTGTCTAGTATTGTGATAAAATGTCAGGTCTTTGAGCTCTGAAGTTATGTCATTTATGTCCCTAGTCAGTGACATTCATGGAGGTCTGTACACAATCAAGTCTGGACTACAGTCCGTTTGTTTTCATTTGAGACCGATGAATTGCTCACTAACACAAAATCTAATAAATCAAAAATCTATTTTTTACGAGGGGGGACCACTTGCTGGTAGAACAGCCAGTTGTGTGAGTTGCAAACTTCATTACACATGCTTGTTGAAAAATAGTGAAAAATGACAACAAAATAATGATTGTTTGTTAAGCAACCTTTTTATTCAGGTGTCCAAAATTATGAGACAAATCATCAGAGTTGGTCTGTCGATTTCATGTGACTGTGCAAAGTTCTGTTTTGTTGCAATTATTGGATTTTGTGTTAGTGAACAATCATCGGTCTCAAATGAAATCCAACGGACTGTAAGCTAAACAGTAACTGGCATTATGAGCAGCACACGATGATGGCTTACAGCAACAACATGCAATCAACCAATTCATTTCACGTGACAGGTAAGTTGATGTTTATGAGCAGCACTGAGGCCAATGGCCTACTCTATTCCAGGTCTTGACATTGAACAGACAGACTTGAACTGAAAAATGGGAGAGCTTTACTGAGATTTATATACTATTTAGTACGGGTGAGGCAGGATGATGCAAAATATAATCCGCTGAACACGCTTAAGAAACAATTAAAGCTCATGAATCACATTAATTTCAGTGGCAATGAAACATTCATCATTCACACAAGTTTATTGGGAATGAGGCAGTTCCTATTCCCCATTTCTAAAATGCATGAAGAGTCAAAAGAATTATTATGTCTGAACATTTATTACACCAAAACTGAAACAAAGCAATAAACCCAAGGAAAAATCCTCCATTGTCACTGAAAGTGTGAATGCTAAATAAGCTTCTGTATAAATGCCTTCCCGATAATGGGTTGAGTTGCCAATAATGGAATCTATCTAATTAGTAATTATTAACTCCTGGCTGGAGTTATATAGACGTCTTTGTCCCTCTGCGATATGATTAATATATTTTCTAATGGAAATGTTGACCTGCTTAACGCTGTTGTCACCCATTGACCAGGAAATGTAGGAGATTTTTTTAAATCACGTGCATAATGCATAACGAGGGGTGTATTCGGACACGCTGACCAAAGCTAAAATCAAAACATATGTTTCCTTTTGTTCATTATTGCTTTTCATTTGAAGGACAAACTCTTATTGGAATTTCTGGAGCAGAGTAGAGCCCCTGAATATCCCATGTTTGTCTTTGAGTTGAGTTGAGTTGAGTTGGGTTTTGCGTCACATCGGCATTATTCCAGCCATATAGTGACGAGAACAAGTTTGCATTAATAAACATTGTAAGTACATACTCGGTATGAGTTTTATTTAAAAAACATATATTCATTACATTGTCATTTAAAAGCAGAAAAAGTAATAGCATCAAATTTAAAGGCAGGCAATTTGTTAGTGACATTTCACAGTTACAATTTATGATAGTTACATTTCACAGTTACAATTTATGATACAGTTCAACTTCCCTCAGGTAGTTCACTATCAGATGAGCGCTCACGCGGAGAACCGATCTTTTAGGTTTGTTGCATCATAATGTGAGTCCCTTGCAGACGATAAGTCCATGCATTCAAGCAGAATATGCTTGATGGTGAAAACCTCATTAGAGATGGTAAGGAGGAAAAAGGAGATGAATGGCTGCTGATCATGGCTGGAACATGTATCAAGGCCGTAAGCATGGCTAACAGGGTATTGAAATTGTAACATTAATATTTCATTACCTAATTACGCAAAATAAAAACTGTCTCAGAGAACTGAGGATGCATTAACAGGTAATTTAGTTGGATAAATATTTTTGACAAATTGAGTCTTTTTTCCAAACAAATGGTAAGGTGTCAAATGAAAGAACTTGGTTGACGTCAGCCACCTTCATACTCAAGCAGAAACTGTCATGTCTAATATCCATTAAGTTCAAGATCAGCAAGCCAAGATGCCACACATGCAGCCCATCAAAAACACTGTAATACGCAACAGATACCGTTGTTGGCGTAATCTATGCTAATCATGGTAATGAAGATGTCATGTACAGATGCAACGAACATGGTGCAAACATTGTTATTCAGTAATGGCCCACAGACAATTTATGATGCACGGTAAACATGTGACAGACATCACAGATGTAAATATGAAATGACATAATCACAGGTTATCATCGTTGACAAATAAAATGTGGCATCCCTGCTTTGCCACTTCTGCTCACACATTCACGGGCAAGTGTGGATAACCATTAAAATATTTTGCTTAAGGGGTTGTTTGTGTAGTACACTTATTTTCAAACTGCATATGAGTCACACTCACAAAGAGTTGAGAGAAAAGCGTATATTTTCACTCATATTGTGTGGAACTGAGAAGAAAAATAGTTTCTTTTTATTCCTATAGCAGGAATTTACAGGATGCGAATTCCTGCGTCCTATATGCATAAACATTCACAATGGATGCAACCAAATTTATTAAGTGTGTCCACAGGGACTCGGAAAAAGTCCAAATACTTTTGTAAAATTCCAATCAAGTGACAATAACTTATCACTGAGTTTGCTATTAGCTGGGTTATGGTATCACTTGCAATTTAATTACTGTAACAATGTGATGATCATAATACACAATACAATAACAGTGTTATTACTGTTAATAATATAATAATATTTTAGTGTCTGGGAGCCCCATTTTGTTGTCCAGGACCCCTGAAAATTAAGAGTATGAGTTGCAGGGACCCTCAAATACAGGACTCCATGTAAATCCCTTCTATAGTCTCATATAGTGTAGAAAAATACAGTGTTCATCTACCCCTCCTATAGTGTAATATACTGTATGGAAAACAGTGTTCATCTACCCCTCCTATAGTGTAATATATTGTATGAAAAACCATGTTCATCTACCCCTTAGTGTTATGTCCCTTCTATAGTGTTATATGGTGTTGGTATTACAGTGTAGTGTTCCTATCTATCCCTCCTATAGTGTTGTATGGTGTCAGTATTATAGTGTTTCTTATCTGTCCCTCCTATAGTGTTATATGGTGTCAGTATTATAGTGTTCCTATCTATCCCTCCTATAGTGTTGTATGGTGTCAGTATTATAGTGTTCCTATCTGTCCCTCCTATAGTGTTGTATGGTGTCAGTATTATAGTGTTCCTATCTATCCCTCCTATAGTGTTGTATGGTGTCAGTATTATAGTGTTCCTATCTATCCCTCCTATAGTGTTGTATGGTGTCAGTATTATAGTGTTCCTATCTATCCCTCCTATAGTGTTGTATGGTGTCAGTATTATAGTGTTCCTATCTATCCCTCCTATAGTGTTGTATGGTGTCAGTATTATAGTATTCCTATCTATCCCTCCTATAGTGTTGTATGGTGTCAGTATTGTAGCGTTCCTATCTATCCCTCCTATAGTGTGTATGGTGTTAGTATTATAGTGTTCCTATCTATCCCTCCTATAGTGTTATATGGTGTCAGTATTATAGTGGTCCTATCTATCCCTCCTATAGTGTTGTATGGTGTCAGTATTGTAGTGTTCCTATCTATCCCTCCTATAGTGTTGTATGGTGTAAGTATTGTAGCGTTCCTATCTATCCCTCCTATAGTGTTGTATGGTGTTAGTATTATAGTGTTCCTATCTATCCCTCCTATAGTGTTGTATGGTGTCAGTATTATAGTGTTCCTATCTATCCCTCCTATAGTGTTGTATGGTGTCAGTATTGTAGTGTTCCTATCTATCCCTCCTATAGTGTTGTATGGTGTCAGTATTATAGTGCTCCTATCCATCCCTCCTATAGTGTTGTATGGTGTCAGTATTATAGTGTTCCTATCTATCCCTCCTATAGTGTTGTATGGTGTCAGTATTATAGTGTTCCTATCTATCCCTCCTATAGTGTTGTATGGTGTCAGTATTATAGTGTTCCTATCTGTCCCTCCTATAGTGTTGTATGGTGTCAGTATTATAGTGTTCCTATCTATCCCTCCTATAGTGTTGTATGGTGTCAGTATTATAGTGTTCCTATCTATCCCTCCTATAGTGTTATATGGTGTCAGTATTATAGTGTTCCTATCTATCCCTCCTATAGTGTTGTATGGTGTCAGTATTATAGTGTTCCTATCTATCCCTCCTATAGTGTTGTATGGTGTCAGTATTATAGTGTTCCTATCTATCCCTCCTATAGTGTTGTATGGTGTCAGTATTATAGTGTTCCTATCTATCCCTCCTATAGTGTTGTATGGTGTCAGTATTATAGTGTTCCTATCTATCCCTCCTACAGTGTTGTATGGTGTCAGTATTATAGTGTTCCTATCTATCCCTCCTATAGTGTTGTATGGTGTCAGTATTATAGTGTTCCTATCTGTCCCTCCTATAGTGTTGTATGGTGTCAGTATTATAGTGTTCCTATCTATCCCTCCTATAGTGTTGTATGGTGTCAGTATTATAGTGTTCCTATCTATCCCTCCTATAGTGTTGTATGGTGTCAGTATTATAGTGTTCCTATCTATCCCTCCTATAGTGTTGTATGGTGTCAGTATTATAGTGTTCCTATCTGTCCCTCCTATAGTGTTGTATGGTGTCAGTATTATAGTGTTCCTATCTATCCCTCCTATAGTGTTGTATGGTGTCAGTATTATAGTGTTCCTATCTATCCCTCCTATAGTGTTGTATGGTGTCAGTATCAGTATAGTGTTCCTATCTATCCCTCCTATAGTGTTGTATGGTGTCAGTATTATAGTGTTCCTATCTATCCCTCCTATAGTGTTGTATGGTGTCAGTATTATAGTGTTCCTATCTATCCCTCCTATAGTGTTGTATGGTGTCAGTATTATAGTGTTCCTATCTATCCCTCCTATAGTGTTGTATGGTGTCAGTATTATAGTGTTCCTATCTGTCCCTCCTATAGTGTTGTATGGTGTCAGTATTATAGTGTTCCTATCTGTCCCTCCTATAGTGTTGTATGGTGTCAGTATTATAGTGTTCCTATCTATCCCTCCTATAGTGTTGTATGGTGTCAGTATTATAGTGTTCCTATCTATCCCTCCTATAGTGTTGTATGGTGTCAGTATTATAGTGTTCCTATCTATCCCTCCTATAGTGTTGTATGGTGTCAGTATTATAGTGTTCCTATCTGTCCCTCCTATAGTGTTGTATGGTGTCAGTATTATAGTGTTCCTATCTATCCCTCCTATAGTGTTGTATGGTGTCAGTATTATAGTGTTCCTATCTATCCCTCCTATAGTGTTGTATGGTGTCAGTATTATAGTGTTCCTATCTGTCCCTCCTATAGTGTTGTATGGTGTCAGTATTATAGTGTGTTCCTATCTATCCCTCCTATAGTGTTGTATGGTGTCAGTATTATAGTGTTCCTATCTATCCCTCCTATAGTGTTGTATGGTGTCAGTATTATAGTGTTCCTATCTGTCCCTCCTATAGTGTTGTATGGTGTCAGTATTATAGTGTTCCTATCTATCCCTCCTATATGGTGTGTTGTATGGTGTCGGTATTATAGTGTTCCTATCAGTCCCTCCTATAGTGTTGTATGGTGTCAGTATTATAGTGTTCCTATCTATCCCTCCTATAGTGTTGTATGGTGTCAGTATTATAGTGTTCCTATCTGTCCCTCCTATAGTGTTGTATGGTGTCAGTATTATAGTGTTCCTATCTATCCCTCCTATAGTGTTGTATGGTGTCAGTATTATAGTGTTCCTATCTATCCCTCCTATAGTGTTGTATGGTGTCAGTATTATAGTGTTCCTATCTATCCCTCCTATAGTGTTGTATGGTGTCAGTATTATAGTGTTCCTATCTGTCCCTCCTATAGTGTTGTATGGTGTCAGTATTATAGTGTTCCTATCTATCCCTCCTATAGTGTTGTATGGTGTCAGTATTATAGTGTTCCTATCTGTCCCTCCTATAGTGTTGTATGGTGTCAGTATTGTAGTGTTCCTATCTGTCCCTCCTATAGTGTTGTATGGTGTCAGTATTATAGTGTTCCTATCTGTCCCTCCTATAGTGTTGTATGGTGTCAGTATTATAGTGTTCCTATCTATCCCTCCTATAGTGTTGTATGGTGTCAGTATTATAGTGTTCCTATCTGTCCCTCCTATAGTGTTGTATGGTGTCAGTATTATAGTGTTCCTATCTGTCCCTCCTATAGTGTTGTATGGTGTCAGTATTATAGTGTTCCTATCTATCCCTCCTATAGTGTTGTATGGTGTCAGTATTATAGTGTTCCTATCTATCCCTCCTATAGTGTTGTATGGTGTCAGTATTATAGTGTTCCTATCTATCCCTCCTATAGTGTTGTATGGTGTCAGTATTATAGTGTTCCTATCTATCCCTCCTATAGTGTTGTATGGTGTCAGTATTATAGTGTTCCTATCTATCCCTCCTATAGTGTTGTATGGTGTCAGTATTATAGTGTTCCTATCTGTCCCTCCTATAGTGTTGTATGGTGTCAGTATTATAGTGTTCCTATCTGTCCCTCCTATAGTGTTGTATGGTGTCAGTATTATAGTGTTCCTATCTGTCCCTCCTATAGTGTTGTATGGTGTCAGTATTATAGTGTTCCTATCTGTCCCTCCTATAGTGTTGTATGGTGTCAGTATTGTAGTGTTCCTATCTGTCCCTGCTATAGTGTTGTATGGTGTCAGTATTATAGTGTTCCTATCTGTCCCTCCTATAGTGTTGTATGGTGTCAGTATTATAGTGTTCCTATCTATCCCTCCTATAGTGTTGTATGGTGTCAGTATTATAGTGTTCCTATCTGTCCCTCCTATAGTGTTGTATGGTGTCAGTATTATAGTGTTCCTATCTATCCCTCCTATAGTGTTGTATGGTGTCAGTATTATAGTGTTCCTATCTATCCCTCCTATAGTGTTGTATGGTGTCAGTATTATAGTGTTCCTATCTATCCCTCCTATAGTGTTGTATGGTGTCAGTATTGTAGTGTTCCTATCTGTCCCTCCTATAGTGTTGTATGGTGTCAGTATTATAGTGTTCCTATCTATCCCTCCTATAGTGTTGTATGGTGTCAGTATTATAGTGTTCCTATCTATCCCTCCTATAGTGTTGTATGGTGTCAGTATTATAGTGTTCCTATCTGTCCCTCCTATAGTGTTGTATGGTGTCGGTATTGTAGTGTTCCTATCAGTCCCTGCTATAGTGTTGTATGGTGTCAGTATTATAGTGTTCCTATCTATCCCTCCTATAGTGTTGTATGGTGTCAGTATTATAGTGTTCCTATCTGTCCCTGCTATAGTGTTGTATGGTGTCAGTATTATAGTGTTCCTATCTGTGTTGTTGTTTTGGGCGGTGGGGTAGCCTATAGTGTTATATGGTGCTATATTGATATGGTGGGTTCAATCACATGGAGTTCAATAAAGCCCTCCTATAGTGCTGGGTATGGTGCAGGTAGGTATTGTGGAAATTGCTTCAAAAAGTAAGAGCATAAAACTCAGTCTCCTATAGTGTTGTATGGTGTCAGTATTATAGTGTTCCTAACTGTCCCTCCTATAGTGTTGTATGGTGTCAGTATTATAGTGTTCCTATCTATCCCTCCTAGTGTAGTATATGGTGTCAGTATTATAGTGTTCCTATTCGTGTTTGTTGTTTGGGGTTGTATGGTGTAGCATGCTATTGTCTTAAAGTCTCCCCTATAGTGTTGTAAACCTGGTGTCAGTATTATAGTGTTCCTATCTGTCCCTCCTATAGTGTTGTATGGTGTCAGTATTATAGTGTTCCTATCTGTCCCTCCTATAGTGTTATATGGTGTCAGTATTATAGTGTTCCTATCTGTCCCTCCTATAGTGTTGTATGGTGTCGGTATTGTAGTTTCATAGTGTTCCTATCTGTCCCTCCTATAGTGTTATATGGTGTCAGTATTATAGTGTTCCTATCTGTCCCTCCGATAGTGTTGTATGGTGTCGGTATTGTAGTGTTCCTATCAGTCCCTGACCTGCAATATTATATATTGCCGATATGATAGTGTTCATATATCTGTCCCTCCTATAGTGTGATATGGTGTATTGAAACATAGTTCATCTACCCCTCCTATAGTGTGATATGGTGTCTGTAAGATTGCATTCTGATCTACCCTTGGTAAGTGTGATATGGTGTAGGGATTATAGTGTTAAGAGCTAGGTCAACAATTATAATCTATCAGGTTTGTATTAACAGCTCAATCTTGCTGAACAAACACCCAACTGTAGTACCTCAAACATGTTTCACAAACATTGGGACATGACATGTTTTATGGTTGTGTTTGTTATGGCAACATCATTATAATAAGTACATTTCACCTTCTAAAGACACTGGAAACCTGTCAAATATATCACCCTCATGAATTATTGTAAAGATTATTTCATAGAAAAAAGTGGACTGATCACTTTGATTTCCCCAAGTCCTGTTTCTAAACCAGTAAAGTCGGATGACTTTTTCTGTCTCTGAGAGCACACTTCTGACATACCCTGTGGAAATATTAGGGCAACTAAACGACTGGCATTGATCACAAATTGCATTTTTATCCCTGTATGAACAAGCCCAATACACAAGTGACTCTAACAATAGAATATGACCTATAAAAGCTAATTGAATTCTCAAGTAACGACAGATGAACATGTCATTCATCGTGTTCATGTCCGGCCACAGGGCTGGCTACAGACAGCTGTGATGCAACACTAGTGTAATCATGTGTTAAATTCCGATGGATAATAGGTTGCCATGGGTTGAGAAGATTCAGTGGTCACATGTGTCACCAGTCTTATTGTGCAACACTGCTTACACTAATGATCCCTGGCTTCCTGTGTTGGACCGTGAAGAGTTCATTATTCACAAGCTGCTGTGACATAGGTGAAAACAGACATATTGCTGACTGTGGTGTATAATTCAGGGGTGGAAATGACCCATTGCCCACGTCCGAGTCCAGTGTTTTTTTCTGTCGGGCAAGCAAATTTGTATATCACGCTGTACCGGTGTCCAGTTGACTTTCCAATCTTAATAATGTTGTTTATTTACAAAATTAACACGAAACGGCCCGTATAGTGGAAAAATTATCAGGGCAAGTGATTTTACATGTGCCACTGTAGCAGAGTACACTAGCAATTTTAAAGTTATTTCCACCCCTGTAATTTCTGATCACTTATTCCTTGATCACATTCAGGAATGAGTACAACCTTATGACAACAGAAATAGGTTTATATATATAACATAACATATAATTTTGCGCAGTAACCTCAAGAAGCATCAACTTGCTTGATAACAATGTTAGAACCGACACTGAAACATAGCTCTCACTGTAATAAAGAAGTTGTTCATATATTGTCATCCTTCGTTATTGATCCAACTTCTAAATGCCTCCCAAAGAAGTGACCCAAAGAAACATCAGGGTCACTCTTTCAAAATGCTCCTTCAGAATGGCAAGCGCAATCCTGGCTTTGAACCAAATGGCAGGATATAATTTCATCATAACGGTTCACCATGAGATATTTCATGTTAATCTGATCATGTTGATAGATATGACTCACTGTACCTTCCATATTAAAGCAAAAGGTAATCAAATAATATGCTGAAATTACGGACGTAGCAGCTAAGCTAAACTAAAAGTTAGCAATCAATTGAATAATTGACTATTAAATTCCACTTACAGTTACACCTGCAGAGCTCCAGATAAGATTTAGCTCATGTGGGTACTGTACCCACTGTAATTTTTTGGAGTGGGTATTATGAATGTTGAGTGGGTATTTCATTTTCCGTTACCCACTGCTTTCAAATATGTGCGTATTTCAGTTTTACTCACCTAAGTATTATGTCATTGAGTAAGTTTACTAAGCAGGTATGTCCTGCCTTATATCATACCTAATCAAAACCAACTTAAATATAATGGAAATGATTTCATAAAAAAATCACTTATCCAATACTGACAGTACAACACTAGTCCTATACTAACAGTACAACTTGATAGCAATCGATGTCTTTTTCATTACGAAAGCGATTTTTATAAATATATTCCGTACGCATTTGTTTTAAACTTTTTGTGTATCTAACATTTTAAATGTGTAATTGGTACACAACAGTTATTTTTCAATGCGTAATTGGAAATTTTCTATGCGTATTTTACCGGATACGCAGCTTATCTGGGCCTCTGCACCTGCATATATCATGTTCAAACCATAACCGTCACAAAATATTAATAATGAACTCAGAATAATTCCCTTTCTATGTATTACAAGTTAATATTGTGGGTTATGATTAAATTCTCAGCCTAACAACCAACAATAAACAGAACATGCTAATAAAAGGTTGCTATTTGTCTTCCGTTTCATTTTTCACGTTATTCCATCCAGTGTGACAGCCCCAGGCATTTCAGACATGGCAGGGACCTGTAGCCCCTGTAACTATGGTAACACATCAGACTGGGAGGGAACATATCTGCATGCATGATCCGCTGTGACTGCTCTAGCATGTTGACAATGTGTTCACTCAGACCATCGGGTGTTGACAGTTTCTACACCGGGAGCATCATGTCACAGTTACATCATCAAACATGGACAGGATGGGCATGTCATCCCACCATTTCTTGGTTGGGATAGTTTCAAGACACTAAGTAGATTTTGAATTGGACACAATTCCTTACAAAAATCATATGAAAATATGATACAGTGTACTACAAACAGTATGCCTGGTTTCTCAAAGGAATGGCAAACCATATCTATTTCATCATGCTGAATATTTCTTACTACAGAGTACTAAAAGCAAAGTATATCAACCCCCTCTTTTACCATGTTCACTGTGCAATTCTTAATTCAGCCAGTTCAACTCCATCTATAATAAAACACTAGTTCCCTTCTTGTTTTGTTCAAGAATGTCACAAAATAACCCATGAACATTAAGAGAGATTGAACAACTTTCATACTAAAATTACTTATGATATTATCATATATATGATACTGCCAGTGTATGTAGGAAAGAGTTCCGACCGTAACCCCCGCTTGACATGTATGCTATTTATTATGATTATTTCTAGGGGTTAGGGTTTAGCATTATGTCAGGGTTAGGGTTTGGGTAGGCTTTCGATAAAAAACATATATTCTTAGGTATAGAATAATTTTAAAAAACGGGGTTATGGGCGGAAATCTTTCCGTGTATGTAAATCCTTCAATACACCCCGGACTGGCAGACTTGCAAAATACTAATCCAAATAGACTGAAATGTTCACCTCTGAACACAGATATTCTTTTTGGTACCACAAAAGTGATACTGAAATGAAAACATTATGATACAAAAATTCAAACAACACACATTTTATTCAAATTACATGTCCAATCTCAGGAAAATTTCAAGAAAATAGACATCTGCGATGAACAGAGACGGAGCGTATCACTGAAAATAATAAATGCCCAGTTGTGAAGGATTTACGGTACTAAACTGTCATTCTGTTAAACAACTTTAAGACACTGTTAGCTGACTGTATATGGCTTGCATGAACATACAATCTGTCACAGTGTTTTGGAGATGAGTGCAGGAAGATTCAACAATAGAACACATTCCAATAGTGTATGACCATCCTGAATCATAACTCTATACCTATTATATTATGTAGGTCCTCTCAAACCTTCACACATCTACAGGTGTCTTGCAGCATGGAGACAGAGTCATGTTGACAACTCTTTGTGCAGTGCTGTCATACTGCCTATTAGTTTACTTCACTGACAAATATACTCAGGGGTACAAACTCAGACAACATAACCGAGCAGTAATCATGGCATCAGGTGTTCTTTAGCATCCAAATACAGATAACATGACAATATATATTGCATGAATTGGGAATTTCCTTATTTCATTTTGGGAAGTTTTAATGACTACTGCTGCAGAAAAGGGGATGAACATTCGCTTCAAATCAAGTTGATATATATATACATCCCATTAAAGTTCATGAGCTATCTAAGTCCATATAACTAAGCTATAGATTTAGGTGTTTGGTTGTGTTAAATTGAAAACACTTGAAATTCTTAGCAGTTTACTTGAAGAACAGGCTGACATTTTTCAGATAAGCATTGCTAAAAAATTATTATGAGAAATGTTAGGCCTGTTAGCAGTTCTGGTCATTTAAAATTACGGTATATTTTCCCATGGCATTTGACAACAATACAGAACAGAGGAAGCAAATTCTTCACGGCAAGAAACATCAAAGAAGAATTAAAGATAAGTTATGAACCTTATGAATTTTTTTTAACTAAGTCGGGGGAATGTCACAGATCTATATCATAGCAAGTTCAAGTTCACAAAAGTCATTTATTGTTTCATTCCTTATCATTCTACTGTAAAACAAACACTGAACTAGTCACACCATCAATTATTTCAGGTTACTTCATGATATAAGTATAATATTATTTCACGAATGACATGAGAAATTCCGAAATGGTGATAACTGTTACAGTAGGTTGTGAGAAAAGACCTGTTTGTACTGCCATAATTCCCTTCTGCTGTGTTATATAAAAACATGATCGGCGGCAATGAACGGGCTGGCCACATCAGTGAATAGCTAATTAAGTATTATAATTATTTAACTTAACGAACGACGGAGTAATTTCGTAAATACCGCTAAAATATGGCGATAACTGTTCGACAGCCAGTATAGCCTGTTATACTTAGTCTTAGACAAAGACAAACTGTTGGGCACAAGCAACTGTCTCGAATATCCTGGGTATATGATTCACATCCTCAGGCGACCTTTCCTTTGGTTAATTGTTTGGCTCAATAGTAAACAAAACAAGATGTTGTGATTCTGATCCACTCACAAGCTATTATCACAGTCTATTATTCACCCCCAAACCACTTTCCCGACATTCTTGGAAACTAGCTAGATCTATTGCCTTGAGGTCGATTGATCGACTTGTTGATTTGATCTTCATCTCTACCGTACAGTTAAGGGCATTTTTTTCATAAATGGCGCTTCAAATTCTTTTATGTGCACTTCGGAGACGTTTTAATGATATTCTTATGTCAAAATCATCTGAAGATGAACAATGATTTAGACTAAATTGTCCTATAGGTCTATACTGCTACACTAGCCTACAGATCTACGCTTGATCAGTTGTTCATCCTTCATGCAGGGTTTAATTATACTTTTTTTCTTTCAAACACGAAATTAATACTGCAGATTTGACCTGTTTTAGCCGGATCGACGATACACACTCTATGAATAAAACGAAATAAACGAAGTAAACAAAGTATTTATGGTTGACTCGATGAATGTCAACTCAAACATTCATCAAAGCCATTCTGTCACACAAAATTATACTCGTCACGTTCTTCTTGTTGGAAACTGACTTACCTTGTAATATCTTTCAAAATTTTAAGACGATGTGATGGCATGTTCTTGATCAGCTGTTGATGCGAACGAATCAGATGAACTCGTCATTTGTTGAAAATGTCCGGAAACAAAGGGAGTGCCCTGTCCTGACCTCGTCGTAAATCGGGTCTTATTTTTATTTCGCCCGCCTTCAGTGTAGTAGGGGAGGTAACTCTTTGTAATGGCTTTGACGGGCATCACACAACACTCCTGACAATAATTGAAAATCTCCGAAAAGAAAGAAACGGTTTGATAGGAATATTTTATTTTTATGATCTAAATGGTAAGGGCGATTTTTTCATTTAGGGGATAAACATACGGTGTGGAAAAATCAGAGGTATATAACGACATGATAACAACTCTAAATTTAATTTACTCGTTCGGTTTTAAATAAAATTTAGCGCCATATATTATAATTTCGTTTTAGATCTACCTGATTTTCCAACACAGTATGCTCATCTCCCAATTAAACACTTTAAGGAGAATATATTACGATACCCGATTCAAACTCCATTGTTTTTGTTGATATTTATGCAGCAAAATCTCACTTTTGAGAAAAGGAGGGTTGCACACTTCACTTTCATCCGAGTTTCAATGGTCAATATTGAACTTACAGGGCAAAGGAGGAGGGGGGTGGGTGATGGTGCGCACCCCTGCCCCTGCACACCCCCTCTGGAGCCGCCTATGCTCTCTCTCTCTCTCTCTCTCTCTCTCTCTCTCTCTCTCTCTCTCTCTCTCTCTCTCTCTCTCTCTCTCTGTGATTTTTCACTCGCTCTCATCTTTCTCTCTCTCTTCTCTCTCTCTGTGATTTTTCACTCTCTCTTTCCTTACCTGTTTCTCCCCACTCGCTCTCACCCGTTCCACACTCCCGCACACTCTTTCTACTATTAAATGAGCATGATTGTCATATTGTAATATATAAGTTCTGAATATGAACGTTACACATAGTCGTGTATAAATGATCCCTATAAACATATTTTACACAGTAGTCTCTGTAAATGTTAACAATACACTGGCAAAGTGACTCGAACATTTGAAAACAAAAGAAGTACACCGAACTATACGCGTGCATCTAATAAGCTAACAAGACGAACACAAATAGAGCATGATGATTTTTCACGTACACGCACACGCACACGCACACGCACACGCACGCTCGTCATGATGCACGCAGTGTATTGTCCCCACCCAGCATTTAGGCTTGTACAGGACCCAGTCAACAGTCTCTCCGTCTCCGAAGGCGATAGCTCGTCCCTACAAGAAGACAGAAAGGACAGCCTCAATGAGGGTAGCAAACATTTGTGAGAATTTCAAAACTACACTAAAAATAACATTTATATTTCCTTTTTTCGATTCGTTGCACGAAAAATCTACACATAAATGTTTACCTGTTTACCATTCAAGCATAGGTTAAAATAACACGTGCAGTTATAACGTTCTGTGCATCACAATATATAGTTTAATTCTGAGAGTTAATGGACGCTGAACTTGTATCATATATATGTTAGATCAGCATTTCTACATAAACAAGTAACACTGAGAATGAGCTTGTCAGTCGATCCAATAAAAAAAATCATACACATACCGTGTGTACATTAAAACACGTATCTGTACTGTGGATAATTTGCAACATCACAATTCAATGACCCAAAATATTTAGTCAAGTATAATAAAATATCGTGTCTTGCGTAATTTTTTAGATATCACCCTATCGTTTTCTCACCGTGTGAGTCCAAATAGTTTCAGTGAGAAAGACCGCCAAACCCACGCCATTGTGAAACACTGTGATGCTGATGTATAAATGATTCCTCATGTTGTTAAACAATTGGTGACGCCATTTCTGCAGTCATGTATTTTGCAACTATCAGAATAATTTTAGATAGCGATTAACGCTTTCGCTGTTTAATTTTTCATATACCGCTAATATATTTTGTGATAAATACGGTATTCGCAATTTAGAAGGACGTGTGTGTTTGTGAGAATCTTACACCCCTATGTTCAGATTTACAACAGTTCTTCATTTTAATATTACAAATACCTCAAACACAATATAGCTCATAGGTGGTTAAATACAACGACGGTTTTTTTATCCTAAAGATAGTAGTATAGATAATATCACGCCATGTGTTATCAGTGCAGTTGAGGACAAGTTTTGTAACTTGTTTATACCCTTCGTGTAACAATCAGATATTAAACAATCAAATCTGAAACAAAATATTTGATACAACGTTATTACAATGTGGAGAGTAATCCCATGTTCTGCAACGCTACGGAACATCAACAGTCAGTTAACGATGCGAGGGATCGAACCCAGGGTTTATATATCGCCTTTAACCACGGGGCTACCCCATCTCCCTCTGGTTCATGTAAGAACAGGTGTCCGCCGCCTTGATATTGCTGGAATTTTGCGAAAAGCGGCATAAAACTAAACTCACTCACTTATGTTAAGAACAGCTTACTTGTGTGGAAGGCCCCACAGGAAATACGAAGGTGGTATATTTTGAGATGGAGAACTGCTATTTTATCCCTCGAATTTGATGGAATTTTGTTCTTCAGAGTATTAACAACTTAACAGCCACTGGTGAGTCCTGGTTCGAGTCTGTACCGAGCGACCGTACCTGATGTGGATTGGGTGGTCAGGTCAGTGACCCTGATGAAAACACGCTATGATGACATGTTTGAATTACAATCACTGCATTGACTGGCCCAGACTCGGTTAGGTGGAGCCTCGGTCATGTTGCTGATATATTGAGTGAATATGATATTATATGAACTGATACACGAGTGAATGCTAGGGTTTGATGACTGCTTAAATGGTGGCCAGATCCTTCTGTAATACTCGTCTCATTGCATGCTGGGAAATACCAAGTCATATCATGGCATTAGCTATTTCCCTTTCAAAGATTTAATCGAAGGAGATCTTTATAATCATATACACAATTCCACTTATCCAAACCGCTTAGCACATGAACTAACGGCTCAAAGGTGTCTGTTGCAGAGGGCTTGTACAAATGCTCCCTAACTCCATATAGGCCTTTGATCGAGGGTGCTTTGGTTAACGTCCCCCACACAATACCCATGCTTCACTGAGTACCTAGGGCTATTTCAGGATATGTGTATATGTCAAGATAAACTTACATCGTCATGTTCTTATATAAGACCTGACTGTAACGCCCGTGTTTAACACAATGAAACAAGGAAGGAATGGTTACTGGATGGTCATGTGTTTGACACGGATATCAGGGTTGTGTTGTGGACCTGAAACGTGCTGTGTTTCAGCAAATGTTTCCAGTCTGGTATGCTTTGGAGTTTGGGTGGTCTTTGTAATTTCTTGGTCCAATTCAGTTTTTCAGTGTATTCGATTTTGCCCATGAGTTTAGTTCTGCCTGTTTGTACATTTGAGACACTAAACTTAAAACAATAGAAATGATAAAATACATGACATGCTCAGAGCTCCGTTTGTATGCTTTATATACAAAGGTAGCTGAAGGATAATGCCTTTTGTGAAATACATACAGACTATAGGTTTGATATGCATATGTTATTGCTAAGATCCAAGGAAGCTCAATGGAGGTAATGATCAATGAAATCAATCTATGCACCTTTTACAGCTTTGTGCTTTGTTAGACCTATTTGTTTTCATGTTGAGGACAGTCGAACCCGGATCTACGGCAAGACTAGGAATGCCTTGACCACCAAGCCGCCGCGATGACATTACCCCAAAATCGAACATGGACAATTAGTGGCAACTAAACGCACACTCAATTGGGCTAGCCAGTCGCCATTACGTCACTGCAGCGGTAATGCAACCTATCAGTTGATATGTACAATAGGTGTACAAGTGCACTTCTTTATTCCAATGGATTCGACGTTAGCATCTACACCGAAACGTCGCATCCATTGCAATGCTAACGGTGCTAACGGTGTTAGCAATGGATGCGACGTTTCGGTGTAGATGCTAACGGCTAACGAAACGTCGCATCCATTGCAAGTAAAGACGTTGTCTATCCATAAAGAATCGTCCCTGTTCATCATACCAGCTTCTAAATGCCACTGAAAGAAGAAAGTGCTAACCTGTCTACAGCGTTCCACATCCTTTCCCTCAGCAACCACGCCTCTTTGCTCAACTTCTTCCCTTCACCACTGGCTGTTTTTGATCCAGTGCCTTTTTTCTTGCACTTCCCATCTTCCTCATCATAATCCTGCTTATCACTGTCATTATCCACGTCAGAGGAGTTCACACTTGGGGCTCTGGACTCCCCGAAGTCAAAGTCCTCCGATTTTCCTCGAAACCTTCGATCAAATTCTTCAAGAAACATCCGAGACACTCTGTTAATTTGGCCTTCATCCATTTCAGAATTTGCATCTTCAGCATGGCCACTACTGTCTGCGTCACTGTCCTGTCCTCGGTCCTCGTCCTCTGAACAAGAGTACAAACGCTTCCTGGGAATCAGAAAGTTTTCCTTCATTTCTTGATCATAACTTTCTCTCTTACCCTGAAAACAGGCATTGGAAGATCTGTAATAAAACTCCATTGTCAGATCTACCTTAATATCTGAGACTCATTTTCTCTGACAATGATATGATCCACAGATCACACAACAGAGCGTTCCTCGATAGGTGGCCCTGGAGTTGTATGGACCCACTTGTAAATTGCTTGTGTAATATAGCTGAATTGAAAAGATTTCAAAACACGAGCATGTATACGCATGTCCAAATGACGACCACTCAACAGGGCCGTGTATTCTCCCAGTTGTGTGCTGAAAGGCAAGCTCTCCACTCGTGTGTTCAGTTAAGGTATGGAAGTTAAATGCATCGATATATCATAAAGTATTGATTTTTCAATCATGCAGCTCTTATGTAGACACAGTTTTATAGAGGTAGGTTATGTAGGAATGTTACACTTCACGACGTAGGTATAGCCAGTCATCAATATAAGCTTATTTAAAAATGATTGCTTTTGTGCGACAAAAGGGCATAGAGACATGGTTATTTAGAGTTATTCTACAAATGTGTAACCCAAACTACATCCAGTCATGAGTCTCGTCATACGCGTGGTAACATATGTAATATTGTGATTTTTAAAAAGCGAATTAAAGTACATTTTTAAAGATTTGAACTGTTCTAGTGTGACATTACAAATTCGAAACATGCCTTGCACAATATGTGTTGAAATGTTTGGTTGTAAAATTTTCTCCCCATTTGAAATGTCTAACTGTTGTGGAAGGCATTTGATGTGATCATCAACTCTTCATTACGTATGAAGGCCACAAACTCATACGTATTAATATAACATGTATAAAGCATCTATATATTCAGCTGGACAGAAATACGTAGATTGTTAATACCTAGTTTCTAGTTTTCTAACTTTACTCTGATTTCGTATGCATAACAGTTAGAACGACCTAGATTGGTAAGGTGAGATGTGACGGAATGAGTGCGCTGAACATCGATTAGTCCGTAAAAAACATGAAATCCACATCATCGTATATGCATATTTTCAGTCAAATATATATCTTTCAGTTTAGTCTCCATTTTAGTAATCATGTAAACATCGTAGAAACCGCCATACAATACTTTAACTTTAATTTAAATAACTCTGTCTGTACATATCTATACCCTTTGTCTGCCTCTTGTTGAACTTTTTTGTAATATACACTTGTAACTATGTGGAGAGGGCTTATTTAAGTTGGATAACTTGTGCCCAATCCGTTTCTCAGTTGAATAAAATATGTTTCAATCAATCAATACTTTAACTTTACATGTCATAGGAGTACTAAATAACTTTGTACAAAGTTTGTACGTTAGAAAACCCTAAATCATAACACACTAAGTTAAATGTTAACGAAACACAAGCTAACCGGTACTGTGTAATTGAATACACGACACCTTGTTATGGACAACAACTTCTTTTATTCCTTTACGACAGGTGAATGATGAATTAGCAAGATGTAGCTCAGAAACGTCGTAAGGAATAAGAAGCTGTTATCCACGAAAGGGTGTCACATGTTCGTGTTTTTCCAACTTAGAATTGTCTTTCATTGACTTTACTCTGTAATTACTCTACAGCAGGTACTGAGCTGTCGTGATATGTAATAATATATTACCCTTGTGGATACTGTATTGTAATCCGTTGTCATTCCGTCATTTCATTGTTCACGTGTCCCTGTTGCGTTCTTTCCACATTATTACTATTCCAGCAATGTTAACATAACAGCACAGTACACCGTCCTCTCAGTCATATACCGTTATCCATATGTATGTACCGTTATACGACACGGTTCGTAGTTCTGTTGAACATTCATGTGTATCAGTATGCATTGATGATCGGGTCTATAGCTCAATAATACCTCAGCTATCCGATATCCAGACCTACGTGTGTAAATCAAGACCCGCTGATTTCCTACAAGCACCACTGGTTCTGTTGTATGGCTCCCAACCGGAGAGGCACGGGCGTTGTTGACGAATTAATACCACGAGCTCTTTGTCGTATCTGACACCAGCAGACTCATATATTGTACTAATGAATACCTCAGTAAAGTAATCCTATTTTAGGTTAAACTGAATCTAGGGGAGTTCACGGTGCAGTCAGCACCTCATAAAGAGGTCTTGTTTCCACTGCTCGGTCTATTTAAAGCGTAAATCTAGCTATAATCATTAGTGTCGTGTTACATGGATTCATTAGCTCCATAGAAACCTGTAAGATAACGGAACAGTTAACTCATTTAGCAGCTTGCTTGTAAACACTTTATCTAAAACACACAAAGGAAAGCTTTGCTGTATTTGTTATGTAAGCATAAAATTACTTATGTTTATTTTCTGTTTAAAATATGGTCGGCTTATCAATGTAATGTATGATATAATATATACATCTTCACAATTATATTTGTGTTTCATAGTACAGTGACATCTTGGTTTTTCCTTTTGTATACTATTTGTAACGACATTTTGATGTCAAAAGATTATTTCAAGTATCATTACCTCTGTGTCACACTGACATGTAAATAATCTCTATTCCCCTTGCTAGGTTACAATGTTTTCGGGGCGGTGCGGTAGCCTAGTGGTTAAAGCGTTCGCTCGTCACGCCAAAGACCCGGGTTCGATTCCTCTCATGGGTACAATGTGTGAAGCCCTTTTCTGGTGTCCCCCGCCGTGATATTTTCGGAATATTGCAAAAAACTAATCTCACTCACTCACTACAATGTTACCTCTTAAACATTATGCTATCCTTTGACAACGCCATACAATAAATAGTATCGATTATCCGTCGAAACGTTGTTCATACGAGGTGAGGTGAGGTGAAATTGGGTTTAACGTCGTGCTTGAGAATATTGCGCTCATATGACGACGTGCAAGCATGTGTATGTGTGGCTGCTTGTACTAGCCCAGACTTAAGCTGGTTTTATAGTGCTAGCCCACTGAGATACCATGCCGCAGTGAAGCATAAATACCCCACTCAGACACATTATACTGACTCTGAGCCGACCAGTCCTTGTTGTACCCATTAATACCGAGCGCCAGGCAGGGACCAACAAGTACCATATTTTAACGTCTTTTGGCATGACGCGGCCGGGGATCGAACCCGCGACCTTCCGCTCTCCGGGCGGACGCTCTAACCACTACACCACGGAGGAGGTTTTGTTCATACGGGGTATGACTACCATCATATAGTTTCAGTGGGCGATGATGGAGTTTAACGCCATCTCTTTAAAGAGTTTCAGTATTAAGAAGGTTAGCCTAATGATATGACTGTGAGAGAAAAGCTGGAGTGATGAATGTCTTGGGCGTTTACTGAGGAGGAAGGAAGGAAGGAAGGGTATAACGTTAACAAGTGTGGGGTAATAATGAGTTCTTGCTAGTTTCTATATGTAATGTCATGACTAATAACTTCTTTGATTTCATTTCTTTGTTTTAGGGTAGTGCATATTTAAAACGTAAGATTTTCATGTGGAAGAATGAAAAAAATCCGATAGGGTAAAATATTAGGCAGGTTCAATTTAGAAGCCATTGTAATTTCTGACAATTATGAACTCTCATGTCTATGTCAAGGAATTTTAAATATACAAATGTGGATGCTCCCCCACTGCGACCCTTGCAAGCTAGTAAAATGATTTTAAAGCCGCTGAGGAGAAAAGCGCCGACAGATGAAGTACGTTCATGTTGGCCCATTTTTATGGCTGAAGTAAACACAAGGGACACATCTACCCAAATGTTTACAGGCGATGGGTAAAGATCAAAATAATTAATGTGTAATTTGTAAAGGAAACAGAGTGACGGTTGTGACTGGTGTTGACGCTGTTCATTTTAAATTATATAAATGAAGCGTCATAAAAGAACTACACATCAATGGGAGTCCGGTCTGTATCCTGGATGTATCGCAACTCGCTGTACACATGTATGCCATTAGTCACACCAGGAACCGATTGTTTACGGGTTCGAATCTCAGAATCGCTTCCACTACGATCCCAATATTATTGGAAGCACATCTTTGCTAATGGGTTCGGACCCAGTAAGTGTCTACGACCTACATTATTTGAGGCTTACACCCCGAAACCTACCCGACCCCACCAAGGAAGTTTAGATTTACTGCCATGTTGTTTAACGCGACATTACACCGTGGCTACTTCCCAGTGTGCACCCACATTATCTTTGTCACCGACCTTAAGACAAGATGACACATTACTTCCGGGTTTTCCTCGACCAGCAATAAACAACAGTCTGATTTATGTGAGGAGGCCGTGTCGCTCGGAACAGAACCTGCCACTCACCACTTGAACATGAATATGACTACTATAAAACAGACACAATGTCTGGTTCCCAGCGCCATAATAAGCTGTTCCTGACTCAGCGCATTACGTTCCGCCCTGTTCATTTGTTTACGCCCTGTCAATAATTTTCTATACATACTGGACAAAAATAGTTAGGGATGTATGTAAATTTTGAAATTATGAATAATGATCCATTTTATTCATTGACACACCGATAAAATAACAATCATAAAAATATCAATATCCCTAACTTATTTTGTCCAGTATATATCTGCACTTGAAACACAAACTCATATAAATCTTGTCACCAGCTTGATATGTCTAATGAAACGCCAACTATCTACCGTGTGAGAATATTTGTGAACTGCTGATTCACTGTGGTAGATACATATTTGTTGTTGTTGCCTGAATGCGTATATACTGACGAACATAAGAAAGTACACACTTGGTGTTTTGGGACTATTCCCATTAAAACCATAATTATGTTACTAGCAGTGTTGTTATTGGGTACAATATCTGTGGTGCTTTGGAAACACTTGCACAATGTTTGTGACAAGGCAGATTCAAACACTTTTTAAATATTAATGCTGTTTTATAGAAATGTGAGAAGTGTGTACTTTCTTTTGAACGTCAGTTTATTTATACATAATAACTATACACAATGCATACACATCATTAGTACACACTTCACACACACACACACACATTTGCATATTTATATATAAACACTATACCTACGAGCCCACTATATCCACTCTCTGTATCTGAGGACATTACCTACAGACTGAACCAATAAACTATACCACTGTCTGCGTGATATGGCTTCACACTATACATGTACACACCACAGTTAGTACACTGTGGAAAACTATCCCTAAACACTATACATACACAGCATGCCTACACACTGTTTACACGCAGTGCCTACATATCTGTATGTTCATTCAACACAAGGTATCGAGACACTTTACCTACAAACAGTACCTACACGCTGTATCTACACCCTATACAATACACAATGTATCTACACACCCTCCCTGCATGTACACACTCTCTGTGAACATTGTAGGTACAGACTGTACCGTACTGTACCTACAAACCACACCTACACAAGATACTAATACACATTCCTACAATCTATATACGTACATGCTGTACCTACACATTGGTACCTACACACCACAAAAACACTACAGACACAATGGACCAACTAATTATCTACACAATGTATCAACACACTGTATCTACACACTGTACGTATAAATACACACCTTTACTCACACATTATACCTACACACTGTATCAACTCACACTATATTGACGCACTATACCCAAACACTTCACTTTCAGGCTATACATGTCCACTTTACCCAAACGATTACCCGACGTGTGAAGATCCGGGCAACACTGTATCTTCATGCTATGGCCACACACACTATCTTCTTGCTATGGCTACACACTATCTTCTTGCTATGGCTACACACAATATATTCACGCTATAGCTACACACAATATTTACAAGCTGTACCAGATCAACCTATACTCAACCACACTATCGTTGCACTTTAATTTTGCGCTATACCTTCCCCGAATACCATACCTAATGAGACAATGAGCTCATTGTGGCAACGGCTCGATTATATGTTTTGACAACTGCAGCTTCAAACGTGCTGTTTATCGCAACCTTTACCTTATACACGTCACAACACAGACATGTTTGGACGAGTGCCACACGTGCAATTAAACTGTCAAAGTCTGCCAAGAGCATTGCACAAACATACTTTTTCACTGAGTATGCGACAGCATTATCTCTATAGATTTATTTCTGTGAACACAGAGGTCGTCAAGTGGAGCAAGGAGAAGCATTTTGTGACAGCTGGCATTCTTCGTATCGTCGTTTTCGACATCATAATGTAGTTCTGTTGAAGATTAACATGATACATCATCATTGTTTTATTATTCACTGCTTTTTGTATTATATTGTCCATTAATTCATTGCTGTCACTGTTATACATTTGTAACGATTTGTATTACTTTGTTCTGATTATTATAAATCATTCGACACAGACACACAGAAGATGTATCTATGAAGACTCAGGGTTCGACACCCGAGGTTGAGAATCGAACCCGTTAATTTTCTTTCGGCTTGATGGCTAATCGCTACGTTGACCACCTGGAGTTCCAGTCTCGTCAATCAGCACATTGACTACAGATACATGGTTCCGCGACTTTGTAGCTGCTATTATATCAGTTATCCTTTTAACCATGCATTTTCGGTGGGTGTGTTTTACTATCGAGACAAAATAACAACAAAAGCTGCTTGATCCTACAAAATACAACGTTTACATATGAGAAAACCTCAAACGTTCCTCACCGAGGTTATGGTTCATGTGCTGAGCCTCAAAGACCGCCTCCGTGGTGTAGTGTGGTTAGAGCGTCCGCCCGGAGAGCGGAAGGTCGCGGGTTCGATCCCCGGCCGCGTCATGCCAAAAGACGTTAAAATATGGTACTTGTTGGTCCCTGCCTGCCGCTCGGCATTAATGGGTACAACAAGGACTGGTCGGCTCGGAGTCAGTATAATGTGTCTGAGTGGGGTATTTATGCTTCACTGCGGCATGGTATCTCAGTGGGCTAGCACTATAAAACCAGCTTAAGTCTGGGCTAGTACAAGCAGCCACACATACACATGCATGCACGTCGTCATATGAGCGCAATATTCTCAAGCACGACGTTAAACCCAATTTCACCTCACCTCACCTCGTATGAACGTTTCGACGGATAATCGATACTATTTATTGTATGGCGTTGTCAAAGGATAGCATAATGTTTATGAGGTAACATTGTAGTGAGTGAGTGAGATTAGTTTTACGCCGCTTTTAGCAATATTCCGAAAATATCACGGCGGGGGACACCAGAAAAGGGCTTCACACATTGTACCCATGAGAGGAATCGAACCCGGGTCTTTGGCACTATGTCCACTCTCTGTATCTGAGGACATTACCTACAGACTGAACCAATAAACTATACCACTGTCTGCGTGATATGGCTTCACACTATACATGTACACACTACAGTTAGTACACTGTGGAAAACTATACCTAAGCACTATACATACACAGCATGCCTACACTGTTTACACGCAGTGCCTACACACAATATCTGTATGTTCATTCAACACAAGATATCGAGACACTTTACCTACAAACAGTACCTACACGCTGTATCTACACCCTATACAATACACAATGTATCTACACACCCTCCCTGCATGTACACACTCTCTGTGAACATTGTAGGTACAGACTGTACCTCCGTACTGTACCTACAAACCACACCTACACAAGATACTAATACACATTCCTACAGTCTATATACGTACATGCTGTACCTACACATTGGTACCTACACACCACAAAAACACTACAGACACAATGGACCAACTAATTATCTACACAATGTATCAACACACTGTATCTACACACTGTACGTATAAATACACACCTTTACTCACACATTATACCTACACACTGTATCAACTCACACTATATTGACGCACTATACCCTAACACTACACTTTCAGGCTATACCTGTCCACTTTACCTAAACGATTACCCGACCTGTGAAGATCCGGGCTACACTCTATCTTCATGCTATGGCTACACACACTATCTTCATGCTATGGCCACAGACACTATCTTCTTGCTATGGACACACACACACACACACACTATCTTCTTGCTATGGACACACACACTATCTTCTTTCTATGGACACACACACTATCTTCTAAGCAGCCGCACATACACATACACACGCATGCACTTCGTCATATGAGCGAAATATTCTCGAGCACGACGTTAAACCCAATTTCACCTCACCTCACCTCACACTATCGTCTTGCTATGGCTACACACAATATCTTCACGCTATAGCTACACACAATATTTACAAGCTGTACCAGATCAACCTATACTCAACGACACTATCGCTGCACTTTAAATTTGCGCTACACCGAATACCATACCTAATGAGACAATGAGCTCATTGTGGCAACGGCTCGATTATATGTTTTGACAACTGCAGCTTCAAACGTGCTGTTTATCGCAACTTTTACCTTAAACACGTGACAACACAGGCATGTTTGGACGAGTGCCACACGTGCAATTAAACTGTCAAAGTCTGCCAAGAGCATTGCACAAACATACTTTTTCACTGAGTATGCGACAGCATTATCTCTATAGATTGATTTCTGTGAACACAGGAGGTCAAGTGGAGCAAGGAGAAGCATCTTGTGACAGCTGGCATTTCGTATCGTCGTTTTCGATCATCATAATGTTTTCGTTGAAGATTAACATGATACATCATTGTTTTTATTATTCACTGCTTTTGTATTATATTGTCCATTAATTCGTACTGGCATTGTAATACATTTGTAACGATTTGTATTACTTTGTTCTGATTATAAACCATTCGACACAGACACACAGAAGATGTATCTATGAAGACTAGGTTCGACACCCGAGGTTGAGAATCGAACCCATTAATTTTCTTCGGCTTGATGGCTAATCGCTACGTTGACCACTGGAGTTCCAGTCTCGTCAATCAGCACATTGACTACAGATACATGGTTCCGCGACTTTGTAGCTGCTATTATATCAGTATCCTTTTAACTATGCATTTTCAGTGGGTGTGTTTTACTTTCGAGACAAAAATAACAACAAAAACTGCTTGATCATACCAAATACAACGTTTACATATGAGAAAACGTCAAACGTTCCTCACCGAGGTTATGTTCATGTTATGAGCCTCAATGTGATGCAGACCGCCTCCGTGGTGTAGTGGTTAGAGCGTCCGCCCCGAGAGCGGAAGGTCGCGGGTTCGATTCCAGACCGCGTCATACCAAAACACGTTAAAATATGGTACTTGTTGGTCCCTGCCTGACGCTCGGCATAAATGGGTACAACAACGACTGGTCGGCTCGGAGTCAGTATAATGTGTCTGAGTGGGGTATTCATGCTTGACTGCGGCATGGTATCTCAGTGGGTTAGCACTATAAAACCAGCTTCAGTCTGGGCTAGTACAAGCAGCCGCACATACACATACACACGCATGCGCGTCGTCATATGAGCGAAATATTCTCAAGTACGACGTTAAACCCAATTTCACCTCACCTCAATGTGATGCAATGCGTTCATAAGAGTTGGTTGTGTTTGTCATCATTACTCCCAATCTCTCTTGGATCCGACTGGATCCCACTCTTGTAAAAGACATCTTGCAGGTGGTGTAAAAAATCCTCCATGAACAGAAATGGCCTCATACAGTTCTCTCTTGTTTGGTTGGAATTGGAAATTCGACGGTGCCTAATCTGGAGAACAGGAAAGCTCGTACACACCTTTACGCATATTTCTATGATAATCTGTTAGATTCCACCGTTTTGAGTGTTTAGTTGATAGTGGTGAACTGGAGGAACATCCCTTTTGCACGTAGCATCAGCTGGGTGCGTTTTAAACAGACGTAAATTCCCACGTTATATGATGAACCTTGACCTTTCCAGGAGCCTCGAAACAATGCGTGCTGAAACCTTTGTCATTTCTATTTGATTCAATGTGATGGTCTTAAATCTCTTCGAGATGTGCCTTCCGTATTGTCTATGTGAATAGTGGCGAGTCATTGTTCATCACTAACCATATTAGCGATGACAGTTACAGGTCTGTGTAATCTATGATCATGGATCATATTTGAAGTTAATCATACCCTGTTGAACTCATCTAACACTGGCAAACGGAGGAACATCATCCCCTAACGTTGATGCCATGTCCGCGTGGGTAGTTGCTTTAGTAAACGGAAAACGTTACTACAGCTTGTTCAGCTCACCTGATCAAGTGATTACTAATGCATTACGTGACCGTGTCACAGCTGGTTGGGTCTATTATTGTGAAGGGGTGCACCTTTGTCAGTTGACTGTAAACAGGTCCGTACAGCCGAGACAAGGTCGTCGTTTGACATCTCAGTGTCGAGAATCGTCAGCAATGTCCTAACTTTCTTTAAGCTTAAAAAAGAAGCTACATACGGTTTAATGTTTCCGATTCGGGCTTTTAAGCAGCGACCAGCAACACTAATAACATTCTCTGCTCCCCTATTTAATGAAGTTAACTCGACCTGCCGATTGTGCCATTTGACCTCCGGGGTCATGCATACGTAGAGTAGCTCAGGTCAACCTGAAAAAGCTGTATTTACTTTTGTCAGTTTTACAGTTCTTGAATACATGACACGTTTTATGGATAACAACTCCTTTTATTCTTTATACGACGTTTCAGACCTAATTCTTGCGCCTTCGTCAGGTAAATGTTATCCATAAAACGTATGTTCATGTTCGTCCAATGCCTTTCAAGAACTTCATTAGGCATCAACATGGAGATGAGGCGATAAGGAGATAAATCACCTGTCTGCTACGCTGCAGAGATAACAAGATAATACCAAAAGGCCTACGTTTGAAGTCACCTGTCCAACTATGCATCGTCACGATATGGCTGAAATATTGCCGATGTGACGTTAAATAACAACTCACTGACTCATTCCAACTATGCAACAGCGCCATAACTAAAGTACTACATCAGGCAAACACAAGACTCAAAGTCAAGGTCCTCATACAGCAAATATACACGTGATGAAGGCGCAAGAATTCGCCCTGAAACGTCGTATAAAGAATAAAGAAGTATAAGTTGTCATCCATAGAACGTGTCACGTATTCATGTCCGTACAACATCTAAATGCCCTTAATTAACTTCATGCAGTTAATGTACCAGGCTAAACACTACGGTCTGGGTACTCTGACCGTCCTATCGTGATCTTGGACAAACAATTATTCAAAAATATTTTGCTTTGTAACGATTTGCCTCAATAGAGAATTTAAGAAATATACCGATTTAACAAATGATGCGTTACTGTCCATTTGTATTTCATATACATAACCATATCGGAATATTTTGTATAGTAGTGATATACTTGAAATATACCGGTATGAGTGTACCGCCAATGGGGTGTCATATTAGAATTGTAGGTTAGCAGTAACCTATGCTCGTTGTAGAATTGACTCAATTGATCGGAGGATCATCCCCGGTGATTTGGTTGTTATAGTGTAGACATATACAGACGTGTAAATCGTAGCGCTCTATGCCAATCATCGGGATCTTTGGCCCTGATTCGAATATTACCCAGCCGAGACATACTGCTTGAATGTTTCTCACTTTCAAGTATATGTGCGCGTTTCATTGATGATGAATGTCTATACTTAATATTAATATATGCTACAATTATGTCGATAAACAAATCTGATGCTGTCTCTATCTAAAACTGTGTTTCAAATGAGTCTTGTTGCTAGTCCAATCCACATCAGATCGTGTCATTTGCCAATTTGGTTTTCGAGTTAGGAGCCTTGGTTTTAGGAGTCTTTTAGCACCGGTTGCTAACTATGATTGTTGCAGCTGTAGAAAAGCACGTGTGCATTCAATATAGACAACGCGCTCTAATGAATCAGTAATCCCTTTAAATCAGAACATTTTAACAATACTTTACCTCAGTTTGTTATATCCAGATCTATCAACAGAAGCAACGTACGGCTTTATGTATCTAGTAAAGTCTGTTTCAAATAGACTTCCATGGATAAAAATGGAGATTACTTAACGAGGATGCGTCTCATACTGATTTAATAAAACTCGCTCTGACTTGGAAAATGCAAGAATGCTGACGCTTGTCTGGTAACATCAGTATGACACTCAAGCAAGTGCTATAATGTCGTTATTATTCACTATATCTTAATCAGTTTGTCTCTCCTTTGGAAATATGCATTGAACAAGACCGAGATCTTACAAACATTCACTTGACGAAAGACGTCAACATTCTTTAGCTATGACAATACAATGGGTCTCAGACACTATTTGCTCTAGTGCACATGCTATTTTCCTAATTCAATGGAAAATATATCTATATCTTACACTATCTGCAATGAAGGCGATATGTGTCCAAGTTCCCCTGCATGGTTTCAATCAGAGTGATGGCGGCTGTCAAACCTTTAGAAGAAAGTTTATTTATATAAATACTATGGTGGAACGTACATGTACACATACTCACATGGTGGTTGTTCCAAATAGCCCAGCTGAAGGCCGAGGAATATATATTTTTTATTTGTTAGTCCTCGGCCTTCAGCTGGGCTATTTGGAACGACCACCATGTGAGTATATGTACGTTCCTCTTTGCATTAGAGGTTGTTTTGACAGACAAACAACAAACAGAAAAAGTGTTAAAGTTTTCCTGCCGCCAATGCAATGTTGTCAGATGGAAAGACAAATGTTTCGCCATAAGTGCCAAATGTTGTTTCTGTGCACGTTGAATCGACGAGCAACGTCACGCTGCGAGGTACCAGACTGAAGCACACCGATAGCCCTCTATCTATAATCTTCCAATACCGAACATGATCCAGAACTATACAATGTTTCTGACTTCTCAAGACTGCACTGAGTGGAAGTGATAAGCGTCTGGTTGTCTGGTCTTGGACACTACTGGTCACGCTTCATGTCACGCTTCTTGCAAATTCCGAACACAAGGTGCTTGGTTGTGTTTCCTTGACCATTTTATCACACCCTTTCTCTGGTTCAAATCCAAAAGCCCACACACATCATTACCTATGAAAACATTCCATGTAACAAAGATGATTCCCTCTGAGTATGTATATGTGTTGCCTGACGCTGCACTCTCGCCATGCCTCGGATAACCCCATGGGAACTTACTACATGCTAGTAAAACCTGACACAAACATTGTATCAGTCTGACTTTCATTTAGTCGCGCCCATGAGATCTGTAGGATAATGGGGATGCAAGAATATCTTTTGCAAAATGTGAATTTTTATTCCAAATTACATATAATGATTACATTTGTCTGTAAGATATGAATTTGAGTTGAAATATTGATATTCAGTCCTTAGACAGCAGATTTGATGAAACGGTTTTATAACGACATTTTCCGACCTTCAAATATTCAGGATGTCGATAGCTTCGGTCAGTCAGACATGGCATGTGTCAGTTTCCCAGATCTAGGTATAGTATACACATACGGCTATAATCAAACTTGTCATCTCATTGTGGTTCTTATTTCTGATAAATAACGTTTTTACTCATCTTGAGTCACACATATTGTCAATATCCAAATTGGGTATCCGATTTTTCCCCCACAAACTTTTTAACTTCAGGAACAGCGAAAAATGCATCTTTTAGATGAAAAGCCTGGGCGTCTTGTGCGCATGTTCGGAAACGTAGGTTTGGAGCAGAGCCATATGGGAAAACGTACAGCAGGTGGAAATTGCACATTTCATCATGAAATTCAGATCTGAAAATAGATTGTACACATGATTGTTGAACTAGATCACGATTGTTATTCATTGGGGTATTTCTATATACAGTAGCGGACACTTCATAATCTAAAATGGCATTGTGTATTTCATAGCTTTCTGCCGTGGGAGCCGTGCCAATTAACACTTATCAGAGGGGTACACAAAATCCGCAGCCTAGACTACCAGTTGTCCGACTTCCATTTTAGTGGAAGCCGCGGTGGCTGAGCGAACTAGGCGTCTGACTTTGTGTGCTGGCGATTAGGTGCCTGATTCTGAGGGTGTGGGTTCGAATCCCGGATGGGACTCAACCCAAAAGTACTAGAATCTGTACTTTACTAAGAAAGTGTAATCCCAAATATAACATATGTTACATTTGACCACTTTCTAAAATGGCATTGTGTTATATGTCAATGAGATTGCTTAACGCGAATGTAAACATTGATTCAGCTATAGTACAAATGGCAGCTTAAAGTAACAGGTTCTAAACGTATGAAATGATGGTGCTGACAAACCAAACACTGGATTCGAACTGGATCTTAACTGAACCAACTCAGGGATGCTGCTCTGCAGAGTGAATTGTGGAACTTTGATGCAGTGAAGTTACACGTATATTGCATCAAGTACCTAACTTGCAAACACCTACCCAAAGTTCACCGGCTTTGATTGAAGATTTTCATAGTAGCATCTCGAAGCCTGAAATAGATAGCATTGGTAACATACTGGAGTACTGTTTTGAACAAGGATCTGCTAATGTCATCAAACCAAGGATATCAGATTATTGCTATTTTATAAAACCCCGATAAAACGTCAATTTCAGCTATTTGGAATGTTGGATTTGGAATAACAAGAGTACTGCGTTTGATTTTACGCTATATGCACAAGTAATGCAACAATGTATTGAAAGGACAGACTTTAGAGGATTTAAGGAAGCAAATTTTGTAATATTTCCATATTAATTTTCGTTGCAAGATGATTTTCTTAGGAGATTTAGCTGAAGACAGAACATACAATATATGGTAACAAATCAGCTGTGTCAGCGATTTCCCATTGGTTAGCTGGAAGTCAGACAAACTGGTGGTTAGACAAACAAACCATTCTCTCATTTGAGCCTCTCTGTTCTTCATATCAGAAGTTTATGTGGTGCAGATATTAGAGAAGGTCGTAGTCAGTCATGTCAATCATTTTTGGCAAATGTTATATTTGACTTTTATTTTTTTACACAAAAGAGTCCCAACCCTTTGCCCTTTCAGTGTAAAGGTAGACATACACAGTATAAGAATTATGACTTACCAAAAAGTCTCCATTCCTTAAAAGTTGTTTCGTAAAACTACGATGGACATTCTGAAATAAAAGACCATAAAAAATACCATCAGTAAATATATCTGGCAGATGAATATTATAAATGATAATTCTAATATTAACGATCACATGAATAGCTATGTTTAAGGGGCGGAGGGATCGCCTTTTGGTCCAAGCGTTTGCTCTCCACGGCGAAGACCCGGGTTCGATCCCCCATATAGGTACAATGTGTGAAGCCCATTTCTGGCGCCCCTCGCCGTGATACTGATGGAAATGGCAAAAACCACTCACTCACAAATATATTCATATATGTTTACGCTTTCGTTTTTTTTCCTCAAATACAACCATCAACCACACATTGTCTCCACGGGACATCATCCCAAACGTAGCTTACCTCTGGTGATAGTGGTGTTCCCTCACCAATAAGTTTCCAACCGTCTTCAGAAACTGCGAAACCTTCTATCCAGCGGCCTGGAATTTGATGCAGTTTGATCGTCATTCAAGGACACTATTCCTTAATAATCTCTATCATACATACCGATGGTGGTGAGGTGAGGCGGAGTAATGTAACATTGGGTGAAACTTCGTGTTAAAGATAATTAAACTTTTATAGCTATGTACGTGCGCGCGTATGTATGAGAGTAAACGTGTGTACACGTTTGCCATGAGTTTGTGGTTTTTAAGACTACATACATATTCTACTTGGAGAGAAATGAATATGTTTGCAAATGTATATGTTCAACTTTAAGCAGATGATTGTGATGGTGATGATGATGATGATGATTTGTTACAGTATGGTACTCACCTAACCTATGGGTATGGAGACGGTAGCCGAGGACAAACGCTGATTGGACAGAATTCCATGGGCATGCGCTCTCAGAAACAAAACCTGAAATATTTGAGTAAATGTATACCAGCTATAAATTCGAGAGCATAGTTTTAGCAACAACTGTGATGACTACACAAGTAAATGGTATACATATGAACTATTGCAGAGAAACCGGTAAAATGGAACAGCGGAGAATGAAATCGTTCCGATCAACAACCTTCCTGACTAACAAGTTATCGACATGGAGGAAACATCCCTTTGTATAGATCCGCATAAGCAGTGTCCATATTGCAGTTTCTGGATTAAAGGGATTTCCCTTTCAAGAAGATACGTGTGAACAACTCACTCGTTTGCTGTGGAGGGATGAAGCCAGTGTTACCCAAAATCATCAGACCAACTTCGAAGCGAGGCCTGAAAGTAAATAAAACATGACATAGAAATAATACTTCGAACGTTCATGTTTTTTTCTTATAACCAACAGTGCTCACAACACTGTGCAAAATATTTGGACGAGGGGCTTGACTTTCAAAGAGACTGACTGACTGACTGAGTTTGGTTTTACGCCGCTTTTAGCAATATTCCAGCAACATCACGGCGGGGGACACCAGAAATGGGCTTCACACATTGTACCCATGTGGGGATTCGAACACGGGTCTTCGACGTGACAAGCCAACGCTTTAACCACTAGGCTACCCCACCGCCCACTTTCAAAGAGAAGTGCATAAACCAAAAACAATAACATTTGAACATAATCCCTTTCCACATAGATACGCTTTGCCAACTGTGTTGGAAAGACTGTGTGCCAGTTTCGTCCTCATCTTGGTAGTCCTAATGTACTCCATAGCTGCTCTAACACGATTGTTCGAGTTTCTGTTGGCTTCCGACTTAAGCGTTCTTCACGGTTCGCGGTCTTGGATTGGAGCCATATGCATGGTAGGGAGTTGCTATCATTGCGCATGTTTCTGTGACCATGGAATGTACCCTCTCATGGAATATGTCCACTGAACCAGCGACATGACGCTGTCATTTGCCGGTTGGTCATTTCCATGATTGGGAATCTCTTGATCTTTTTCGGTGTTTCGGACTTCACAGTACCTCAAGGGCGCGGAGTGTCCTCAATGCATTCATTGGCACTCTGCTCTCCACAACGTTACGGTAGCATAGGGAGGGACATCTTTCTCTAGTGTTGTACTCATATATTCATGGGAGGCCTCCTAATGGTACATTTTACAAAGGACCGCCTCCGTGGTGTAGTGGTTAGAGCGTCCGCCCGGAGAGCGGAAGGTCGCGGGTTCGATCCCCGACCGCGTCATACCAAAAGACGTTAAAATATGGTACTTGTTGGTCCCTGTCTGGCGCTCGGCATTAATGGGTACAACAAGGACTGGTCGGCTCGGAGTCAGTATAATGTGTCTGAGTGGGGTATTCATGCTTCACTGCGGCATGGTATCTCAGTGGGTTAGCACTATAAAACCAGCTTAAGTCTGGGCTAGTACAAGCAGCCACACATACACATACACACGCATGCACGTCGTCATATGAGCGAAATATTCTCAAGCACGACGTTAAACCCAATTTCACCTCACCTCACCTCACATTTTACAAAGACTGCAGACCTTTGCTTATATCATTTATATTTTCTGCATATACCCTCATGATAGCATGCAATATCAACAACAAAAGAGTTAGGATTACACAATGCCATTTTAAGAAAAAAGACTTCACTATTATTGAGTTCCGTCTATCAGAGGCTCAAAAAGTAGGAATCAACATCATATTAGTTAAATCACATATAGACGCTTTACCTGCGAGTGGAGACATGGAGTTTGACCTCAGCGTACGGTGGGTGAGACGACATCGTTCTACCTGTAATACATACATAGTGCTTATTAGGATAGGAAAAAAAAAATAACAGTAGTTCTCACGGGATGGCAACTTAATATGGTTATCCAGGTAAGTCAGAAATCAGTTAAACGACATACCAGTGATGGAAAATATCTTTGCACAACTGAGCTTCAGGCGTTGTCATGCTGCTTTTGTCCACGAACACATACACCAAATTCTAGATTATCTATTGAGGTAGAATACCGACCACGCATATATACAACGTATTTTGGAACCATCAAACGTACATGCAGGCACAAATATCTGAAGCCATTTATGTTATGTTAATATTTGTAATAGCATACATCCAACAATACACCTAAGCATTATAATTTTAAGAATAACACACTTGAAAATGCAATGAATATTTTTATGAGCCATATGCTTCAGCTATTGTCATCGCTGTGTATGGTACATACTTGTATGATGTGGGTTGTGTATATGAGCCTGGAGCACGATAAAGCGCCCACCAGAAGCGCCGCCCACAGGAATAGCCGTGTCTGAAGAGGAAAAGAAAAACTCCAACTTAGAAACGGGGTCATGAAAAAGTAATGGATAGTGGTAATCACCAAGCCCTATCTTCTAATCCAAATGGTATGGGCAAAGTGAAATGATAGTATCATGTCTGCAGGTGCGTAGGCGATCATATCTAGTGGTTGCTGAGATTAAATGGATGCGCACTAGGTCAAAATTGACGTTGCTGACAGCGCTGTGGCATAAAGCCACCCGAGTTGGCCAGGATAGCTCAAATCCCCCGAGGCATGCTAGACTCGTGTTCTTCCTCTCGTCAGTGAGTGAGTTAGGTTTTACGCCGATCTTAGCAACATTCCATCAATATCACAGCGGGTGACGCCAGAAATGTGCTTCACACATTTTACCCACTTGGAGAATCGAACCCGGGAGACCAGTGAGAGTGAGAACAAGTGAGAGCAGCTCCCAAGTTTATTAAATCAGGTGGGTGGATTTTGAAGGATACGACTGCTAATAACATCTCCGATTTCAGGTGAGATGTGTGTACGCGATAGCCACGGCATGCCATGGATATTACAATCCTGGTACAGTACGATGTAAAGTGTGTTATCACCTTGAAAGGGGAACCCTTGTGCAAGTGACACAGCGAGTGATGCAATGATACTGTCCCCGTAACATCGACTCGTGATTCTGCCAGGGACAACACGGAACGCAGTCGGCCACACCATTCCGTACCCGTCCTCAAATCGACCCAAACTGTACGTCAACGTCCATTATTCCATACGTTCCCCACATCACTGACGCGTCTGATGCCAATGATGTGGATGCCGTGCACACATCTGCCACATCTGCACACGATTCCGGATCGTCTTGGCATGTTCTCTTACATTTATAGCTAAAATACATGGAATTATCATGAAACGGCCCTCCCATTATCAGTAATTTGCGGGCCGCTGCAAATGATATTGGACCGCTCAACCTTAACGACGGGCCACTATCAGTTCTGTTGTCAAGTGACGTCATAGTGGGTGCGTGGGCTTACGGTTCATTCGACATTGGCTTTGGACTGGTAGATATTCTGGGTCAAACAAGTCAAAGCAACCCGAATTCCCGCATTAAATAGCGATAATATTGGCTTTCTTGCTGGTGCTAACCGAACTTGAACCTATCATTTAGATAGGTACTCATTTCAGTACTTACGTGTAAACCCAAAGAGTGGGTACTTACGTATTAACTCAAAACGCCAGACAGTGTGTCACTATAAACCCAAATCGTCAGTACTTACGTATAAACTTAAACCGCCTGTACGCATCAATCTAAAACGCCTGTACTTATATAAAAACCCAAAACGTTAGTACTAACTTGTGATATTAAAAGGTCAGTACTTACATGAAAACTCAAAACGCCTGTATATACGCATAAACCTAAATCGTCAGTACTTACCCAAAAACGGACGTACTTACGTATGAACACGAAGCATCAGTACTTACATATTAACTCAAAACGGTTGTATTTATTTATAAGCCCAAAGCGTCAGTACTTACGTGTAACCTGAAAATGTTGGTACTAACGTGCAATATCAAAGGGTCAGTATTTAAGTATAAACGCAAAACGCCAGTACTTACGTGTAATATCGAAACATCAGTACTTACAGTAATCTTGAAACGTAAACATATCCTGCGCACCCATCTACCAATTTACAGGAAAATGAGTTGGTTGGACAAAATCCAGCAGAACTCCTGCAATACTATTTCGGCCTTTATATAATAATGGAGTCGTGAGCAGATAATCCAGTGGACAGTATTACGAGCAATGGTCATCACAGTCAGATCAAGTGATTCAGTATGTCACATTTACTTGCGTTTCTAGGTCAAAAGTATTTAAAATATTTTGGACCTCAAGTAGAACCAATCTTTGTTACTTTTAAACGTACCTGGTGGTAGTCGCCATGTTGTGGAGTTCATACCCCACACATACACTGGCCTGATGTTTCCAATACATCCGGGGACTCCATCACCACATGACCTAAGGGAGACAACCGAGGATATTTGTACATAAATCAATCACACAACACATAAGCGTCCATATAGCATGGACGCTCATATGGCAAGGATGACATAGCGCGAAGAAAAACCCCTTAAAAGTATAGCTTTGTGATGAGCTTTCATTCTCGAGTTGATTCTTTAGAATAAGATTTAAAACTATTGTCGTGATGCACCCGTGACACATTTCGACCCTTGTAGGATTGTACTGCTTCCAAACGTTCTCCTGTCATTATTGTCTGCGCTTTGAGCACGATCAAATGCATTATCCCCATAAATGAAACACGTAAAGACCTTTTCCCTTACCACAAAAGTTCATGACCTGGAATGCCATCGCACACTTGAACGCTGAGGTGAAGGACGCGGGATGGGTCAGCCTTCGGGTCAAATGTTACTGTTTTAACACAAAAAAATAATAATTAAAATATACTTAAAGACATATAAACTGTCGTGATGTGTGGCCCTGTGCGTAGACCGCAGGTCACTCAACAATTGAAGTTAAGCAACGTTGGGCGCGGAGAGTCCTTGGATGGGTAACCGTGTTTGGCACCTTTACTCCTGAGAGTTTCTAGCACTTCAGTCCTGCCACACGAAGCGAAGCATGTAGTAGGCAGGTGAGTTTATATGTCTGTCCAGCACCTTAGGCTATTAAAGTGAGTTTGTTAATAAAATTGCCTCTGTTCACCCAGCATTGAAAATGGGTGGTTACCCCGTGGAATAAGTCATGTGACTATTAACCTTCTTGCGCCTCACAGGCAGCTGGGCACACCAAGGACTGGTCGGCTATCCGGGGTAATAATGCTTAATCAGATTGTGGGCGCTTTCAGCATTCCATTACGTGGTGTGGAACATTAGGACAGGTTGTTCCTAAGTTCATATACAAACGTATTCTCAAGTGAAATCCGTTTCAGAATCTATATGTTATTTACATTATGCGATCTTACCTATGTACTCTTCATTGTCCTCCGCCAGTGGTAGCGCAGTACATGTATGTTCTTCCTGAAAACAATAACAGTAATTAAACATTGCCGTCATTAGAAACAAAGGCACAATGAGGAAGTGACTTTCGTAAAAATACCTCTTTTCACCCAAGGGTATCACAGTCTGCTTGGGTTATACACATGCGAGGGAGCTGAGAATGAATTTCCAGTGCACACTGATCCATTGTCCAGGGTATTAATCATCATCATCATCATCATCATCATCATCATCATCATCATCATCATCATCATCATCATCATCATCATCATCATCATCATCCTGTGAAATGGTCTTCACCAACCCATGCTTGTCGTAAGAGGCTCGCTGATTTGGTTAACACTTGTTATCGTATCCCAATTGCGTAGATCGATGCTCATGCTGTTGATCACTGGATTGTCTGGTCCAGACTCGATTATATACATACCGCGTTTATTTAGCTAGAATATTGTTGAGTGCGGCGTTAAACAACCAACCAATCATTCTTATTATTACAGGTGACTATTTTTATATTTCTGATTACCATGAACCTTTTTTTTTTTTTGTTTTGTGGTTTCACGCCACAATCAGTGACTGATTTGCTTAGCAGTGACAAAATGTTTCCATATAACCATGTGTTGGCATATGATAATGACACATGAGTGAATAGTAACCATGTAAGCTTCCGTTTACTTTGTCTTCTTCTCTCATTCACAGGCATAGTGAACAAGTAAGACAAGTTGAAGGAGTTTATGGGTATTTTTAAGCTCTAGGGCAAGGTCGCAGAATTAGGATCAATAGAAACGAAGGATGAAGCAAGACATTCAACACCTGCAATCTACTGTTACCTATTTACTGGTTGAGGAAAGGAGGTATCTAGTCTCCTACCTATACATTACTTGTCTGCTGGTGATCGCTGTCACCTGAGAGTATGTTATAATTGGGATGTTGTTTCGTGTCAGGATTCTCCAGCGTCTGTCATTATGTCAGCGACCTCAAGGTAGAATTTGACAGATAATGAATGTGCGGAAGGTAACTGACAAAATCCCACCTTGTCATTTTAATAGATCACTGATTTGAAGCAAAGTCACCTTGAACGTAAATGTATCTTTCATTTCTTCTCTCTGGTTCTGACATACTTCACCAACGCTTTGTAAAGGGCAAGGTATGTCGAGGTCCATTTGTCCTCATGGAAATGTATAATGTCAAGGTAAGGCAACCGTTAACTTTCAAAATTGATGAGAAGGTAGAATTGTTCATATCGGTGACAGGTGGGCGGTATATTGTTTGTACGTTTTGAACTAATAACACGACAAAGACAATGCAGAGTTCAGTCTTTGTCTTCATTTTGTTTGTGAACGGCTATAAGCAACCATCAACGGAAAGCTGAAACTCATCCGTTATGGGTATGAAATTTGTTTTTAATTTCTCTTGCTCTTTATTGTTCAAAGAGTGAATGAGTGAGTCGGCATTATTTCAACCATTTCTTGACAGTTTTACTGTCCAAATCATGCGCATGGTGCAAAGTAAGGTATTTTCGATTTAAAAAAAACAACTTCTGAAAAGATTTTGTGCCTGTTCCAGCGAGTAATTTCCTATTTTCAGTAGGGTTTCACGTGTTTCATCAGATGAACAATTACTTTGCCTTTGCAAGTGTTTTGGTTGAGTAACACATGCAACTGCAAAACAACATTTTTCGAATCCTTATAGCGGTATTGTATTGGATATGTATGAATACAATGACTCAATTCCCTTCTGCTGTACTAATGTCAGACCAAGAAGGACAAGTGGAGTATATAACAATACCAAGTTACTTTCCCGATTTGCAGAATACATTGACAGTTGTGTTAGTTTTAAATACTGTTAGAACTACGACACAAACACAAAATTGGCTGCACACAGTCTGGTAGAAGTTCCACATTTGTTGTCCATACCATAATTGAACAGCATCTCGGTAAATAACAAAACATTAAATCAACTTTTTTGTTAGAACCCCGAGAACAACTGCGAAGTTCTGAAACGTGTGTGGGCACTGAATGGTTGTGCCCATAACCATTCATCTCAGTCACTCACAAACAATACGTGTGTCAACAGCATGCACTAGAATAGAACAGGGAACCATTTTTGATTTACCACAAGGATCCTTAGGGGACGGAAGCGATTAATAATACTGTCAATCTTTCCCTGGCTGCTTCCTGTTCACAGCTACTGTCCATCGTTCTTTGATTTCCAATACAGACGTTAAAGCTTGTCCACAAGGCATCCGCGTCAATACTCGGGAGGTGAACACGGTATGTTGGCAGTACGGGAACAGCGCAGCCAGAAAATAGTGTCATGAAAAGTGGGCACTGCATATCTCAAAGAAGCTCAAAGAAGCTGCATATCTTGTCGGGTTTCTATTGAAAATATTTTCCAGGCTCTCTTCCAGAATATAATGAGCATGATGGTTATCGTATTAGAAGACCGTAACATAGGTAGATGGTAATATAGGCATACGGTAATATAGGTATAAGGTAATATAGGTTAACCGTTACATCGGTATATGGTATATATACATCGGTATACGGTAACACACACACACACACACACACACCGTAGCATGGGTATACCGTAACATAAGTATATGACAATATACGTATAGAGTAATATAGATACACAGTAACACAGGTATACCGTAACGTACATGTACGACTAACACCGATACTAACATTGTCTATGAATCTTGTATATACCGGTAAATGATACCGCAATCCTAGGTTTACAGTGAAGCCGAGGTGCTTCTCTACAACATCCTACTGGCCGCTATCCATCAGTGTAGGCGGACATGATAACGGGCCAGCTTAAATGTGACGTATCTGTTGACGTAGCGGTTGGGGAAAGCGTGGAAGCTTTCGGATGTGGGAGTTTCAAATGAAGCTAATCAGCCTCGCCTGCCAACTCAGTCAGGGGAACAGAAAACACAGACGTCCAAATTGGATATGCTATATTTTTCCAATGATTAAATTATCTGGCATCTGAAATAAACGCCTGTTGTTTTTTCGTCATAATCACCTAAAGTTTTGTCTGTGATATAAATCTCTCTATCTTTCAGAGAGTCAAATGCATTTATTGTAAAACAACACACACATTTATATATGCATATATAAAAAAAGGTGTACATGTGGCAGGGTATCGTCTCTCTAACCCACCCGCGTAATCGAACCGGTTTACCAAACAATATTAACAGGTGCACTATATGTGAGTATAACTAATTAACATATTCCTGGACAGAAGATTTAAATAAGTTTCAATTTAAGGCTAAGTACAACAACAACATGCTTGTATCTTTGTTCCAAACCCACCGATTCCATTTGTGTGTCTCATGTAGTAAGGACACGTGAACATATGACGTTATTATTACACAACGTGTACATCTCGAATATCTTGAAATACTGACGATGAAAAAATGTTACCTCGAAATGTGCAGGCTCTTTTAAGACGAAGTAATTGTGAGGTGACATCAGAATCAGCACGGAATCCAGGTTGGTTTTCTTTTCGAAACTACTCTTCTGACACAACGTTTCAACAAACGTCATTTATGACGCTACATTGCCATCGACGTTAGCTTCGTGGTATGCATAGCGCGGATGATGCATAGGAACTATTTCTTTATCCTTTGTGATCACTATAAACTACTCGCTTTTAATTATCGTGTGGCCCGTGAAGATTCGGGGTAGAATAGGTCTTCAGCAACCCATGCTTGCCGTACAAGGCGACTATGCTTGTCGTAAGAGGCGACTAACGGGATCGGGTAGTCAGGCTCGCTGACTTGGTTGACACATGTCATCGGTTCCCAATTGCGCAGATCGATTCTCTTGCTGTTGATCTCTGGATTGTCTGGTCCAGACTCGATTATTTACATACCGCCGCCATATAGCTGGAATATTGCTGAGTGCGGCGTAAAACTAAACTCACTCACTAATTATCGTGTTTCGGACGCATTTTGCTGAGTATACACAATAACAGTTATGGATTTTGCTGAACATTGTGATCGGTCTATAACACGACATGAAGATACCGGCCATAACAGGAACTGTCGGAGACGTAATCACTACCTATAGGTTCCCAATAGATCACATTTAGTCTCTTCTCAGACTCATTGTTTCCCCTTGTCCTTTCTTTCATAAAGAACTCTTTTCGTCCCTCTGGTGCTCAAGAACACGAAAGTGATCTTGAGTAAGCCCTTTTTTGCTACAGAGGTTGAAATATTACAACACAACTTATTTACGTTGGGTTAAGGATGACAGCCCATGTATGCAACTGGCAACATAATGATAAAGAACGGCTGAAACAATAAGGTGATGTCAAAAAGACCTCATGTGTGGAAACAGAGTCGTTGGATGAACAAAATGTCTTTTTGTTACCAGAAATAGAATAATTTCCTTGTTGATGCACAAAAACAGGACGCCAGCGGTTCCAAACCAAAATTGCTGGATTTATTGGATACTGGCGGAATTCAATACCATTTTCCTTTGTTTTACTGATATCCCATTATCTATAAATGAGACGTAACACGAAAGGGATCACCAGAACTGATTTTAGGAAACAGTAAATGATTCTATTTCAGAACCACTTGTCCATAAATGAAAGCGTTTCTTTCGTTGAGGCTTTCATGTTTTTCCTTATGGTTAGATGGGAGAAGATGGGAGACTAAAATTACAGAAACATGATACACGGACGTGGTTTAATATAGCATGCTCCAGGGCAGACATTACCTGTCGTAGCTGTAGCTAGTTAAGGATGTTTATCCATCATCCGAATCTCATGATCATCATTGTCGCTGTTCCACGTGTTGACAAAACTGGATCTACCCACGCACTGCTAAAAAAAGGTAGTGTGATAACTTCCTGATATTAAATACCACCTGTCGATTACGTGAAACAAATCCCTATGATCGATATGACAAAGAACCTCGACATTTTATGCTCAGTTGCATTTTTTCATTTCTCATTACGGTGTTTCCTTTTGGGAAATGGTGGGTGGATTGAAAATCTCCCGCAAGATAAAGCTCAGTCGAGTGTTCGTTTATGTTTTATGAATCCAGCGGATAAAACCAGACAACGCCTTGTGCACACATGATTTCGCAAACTTTTCTATTATACCTAGTTACCCCGTTTTGACAAATTACAGTTATATACGTAAAGGTTCCCCTCACCCACTTCCATACACACGCACGCACGCACGCACGCACACACACACACACACACACACACACGGATAAATGACATCCAATCTGCCTGAAGCATCATCTGAATCAAGATTAGAATTTAGGTAACACTGGTGGCTTATTCGGAATGTGTTTCTAAACGTGACAACCAAAAATGATGACTGGAGGCTTTCAGCTGATAATTGCACCAAATTGTAAATGCAATTTAAAAAAGAGAAAGATGGAACGCTATTTCCTTAATTACCCTATCGCATCCTATCCGCGGGCTGTTTGGGACAGTTGAAACTCATTTGTATGGAATAGCATATTATTATTGATAGAAAATGGTTATTTTGCGCAGGAAAACTTAATAAAATATCTGCTTGCCCTTGGCTGCATTATTTGTGTATTTGCAAGAGCTAGGACGCTCTGGAATGATGGAATATCCTTCTCTAAAATGTATTTTTTATCTCATTAACAGTTTAACAAGGAATGAAAATGACTGAAACTTCGCCACATTATGTCAAAATGCATAAATTAACTCAACTAAAGACATTTTTCCGATGTTTCCACATATCATTACTATTTGTCTTTTCTTCGTTGTGCTGTGATGAAACCTAAAGTGTGGTTACAGAACAATACAGTATTGATAAGGAACACTACTTGTGGTATGGTGGGCGAGCTGGGGGCATGGTGGGCGAGCTGGGGGCATGGTGGGCGAGCTGGGGACATGGTGGGCGAGCTGGCTAAGGCGCCAGGCTAGTAAATCCAGCGAGCTTGGGGGTGTCGGGATCGAGGCCACAACCCTGTGCACTTAAAAGAACCCACGAATCCATTGGTATATGACCAGATGGTGGCCACATGAATACGTGCGAACACCTAGTTGCAGGTACAGCAACGTGCAGTAAACTTGGACAAAGCACTGTGACTATGTGTCCCAGTCCACCCAACTGTGAATGGCTACCTCTTACGGATGAGAAAGCCGTAATAACTCGGTGCGCCTTGTGTCTGCAAGAGCTGTATGATCCCCGGGGAGCTGAGGTTGATAATAAGAGGTGCGTTGAGACTGACATCCAATGATCGAGGGAAACAATACCAGCGCCTTTAGCATGTACTAGTTGCGCTGATATGTGCGCTGTAATTTAAATTAATCTTATTGATCTGAGTGAAACAATGATAGTTTTGCCAACAGGGAATATTTTGTTGATATTTTCACAGAACTTTAAATAAGAGTGTCGCGCAGTAGAAATGTAGAATAGGTAGAAATGGAAGAATAAAGAGGAAAGAATGGTGTAACAATACCTGCATTGTTAGCTTAATATCAGTGTTGGCGCGAAAAGGGTAACTCAAACGATACATTTCAGAAGATTTTCCTCACTATCAGGGCGTCTAGTGGTCCAAATAGAAACCTGCCGTTACTTGTCTCTGCATGACAAGGATGTTATAAAATATAAAATCCCCTGTTTTTTCACAGAAAAATAAAATCTTTACCAGTGAACAATCATCAAATGACATCTAAGAGGTTTCAGTGACACGAATACACATTTGACATTTCCAAATGGCGTCTTATTGGATTTGCATTCAAAAACCTTGCTCATAAAAAAACCGTTTTATTATCTGCTGATCAGAAAATACATCCGCTATCATCGACGGAATGAACTGCAAACGCTCGTGATTGTAACCCAGTGTTTGTAACGGTCCTAGTGATTTAATTAGTTCCGTCGTACCAGAACGATGATCATTAAGACTGCATGTGTTGCAGGTGAGACTCATTTGGAGGAAAACATTTGAATATAACGTCGACAGGGATTAAGCAGTTTCAATTATTCTACGAAACAGAGATTTTTGCTATGAAAATAGCAATGAAAGTTGGAAATGGATCGGTGAAAGTTAGTGATGACACCAAATGTTCGCCGAAAGGGTAAACATGTTCTCCTCAAGAGCACCTTCAACTAACACAATGTGGGTTAGACTAGTGCTTAGTCTCTGAATATGTATGATTTTGATAGAAACAAATAACTCCTGAATTGAAAAGGAGTCCCAGTGAGTTCTTGTGGCAGGTGTATTTTAGTGTAAATATATTATTTTAATCTTCTTATCATTCTCTCTTTTCAGCCCGAACCCGAATTCAATGCAATCTAGACATTCTTCATTTAGGGCTTTAGCATTGGAGAAAGGTTAAATAATACAGTTCAGGAACTGTGAGGCAGACTAAATGTACGTGAAAGGTATGTGTTTATTGCCTGACACCGCAAGAAGGTATTCCTGTCATGCGACGGTGGCATACAAACTAAAACGATCGCGTGATTGGCCAAAATTACATTTGTCATTTTTATTGGCAGTAAAAACGATTTGTGGATTTTGAATTAAGTCTGATGTGAAATAACATTATTACAGGATATTTATATAGCGCACATATCCAGGCAACTAGTGCATGCTCAAGGTGCTGGTATTTTTCCCCTCGATCACTGGATGTCAGTCTCAACGGCACATCGTGTTATTAATCTCAACTCCTGGGGAGTATACAACTCTTGCAGGCACTAGGCGCACCGAGTTATTACGGCTTTCTCATCCGTACGAGGTACCCATTCACAACTGGGTGGACTTGGAGACATAGTCACAGTACTTTGTCCAAATTCACTGCACGTTGCTGTACCTGCAACTAGGTGATTGCACGTATTCATGTGGCCACCATCTGGTCATATACCAACGGATTCGTGGGTTCTCTTAAGTGCACAGGGTTGTGTACTGTACAAAAACGGTTACTGATTTTGTCTGTAGGTTATAATACAGTTTTCATACATGTTATTCATGATGTTTTCGAGCAGCGGTTAAATAACCTCGTATATTTTAAATTTCATTTCACATAATTGCAGAACAATGTATGTTTTACAATCAAAAGCAATTATATATAGTATTTTTCTAATTTCGGTTTCTTTTGTTGGTCGATCTCGCAAACCAGTTACAACTTTGTAAGACCTCATCAGTAGTTTGTTCTCATCAGTAGTTTTTTCATCGCTTGCTCCAAATAACTTTGTGATGGGCCCGAAGTAAAGATATCATGTATGACGTCATATTTGACATCCAGCTAACCTGGTCTGCAAACTGTTGAAAACATACCCTTAGCTTAAGGAATTTGGTTAAGCTCATCGTTTTAGGAAAAAGCTATTCCAAGTTCCAATTTTTATGGGAATGTGAACAAGGATCCCTATTAATTTTGAAACAAAATATAGTGAAACGTTGTATTTTTAGGACAATGAATTATAATGATAAATAGGGGAAGAATGTATTCAAAAGTAAAAACTTTTTGAACACTGTTCAAAGACTTAACTGATATTGAGAATCAGTGTTTGTGTACTAATGTATGTAATGTTTTTGGTTTTGTATATCCCTGTAGCCAATGCCACGAGAAGCTGTGTGCCAACTGGCTTTAAGCTATCATGATCCTCTATTAAAAGCTGTGTTGTCCGGAAGAAAGTATATGTGTAATACGCACGTAACATAGACACGACCACATGTACTGAAAATGTAATTTTGGATCTCAAGAAAAAAGTCCACTTTGATGTCAATAGATGACGTCAAATGCTTCCATCAGAGCCGAACCGTCTGGTAAACAAATTGGAATGACATTCCTGATTTGTAATAGAAAAATAGCACCAGTTCAGTCATACGACGCGGAGAATTGGGGATCAGAGACAATGTAGCATATATTGAAACTATTCATACGTTGGCTTAAAGACAATCTCTACACGTAGATGTGATGTCGTCCCCGGCTAATTACATTTCCCGTTCGCATATAGGCGAGAAGGAAACTATTGGATTCAGTTAATGTCAGTGCCAAATTCAAGGTACATGTACCACCAAAATGTAATAATATGCTTGTGCACCTGATACTTGTAGATGTGACTGGGCCTAAAAGGTGAAACTTTAGTCTTTTCAATTCCGCTTTGGATTTGAGGTGAGGTGAGGTGAAATTGGGTTTTACGTCGTACTTGAGAATATTTCACTCATATGACGACGTGCATGCGTGTGTATGTGTATGTGTGGCTGCTTGTACTAGCCCAGACTTAAGCTGGTTTTATAGTGCTAGCCCACTGAGATACCATGCCGCAGTGAAGCATGAATACCCCACTCAGACACATTAAACTGACTCCGAGCCGACCAGTCATTGTTTCACCCATTAATGCCGAGCGCCAGGCAGGGACCAACAAGTACCATATTTTAACGTGTTTTGGTATGACGCGGCCGGGGATCGAACCCACGACCTTCCGCTCTCCGGGCGGACGCTCTAACCACTACACCACGGAGGCGGTTCTTTGGATTTGAGAAGAAATCAAAACTTGAAGTATTTATGATACTGCCTTAGTGTTACAGGTATGTTCTGAAAAAAATAGATAAAGGCGACAAAATCGTAGCAAATACAGTGAAAGTGAAGTTAATCGTTCACCTGAAACATATATACACCGAAAAAAACGTATAAAAGTCGGGAACAATGTTTCAGGTTCATTTCAAGAAATGAATTTAATAGAACACAATTTTGTCATATGGAAATGTTCTTCAGTTGTCAACTTACCCTTTTAGCCAACACCTGGTGTCATCACTGATTTTCAGTCATACGTTCGGTAGATAATGGATTTTGACACCGTAAAACATTTGAAAGTTTTACTGAGGCACTGAATGTCCTTACCGCATTAAAACTGTTGAACAAGCTGTTGAACAAGAGCCGTGTTGCAAATTCACTACTGAGGTCACTATGACCTTGCACCTTTATTGGCGAGACTAAAGTACATTTATTTCATGCCACGATCTTCAGAATGCAAACATTTACTGTTTTCTTGACGCCTAAATGTCAACGAAGAGTCTGTGGGATGATGTACGTAACGTGTTTTATCAAACACAGAGACGTGTTGCAATTACTCACCACGCAGTCTGGTATATAACGATGATTTGATGGAGACCGTCTATCTGGACACGTTTATTAGATAATTGTTTGATGTCTCACGAAGACCACATTTCTACGCAAGGGCAATATGCAATTAGAAGTTAATACTAAATTATACAAGGTCACACCAAGGACAGTTTGGTAGCATATGAACTAAAATCCTGATTCCAATAACATTCATTTATTCGTATTAAGTACAGCAACAGCGATTGCATCACTGGTGTTTTGAGGAAACAAAATGCTAGTACTTTTGTTTGGTGTTTAAAGCCGCAATCAGCAATATTCCAACTATATATAAATAATCAAGTCAAGGACAGTCAATCCAGTGACCAACAGCATGAGCATTAATCTACGCAACTGGGAAACGATGACAACCAAGTCAGCGAGCCTGACCACCCGATTATTATAGTATATTTATATTGCGCACATATCCACACAACTGGTGCATGTTCAAGGCGCTGGTATTTTTCCCTCGATCATTGGATGTCAATCTCAACGGCACATCGTATTATCAATCTCAACTCCATGGGGAGTATACAACTCTTGCTGCCACTAGTACTTTGTCCAAGTTTACTGCACGTTGTACCCGCAACTAGGTGTTTGCACGTATTAATGTGGCCACCATCTGGTCATATACCAACGGATTCGTGGGTTCTTTTAAGTGCACAGGGTTGTGTACCCGATCCCATTAGTCTTCTCTTACGACAGGCATTGGTTGCCGAAGACCAAATTGATTTCTAACCATGTTAGTGCCAAGTTTTCTTTGTTAAAAGTTACAAATACATTTGCTCTGAATCCTTTATTTAAAATAGAATACTTGTCTTTGTGGCATTAATTTGTAAGTAATCCAGTTAACTCGGCGACGAAGCTGACATGAACAACATATGTGGCGTGTGATACAGAAGAGGTCAAAAGATACCGACTATTACATCTCAAATCTACTTGCTAATGCCGACACACGATGCAGCTGTTTCCAGTACCCTATCCATCACCTACAGCTTATACCCGACAACAAAATGTTTGAGTATTCAGCTTTTAGTCATATTGCATTGTCGTTGTCGTTGTGTGTTAATGTAGCTGGCTCTGCGATCTCCATAGTGTTTCCTGCTGTTCAGGCCGCGGGGATCACTCATAGTGTCCATTTGTAGGACAGGGCTGTCAGTACTCCGGCAAGTCTGACACTACAGTGTATCAGTTAACACCTTAATGACAGACATCCCAGCCCGTGTATAAACCCGCGAGTATTTGGTCGATAATTATCTGTGTGGTTAGGAATATGGTCAAAGGAACGATGTGTATGCATTCATAACAATATACTACAACCACGGCAGTTAATTTCAAAGAGGGGCTTTTATCTCGAGTGTAAATGGATCAAGTCAGAAATTTCACAACGTGTGCTGCTGGTGAATGAATGCCATACTGTGCTCCAACATCTCAGTGCTGACAACAATATGAACTCCTAGCTGGCCAGACCAGTTATATATTCATAATAACATACGCTATGTCTAAATATACAGGAACTTCTTAATTGTAACAACGGAAAATAAATGACAATGACAAAGCAACGTTGAATGTGTAAATATACAGGAACCTCTTCATTGTAACAACGGAAAATAAATGACAATGACATGGCAACGTTGAATGTTTAAATAAACAGGAACTTCTTCATTGTAACAACGGAAAATAAATGACAATGACAATCCAACGTTGAATGTCTAAATATACAGAAACTTCTTCATTGTAACAACGGAAAATAAATGACAATGACAATGCAACGTTGAATGTCTAAATATACAGGAACTTCTTCATTGTAACAACGGACAAATGATTGACAATGATGTTATGTATATGCCAGAGAACAAATGAAGTAACCGTTGATGCTGAATCCAGTCAAGAAACGGTTCAGGAAGATTTAAATTATCAGTTAGGACTTGTTCCAATATGTTTCAGTGTGTTGTACACAGTGAAAAATGACCTTCTGTTGTACATGTTAGTTGCTTGGACTTTCCACAAACATGTTAGTCTCCTGGACTTTCCACAAACACCTGTTGTCATCACAAATTGATTCATAAACATATGCTTAGGATTTTGTCAGAATCTTAATGAACTTTGCTATAATTAGTTACTAAAGATCTCGGAAATGGTTTTGTCGTTATTATCTCAAACTACATATGTACATATTTTCTGTATGCTGACACAGAGTTTGATATTGTAATGACCACCAGAGCGTTGTTAACATACAAAATCGTAAGATGAGAAAATTAAATCATTTTGCTTATAATGTATTTAAAAGAAACTCGTGCAACTCATAACGCCTGGATTTAAAAAAAATGTAAAACACAAAACACCCGTAAACGTGCTAATATAGACATAAATAGACATATAGACATATATACTATCTGGTACAACCTAACTAATATACTAGTTCACAATATTCTTCATTTAAATAAGTTAAAATATCACGATCTATATGCGCCTTTCGTTTCAAACATAACAGCATAAAACAATTGCATTACCTTTAAACTGTTCCCATACGCAACTCGCAGAGTCTTCACACCCCTGGCATCTGAAGGAGGATAAAGTATCCCCCAAATAAACACCATTAGGCCGACACGAAGGCAGCTGTACGAGAGCATCGCACAAGGCGTGTTCTATTGACAGCGTCGAGGATATGAATGGGAAGCGTGGTTCTCTGGCTCTGCCCGTTATCGCCACAGCTATCTTAAGGCGCCACGAGCTCTTTGATCATGTCATCTAAAATTTCAACCAATCGATGCAATAATCGTACGTTGCTATAGTTACATGTTCCAATGTTCAATGAAGTTAGTCATGCCAAATGTAAATAGCCGAATTGCTATGAATCTCAGAACCAGGCCGGAAGTTAGGAATTTACAAAGTTACTCTGAAGGTGAATGAGTCAATTGCGAGATTTATGCCCTCGATCATAATCGCAGCAACCCGGGTATTTCCTATCAGAAATTCGTGTTGCCTTTGGTTACGGGCTGTTCCTAGAGCTACACTTCCCGTGTTAGGCGTAATTTACCATGAATCGTAAATCAAGTTGGACATTAACAATTTCTCAGGTAGCGATCTCAGACAATGGAGTCATTGGCTCTGAAGACGCCAAGAGCTGACCTTTAAGAAGTGTATCAATAATTAGTACCATCAGCTTTGTCGCGGTGCCAATTAACAGCAGGCAACATAAAAGCAATAATCAATATATCAACGAGTTTTGAAAAGACTTAATTTCTTATTAATTTCAAATATATGTTCAAAATCATATTGATGATTTCGAAAATCCGATACACATGGTAGAGTTTGGAGAGTAAGGAAAGTCGGGCAGAGTAACAGGGGAGATTGGAGTTCATTTGATGAAATGACAGTAAAACAAATATGTACCATCAGTCACAGGGAAGTAAACGATTCACATACACAACAGGGGTTAGACCTTCAGGTGGATCTGACCATTGGATATTGCATTCAGCTGCATATTGGCATAATTGAATATCAATTTGATCTCCCATTTACAAGTTCACATCCTTTCGTCGGGGTATCTTTTCAGGAAATCATTTACGGTTAAATCAATCGAACACATGCAATCAATATCATATTCCAACACAGTCGTTCATGTAAGTCATGTGTATATATTTTCATCATATTTCTACAGGTTCCTACGGAGATGATCGATTTGGGAAAAACTTTAATGGAGTAAAATGTTTGGTTGCTATCTTCATCATTTACTGACATCACAGAAATGGAAGCACAACACGTCTTGTACTCTCTAACATACTATTATTCCAGTGACGGACGTCACTCTGTCGGCGTTACGAGAACCCCAGTATTTAATTGGGATGGCTCTGCTGACTTAACAACATTCACTTGTCACATTCACTAGGTAAAAACATCACCTCATATAATGTACAATATGAATTATATTGTTTTCGGTAGAGTTGTGTCCTAATTATTGTCCTAGAATGAAGACAATCAATGGTAGTTTAAGCTCCGTGCCCATCCTTGTTCAGCCCACTGTGTCAGAAGATCGATACATGCGCCCACTAAGGAGAATGGCAGTTACTGGGGACAGTTTAGAGCAGAGGCGTGACAGGCGTTTCTAATTAAAGCAAAAATATATGGACCACTCTAGATAATAGGAGTCGGTGTTTACCGTCTATTTTGGAATTGATAGCGCGGATGCAGACAAGAATATTTCAGATCTTGTGTATCCAGATATATACCAGCAGGAAACCCCGTATGTGAAAACCCAACAACTTTCAGTATGTATATGTAATGTATTTTGGAGTACAACACCATAGAACACCAAACACTCCGCCCAACCTAGCCACTGCGTTTCTTTGGCCTGGATGTTAAAGCGTTCTCCCGTCACAGAAAAGGCCCGGGTTCGATTCCCCACATAGACATATAGGTAAACTGTGTTCTGGTGGAGTATTGTTAGTTATTACCACGGACTCAATATTAGTGAACTAATACAAATAACTAATTTTTACTATTATCTCACGACGGGTTTCCTGGGCAGGACAAAAGGCTACTTAGTTACTGTTGGAACAAGCTGAAAATTCAAGCAGCAATGTTTATGTTTTTAGTACTCTGTGACCAGCACTTCACCACATACTAACTCCAGAAAGGACGTTCTGCCAATCCTTTTGTCGTCAAGATTTATACACAATGCATGGTGTCGATATTCGGATACCATTACCGGATACAGAAGTAAGAGGTATCACTCAGTTGTGCGACAGGCCACAACTATTGACTCGGTCCTGCACGTTCAATACAGCTTATGCTGGGATACATGTCAGTGGATTAATGTATCGAGGGAAATTTCAAGGACATGTATGGAAGAAAAGCCGGCCTTGGCAACTAATCATTCGAGATTTTCTGTTTTCGTTCGCCTTCTCAGGGTTAGATGCACTACACAAAGATTGGACTGGACTAACCTTTCAGTCAAATAAAATGTTCTTGTTATTGTTTAAGTAACGACATCGCGTATCATTCAAATCTGGATGCTATGACCTTTGGCGTCATGGGCGTCATGTTGTGAAGTATCTGTACGGTGGACACGATGTCTTCTATTCATTTGACGAGCATGGCCTTGGAATACAAGCAAATTAGTGATTAATATTACAATACATTCTTAGAAGACGTTGATCGATGCTCATGCCGTTGATCACTGGATTGTCTGGTCCAGACTCAACTATTTACAGACCATATAGCTGGAATATTCTGAGTGCGGCGTAAAACTAAACTCACTCACTCACTCTATCACATCAATAGGATACACATTGTTGCATGTGTTCTGACATATATGGCAGTCTTTCAAGTTACAACAATGATAAGGGGCGGTTGGAAAGCTGAGTGGATAGTGATTCTTAAAGCCAGGCTGGATTCCACACAAGAATGGAACGCGAAAAACATAAAAAAACATAAAACTTACAGTCTGGACTATTTGACGAAACCGACTCCAGTAGTGACAAGTAAAATACAGTAAAATAGTGCTGACAGTTGTATGAATGGATCGCTTGAAATCAGCAATCACACCAGGGGTTCGCAAAAAAAGGGAACCAATGTTCAGCATTACCGATATTGCAGTCACACGAACCTAATTGTAGCAGCAACATCACCCATAACCCCCAATACCAGATGAAAGCGTAAAACCATATCAGCTTCGAGGACACAATGACATTTAGTAAATGGTCAAATGTAACATATGCTATTCAAAAATGTGTTGAACCGCGATGGCTGAGTGGGTTAGATCGCTGACGTTATGTGCTGGCCATTAGGTGCCTGACTCTGAGAGTCTGGATTCAAATCGCGGGATGGATCTGAACCTAACAAAAGTAGGCTACTGGAATCTTTACTGAGAAAGTGTAATCCTAAAATGGCCAAATATAACATATGTTACATATCAGCTTCCTTTTAGAACCTGTTCCCGGTAAGGAACCCTAATCGGGTCACCAGCACCCAAATACACCCGCTGATTGTTTACTTTACTACGACAATGGACTCGGAGCAGAACATCGTGCTTTCATGTCCGTTTCATCTTCGGTTGCCCTACCATCCTCCTTGTCTGTCTGCGTAAGTGGACATTTGAGACATCAAAATAAACACTCTCATCGTAAGGGCATATTGATCATACACCCTCTCTACATGACAGGTGTGGCTCGACTAGGTGCTTTTGATCCTCGGAGTTTTTCCAAGTGTCTTTATCAAGGGAAAATGACCAAACTGCCTCCGTTTGTGATAAAACGTGTATTTCATGCTATCATTTCGAATTTTTCTAATCAGTGATGTCATAAAATGAGTGTTCTAATGGAAGTAGTGTCTGACCATAGTTATTTAATGGCCAAATGCTGAGACCCTTTGTCAATATATTGAGATATGAAATCGATTGTCAACAATATTCTATCATTATGGGTCGGAATAATTCCCCAGTGCCACATGCGCCTAGAATGGGAATCGAGTGGACAGGTTTCGTTGGTTGATTTGCTCCCCTTGGAAGGAAAGTTGATCATAATATGACCCATTTGTTAGAGAGGATTTACAGGACGCTCTCATGTAGCTTCAATACAGAGCCCGGCATCGTGAAACATCGAACTGAAACATATACACATTTAAAATAGTATCGCAGCACATATGATTAGTAACTCCCATATAGCCACTTATATACACATCATACGTCTATTGGTATGATTATTTTTACCCTTCAGGCGAACAAAACATTGTGTTTTTACATATGAACGCATCACGATCAATAGAGCACCACGTATTGTATTACGTTTACCCGCCATTAAGCAAGTACACTGTTCTTACAGCTCTATAACTTGGAAAAGCTAATATGAGCCTCCTGGACTGCCAACTGCTCAAAGATGGCAAGTGATTGGTATGCGGAATGCTAGGACAGTTGGTTGTCAGCCATTGACTATAAGTCGACTGGCCAGAAACATCAACAGGTTAAAACTCAGGACAACATCTCAGGACTTCATCCGCCTAGCTTTGATTTAAGATCGACGTCACTGGAATTTGACGTCATGGGGAAGGGTTCCTTGGTCGGTCGAAAGTCGATGTCTTCGCCGAACTCTTGTTTTGGTGCCGCAGAAACTCAGCATTTGCACAAGCGAATATCTTGGAACAAGAACCGTTTGACAGGTGTTCATTGGCGGTTTGGGGTGCCTCTCACATGGTTGTCATCCTTTCCTACTGACAAACTCTGAATGGACAACGGAACATCGCTGTCATCTGGATGACCACATTTGGATGACCATATGTGCCTTTGGTAATTTCTTACCTCAAGAGGCTCGTTTTTGTATACTTATGTGTCTTCTTGCGGACTGTATGGCAGAATCTTGCAATTGACCGCATGGTATTAACGCCATACCACCATTGGTATCAGCCCTACCAAATGAGCCATTTTTTGTAATGCTTGCTTCTCTCAACAAACTACATTTTTCGTTCTTTTTGCGCTCAGATTTCTCATTTAATTATTCCTTGAGAATCAGTTGTTCCAGATTGGAAGTTAAACTTTACTTCTAAACTTAGTTCCTTGGCGATGATTTTTATATATGTGTATTCTGGAGACGACGATCCCGTTGTAGTGTGAGACACACGTCTTATGCTGTGAGACATATTTATTTCGCTAATCCACCCCTCCACACTTCTTCATGGTTCCTCTCAAATTATGTAACATTTTGTATTGTTTTTTCCATTTTGCCATAGGAATCTGGTATGAGATATCATAGCGTATCAGGGACGGTGGGGTAGCCTAGTGGTTAAAGTGTTCGCTCGTCACGCCGAGGACCCGGGTTCGATTCCCCACATGGGCACAATGTGTGAATCCCCCGCCGTGATGTTGCTGGAATATTGCTAAAAACGGCGTACAACCAAACTCACTCACTCACTCATAGCGTATCATTTGGTCGAGCAATGCTTCATATTTAAGTTCAACTGATTTGTTTACCAAGTACTGTCTGGAATAACGTAACCAGGCCTTCGGTTGTAAAACTGATAAAAAAGTTTACCTGTCTCTTTCTATGGGTGAATGTCTGTGTAAGACCGACTACTTGTATTTCCCTTTCAATATAATGTACAATCCCACTTCATCGGGGACAGGCAGCACGCAATCAGCACGTCACAGAGCCCGGCCGCCCATTCATTATAGCCGACTCTTACGACCAGTGGGTGCTAGGGCCAAAAACACCAGATGCTAGAGCGTCCTGCATTAAATCACAGGGAAATAGAAGAGTGTGTACTCAGGAGGCGTGGATCAATGTGGAACTCGGACCAGCGACAAAAACTGCTACCATATTGACTCGAATTGTGCTTTTGTCTTGCAGACTGGATTTTCTGTTTTGGGAAATTCTTACTTAAGTTCCTTCCACATTGAGACATAATGATTCAGAAAGATGGAAACAGAGAGATGGCTCTAACTTTCAGCGATATTGAGCAATATCACGATTGGCAGACCCCAGAAATGGGCTTCACAGATTGCACCCATTTGGAGAATCGAACCCGGGTCTTCGGCGTGACGAGCGAACGCTTTAACCACTTGGCTACCCCACCGCCCCACGTTTAATTTAGGTGGTTAATCTGACAGATCATTATATGAATGTGACCCACGGCGATTTCATTCAGCCATTCGTGTTACTATTGAAACTATTTGATGTACTTTCCTTCAGCACTATCTCTGATGCTTTAAAAGTATTATTTCAGTTAAGTTTGGATTTCGTTCGCTGTATATAGGACACTACTGAAAATACATTTTCTTCACTGAGTGAGTGAGTGAGTGAGTTAATTCTACGCCGCTTTTAGCAACATTGCAGCAATATCACGGCGGGAGACACCAGAAATGGGCTTTACACATTGCACCCATGTGGAGAATCGAACCCGGGTCTTTGGCGGGACAAGCGAACGCTTAAACCACTAGGCTACCCCACCGCACCCACTGATGCGTGAGTGAATGCCGATGATGGTTATAATCTCGGCCAGATACAGGGTGACAGAAAACATGGCCAACGTTTCATGCAACGCGTTTATACAGTTATCGAGGTCACCGAGCCTAACTACCAAATCCTAAATTGGTTTATATGACAAGATGAAGACCCTGGGCACCAGCGATGTAACAACCTTGATGCACATGATAAGGTTGTGCGTTTTGACATTTGGAATATGATAGGAGGATGAAAGAAACGTACGGACATCTGATAATGCCATTGTGGGTCATTATTCATTTCTTTACAGGCATGTCAAGAGTTTGTGACGTCATTTGTGGAATCACGTTTACCTGTTTGTGACAAGCCCTATTATGCATTATCTGCTATCACTGACAGTGGAAATATCAAATATAATTTATTGATACTGTATGCAAGAACACGTATAATGACAGTGGCAAATATCAAATATAATTTATTGATACTGTATGCAAGAACGTGTATAATGACAGTGGCAAATATCAAATATAATTCATGGATTCTGTATGCATAAACATGTATAATGACAGTGGCAAATATAAAATATAATTCATGGATACTGTATGCAAGAACATGTATAATGACAGTGGCAAATATAAAACATAATTCATGGATACTGTATGCAAGAACATGAATAATGACAGTGGCAAATATAAAATATAATTCATGGATACTGTATGCATAAACATGTATAATGACAGTGGCAAATATAAAATATAATTCATGGATACTGTATGCAAAAGCAAGTATATTTACTGTGGAAAATGTAAAATATAATTTATGGATACTGTATGCAAGAACATGCATAATGACAGTGGCAAATATCAAATATAATTCATGGATACTGTATGCAAGGACATGCATTATGACAGTAGCAAATATAAAAAAACAATATGGATACTGCATGCAAGAACATGTATAATGCCATGAGGACCTAGAAGGATTTCCAAACTGCCTACATCCATTGTTGTGACCTTGACTGTGACAGTGGTTACCTGGATAGCACAGTGATATAAGGCGCCTCACATCGGAGTTTCAAGATCCATCGATCGACGGTTCGAATCCTACATTCGCGATGGTTATGATAGGTAATTTTCCTCCCTCACTGAAGTGAGTATGAATGTAAATAAAACGTTTGTCTGTATTAAATATCAATGTTATAGTGCCAGCCCAGCGACATACCTAGTCGCGGTTGAACACATATGTCCAACTCAGACACAGTATACAGGGAGCCGGGAGCCGTGTAGCCGTTGTTTCATACATGTAACACAAGCACCAGACAGGGTAGCAACAAGTACTCAACACGTCCCATTCTCATTCTGTTAACCAATTTGGCATTGGCCCTGTTGCCAGTCTCGGACAAAGAAATTAACAAACGTCAACGTACTAATATACATGAAAAGAATTTTTTTTAGAATTATCTTGCAACGTATTTAGCAATGAAGCGAAGAGGGACGGAACAAGAAGCCCATAGGGGAAGACACTCAGTGGTACCTAGACTGTCTCAGTTGGTTACCGACGCATAGCCCTATGCACGCCCGGATGATAGGGGACTGGAAGGTTTCCTTATTATGCATAGCCATACTCTTTACAGCAGAAAGGAAGATATAACGTAAATAGAAGAAGTAAACAAGTGGTATTTCTTTTAATATGTTAATCAAAGCTGCCAATTATATTATAAATCATTCCATTAATGTTGTTTCATTTTACATGTATCTTTATGAAATTTCCCTATTAATTGAGTCATATTACATGTATATATGTCATAGTTTGGATTTCATTCACATTTTCTTGTCAGAGCAGTAAATGTTACACGGAATGTTTGCCAGAGGCGTATGCAAGTTACCCAAGATCCTGTCCCTGTTAACAAGGGAATCTCTTTGACAGAATACATATATATTTTTAAATTGTCCACGCAAAATGCATTTACCAAAGCCAATACTCAGCGGTATTGTACAACTTGAATATAACACGAGGAACAAACAGAAAGATAATGACATCTCACAACCTTAATGACGTTGCCCATACCCTTCATCAAAGCAAACAAGGATGCACGAACATACAAAGTAAAAACTATTTCCTTTGACGTATAGGAGAATTGAGTGTATGTTTTTGTTGGGATGTACAAATATACGTGTTTCCTTTCCAGACCTTAAGGAACATGGAATATTAATGTTCTTATTCAAATCGGCAAACTTATCAGCGAAAGAACGGAACGCGTAATTGAAATTAAATATTTATCAATTCCAGAACTTCTACAAAAACAACAATGCCCTAGGCTGGTGTTAATTGGCATCATCCCAGATTTGACAACGCAATTTAACTTATAATATAGTGGAGAAATATTGGTGGTGCTAACGTCAGCTGAAATGTGATTGTCTAAAGTCGGGCTGGCTAAAATGATGAACATTGTGTTATCGATAATATCGTACAATAATGTTTCTGACAGAAATGAGTTAATACGTATGTCCACACTATCTCCCAACTGGATATAACCTTGAAAATAGACGCTGTAAAAGTTTCCGGAGGTAATGCTACATCGGGGTACTTGCTTGGGTCAGTATTAAATGAAATTTAATCTGTTACTTCTCTGCAAGTCCCCCACACACCCAGCTTGTGTGCTAATTTCGACAACTCATAAATGTGATTTCGAGATGGAAATGTGTCATTCTTGAGGGAGCGTGTTATGCATGACATAGCCCTGAAACGCCTTTCAGTTATATCACGTCATTTTCTCGTAATGTGGCTAGAAAACCCAAACTGAGCTAGTACCATATTCGTGAACGCACGAATATTGTTGTGAAACACTAACATAGGGGATTCGAACCTACTATGATAGGACAGTGACACGTGGAAAGGACGCAGCTCCGAATGATGAAATCTTTGCCTTTGACGACTGGGCTCCCATGCTCACTTGCCTCTCGTGAAACGCTATTGTAGAGGTGTGAATGTCCCAGCCAAGTCGATAAAGTCATTCCTCATCATAGGACCCGGAATCGATCCCAGGCAAGAATACAAAGCGTGAATCTCCGTCTAGGTTTTCACAGTCGTGACATGTTTATCACTTTGTTGAAGGCGACATAAATATTAAACGTCAACGCCGGAAAATAACCACTATCGAACATCGGGATTCCATTGGGCGTGAAAGGCGAAACAGTCTAGATGATGATGTAATAGGGTCACTGACAGTCAGTGATGACATCAAGAAAACCCCGACACACACACACACATGCATGCACGCACAAATACGCACACACGCACGCACACTCACTTATTTTGCAAAGTATGTTTGTCTCAAGGAGTGGAGTTCTCCTGTAACCCTGACTGTGGCTGATAGGTGATACTTCCCAGTCAATCAAACGTATTTAATCACTGTGTTGAAACGTAAGACGCAGTGCTACTATAGACTTATATCAGCTGCGTACAGTGAGTGATTATCGCATTAGCATTCTTGCAGCTATTCGCGGCGATTGTTGTGTACAAAAGCAAAGATTCCTCAGCATATCAGTGAAGCACAAACGTTTAATATGAAATATGTTTGTTTTGAAACACAGTTCAGTTTTACTGTTATATCCCAAAGCGAGCTGAATTCGACGTTCCGGTGATTTCCTTGCATCGTCGAAAAACACTGATACCGGGAAAAGCCTTACAGGATTACATATATTTTACACGTAGTATTACACGTACATCCACACCTTCATAATAGCAACGGCTACACCACATTAAACGAATGATTTACATATCTTGTAGTTATTGATGAAAGTAACTTCAGGCAAATGTTATTGATACTTCAAACATATTTAGTACTGTGCAAGTTACAGAGGCAATGTAACAGGGTTTTGAAGGCAACGTTGTATTAGTTGAGTACAAGAGCGAACATGGCAAGCAAACCTTGTTAAAAGACTTTGAATTAGCTCCAGCGTTGTAGAATTAGCTGTCAACTTGGTCATTACGGCGCGGACTTTATGTGGAAGTATTGTAAATAACAAAATCTAATCACCTACACGAGCGTGACCAAGGTTTCGGTAGTGTCGTGCGTCCAATATCAGGAAAACGAATGTCATTTGACTTGACCTGGGGATAACAACAGAAAACTTTATTACTCTCTGGTCATGGGAAAACCTGACTTGTTTGATACCGGCGTTAGTATCTACACCGAAACGTCGCATTCATTGCCATAAAGAAGTTGACTAACCATAAAACTTGGTTCTATGCCTGTCAATGAAGTTACTCTCTGGTCGAATCCTTCAGCATGCAAGGTACTAAAGACAATATGTACAATGTGATATGTCAGATACAAGATTAACCGGGAGATTCATTATTAGCCATTATGAGATCAAGAAATAATTAGTTTCTTTTACAGTTGTTTTCAATCAAGAAACCCAGCATTTCACAAAGTGCTTGCTCAGTAAAATTCAGATGGCATTTGCTTTCGTTTTTAAAAGATTGCCTGAACCTCTGCAGATGCACATGTGTGCACTGTTGTCGATGGTCCCATGGTCCCTTGTTAAACAAGTCTATTGGATCACGGACAAAGTGGTGTAAAAACACATGCTAATGATATACGAGGGACGTTCAAAAAGTACTCAGACTAGTTATATACTACTCACACTTTGCTAAGGATCACAAAAATTAAAACTGGATAAATAACAATATGGTAACCACTCTTTAGGCAAACAGTCACTTTAATCTAACTTTATGCACTTGATACATGAGTAACCATAAAATGGTTTTCATGGCACCAATCAATCATTTTGCAAATCACGGAACCAGTCATTGACAAGTACACAACACCTGTCAATAGCAGGTATGGGATCCACAAGATGAAATGACACACTGGAACCTAGGATCCATGCTTACAATAAGCTTAGATATTTAAATCCAATTTGACCACACATCATAGTTTTCTGTTGAATCCATGATTTGATCATTAGCAAATTGTGAATAGCATATATTCTGGATGTCCAATGTTTGAAAAACTTCCATTCTATCATGGAGATCGTGAGGCTGGAACATAGCAAAACCAGTTTACTTGAGGTTCACAGATAATATGTAGAACAATATAACATTATATAACAATGATTTGTATCATTTCCTAGGTGAGGCTGACTAGTTTTTGAAAGCCCCTCGTAGTCGGATAAGCGCAAAAGACTCTGGCAGATTACTATTATGAATATGGACAGTGTTTTATATCATTTCTAACACACTGATAAATTCATTACGGTTCAGGGCATTGGTACTTATATTGCTTAACTCCTTCATGAACTCTATGTGGGAGCTGGTGATGCACATTTTCCTGAACACACTGACGAACTGGGTACATACACCTTCACACATGGAGAAACACATTCCTGAACACATTAATACACGCCATGATATGTAATTGATGCGTGCAGACAGCCAACGCGTTGCTCACAGCAGAAGGGCGGTGGGATAGGCAAGTGGTTAAAGCATTCACACCGAAGGGTTCGATTCCTCACATGGTTACAATGAGTGAAGCTCATATCTGGGGTCTGCCAATCGTGGTATTGCTCAATATTGCTGAAAGGAGCGTCTCACTCACTCACTTACTCAAGATACCATTCATTGTTTCAGAAACCTTATTTTGTTGTGATAAGAGGAAGCTATTTTCGAGAAAGCACGTTTACTTCTGACGTCATGCAATGGGATTTGTTGAACCAGGTTATAGTCTAACCAGTACGTAACGAAATGCCTTGCGACATCCGTTTGATATTTTCACAATAACAAGCCAAGTTATCAATACCTTAAACGTATTTGTTTCACGAAGCACCAAAATAACATGAAACGAAAATAACACGACCAAACAGTTCAAGCCTTACACAGCGGCGGGGGGTACAGAGCCAGACTATAATTTTATTGACGTTATTGTGATTGCTACATGTTCACATGGCATGCCATGGATATTTACGTTTCTTTTGATCACTTTCAAATAATGCGCCCAGAAATAGACACGGCGTACATGCTTCATACTTCTCTAACCAAATGATTTAATAAGGCCTATACAGATTAGTCAGCCAAGTCAGTGTCCGTGGTATTTAGCATTCGCTTCATAAGAAACATCTTCTTTTATTACATGAATGGCTGATAATGGCCGTAAAAGCTATTTTGAATGGATTTATCTTTATGATAGAAGTTGTTTTGAGGGATTTTTCTTTCGCATCCCTTTCACAACAGTAGCTGACATTGGTGATGTAATCATGGGCGTGTATAGAGATTTAGTATTTTTTATCATTGATAGTATCATGTGGTAACAATGTCTAGGTCGTCATGTGTTGTGCTCCAGGCATTTAATGGCATATTCCGCCCCCTATTATACTGATCCATCGACTGCAGAGATTAGATACTTTGGGCTGCTGGCGAGACTCTTTGAGACCTTTCAGTAAGTCGGACAATATAGGGAGCGAGGTAACTCTGTGAGTTTTAATGTAAAAGATTACCTTTTCATTTTCTGCCATGTCAGCCGACCGACAGTTTTTTTTCAGATATTGCTTTGAACTGACTCAGTATTTTTATAAGATAATTTTTGCCATCATTAAAAGGTTTGGGAGCAAAACGCGATAGTTAAAATACCTTTCGTAACCATGGCAAAGGTTTGGAGAGTAACTGAGATGTATCCTTGGAGTAAACATCCTTTGATCTCGTAAACCACATCATGTTTGATATAGGTATCGCTTACAGGCCCCGTCAATGCAACATGCGAGGTTCTAATGAAGAGTGTCATTGCATATACTTAGTCTAGAATTCTTACTTGAGTTTTTCATTATACTCTCAGACTATGTTTTAAAACACGCCTCTGTTAGCAATTTCAAAGACGCAGTAATATTATCCTGTCCAGTCCTCTCCATGGGCGAAAGCTTAAATAAAAAAATCAACATTTTGTTGCGAGGTTGCGCCAAAAGTAAATATCCGGTCATTATTTTGCTCTTACAAATTTAGGGTACTATTCTTCTCCTGTCATCATCACTTGACCATTTGACATAGACTGACCGCTACTATGTCCTCTTCATATGACCTTTTCAACTGGCAAAGATGTTCGTACCGATAGATGACGGGTTGTTTGGTGTGACCTTATGGCATGGCTTTACACCTGTTAGTGGCGAAACGTCCTGATACGCAGATTCTCCAGCGTTTAGAAACAGTAGTGACATTAATTGTCTTTTGGAACTGTTGTACTTTGCGAAAGAGCAAGACTATCTCAATTATCAAGATCCACCTTTGTGTTCCAACAACACGAATGAAAGCTTCACCTGTTCCATCATTCGATTAATTACCGAGATGAAGGACCAAGCGTTTACCCATGACATAGATGCGAAATATGTAAAACTCACCGCAAAACGTCCGACGACACTGAAAGAATTTCGACATGCGATGCCCGTTGTCTTACCCCGCAGTACCCTTGCTTGCGGAAATGCCGATGTCAATGAAAACGATAAATGTGAGTTGAGAAGTGTTCAAATGGAATCTGATGTTTCAAAAAAGCTTCCAGAAATTCAGTCCAAAGATTGGATGACTTTTGAGAGTGAGGGTCCAAATCCTAATGCATGTGACCAAATCAGGTCACTTGATGCCGTCGAAGGTGTTGATGATTGTCCAACGTTGAGAGACATCGACGTTGAGGAGACCACGACGACGTCCGTGTCAAGTAAAGCTGAGAGTGACGTAGAATCGACAAAGAGAACGGAACATCTCAGTCCCACGGATGGAGATTACAACTTTCTCCATATAACAGGTACAATATTAACATCACCCTGTTTTAACTCTTTAAAGAAATGTCAATTACTCTTTAGAAAGAATTATCTTGATTTGCTAATGTTGCAATTTTCTATAGGAAATCAAAATAACTTTATGTGATTCATATTAGCGTAACAAAATTAATGATTGAATTTTCTCCAAACATTAATATAAAAGGTGATGTAACTGAGATTGACAAATGATTATGGAAATTGTCATTGTTTCCGTTCCTCCACATGTTAATTGCCGGAAAAAGCAACTTTACGTCCATGATTGATGATATTTCAAAGTGAAGCAAACAAGAATCAATCATTCGACTGTGGCACATTGTATTCCATACACGTATCATTACTCTTTGGTTCTTTGACCGTTTTTAGCCAGTTCACGTTCTGATATCATTAGCATTTTCCCTAAAAACATGTGTATACTTTCCTTTGCCCGGGGAACCCATTACATATGTGTTTGGGTTTACAAGTATATCAGTATATTTATAGTGTGGATGCGTGCAGTAGTTTCGTCCCAACCAATTATGTACATGAGTCGACTGCATAATTCGAATTACCTGTGTACAACATTCATGTACATTATAAGAATGTACAAATGTTCTTGGTGCAGTTTACATCTGTTACACAATATTCTTATTTCATGTACATATCACTTTAACAAATGTCTTATAATGGGATATATAATAAGTAGGTACGTAGAGTTTCTGTAGATGTTGATGACACATCAAAGGTACATGATACTCATCTTCTTCGTCAGCGTTAACATTTAAACAAGGAGCCACGGATGAAACCTTGATATCTTATCTTGATAACTGATTCAGTTGACACTTAAAGTATACGATAATCTCTATTTCCTTGGCTGCAGGTAACACTGGCAAGAAGGGCGTGTCACCTGAACTCAGGTATGTATGTATGTATGTATGTATGTATGTATGTATGTATGTATGTATGTATGTATGTATGTATGTATGTATGTATGTATGTATGTATGTATGTATGTATGTATGTATGTATGTATGTATGTATGTATGTATGTATGTATGTATGTATGTATGTATGTATGTATGTATGTATGTATGTATGTATGTTTGTCCGTATGTCTGTATGTATGTATGTATGCATGTATGTATGTATGTATGTATGTATATGCGTGCGTGCGTATATGTATCTGTATTATGCACATATTTTCAGAGTATTATAATTTTAAAATATATTTTCTTTAAGTATCGATGCATTGAAAACCATGCTTGACAGGTAAACGTTATATGTCTATTGTACTTGTAATTAGGATTATAAATATAATTGTAATTGAACATGTTTATGGTGAACACTTATTTCCTACATCTGCAGTAACGTGCTACCCAATGTTCCTGTTTTCCGCCAACAGGAAGAATGTTTTCAGATTACTGAGTGGACTATATGGCATCTTCCTGGTCATGCTTGGTGCAGTGTTACCCATAGCAGAAACATTCGTAGATTACCGTCGCCCTTATTTCTTTGAGGTAAGTTATCGGGGCATAAGATAGTTCATCTTCATTACTCATACTTGAAATCCGTGTTAAACATGGCAGTAGGATTGCACAGAATAACAATTTTCCAGAATACAAAATAATATAATCGGAGCAATGTCAGCTATACTGCAAGAATAAATTGGTACGGGAGTTCCTTTTCATCATTCTAACGGATCGTACAGGGATTCTATAATGATCTATGCTTTGGTTTCGGAACAGAAATGCTATTTGTAATGTTAGAAGGCAATGTGCATCAAAGTCATGCCACGTATACGTGTAATTACATTGAAAGAGACTTAGCTATATCTGGGGAAATTGCTTGACTGACTTGCGTCAGTACATCCTGAAACTGACACGTGGAGACGACTCTAATGATCAATTATCCTGACAGTGTCACGATATTTTGTGTAACCGGAAGATATATAACTGACTACAGTCGTTACCCAACGGCCTGTGATTCTTACCCTCATCCCCGCTGTCTACTCGTTGACAGATAGCAGCCTTGTGTATATATCTCTAGCAAGGGAAAGTCAAACGGCATTACTTTTACACTGAAGATAACACAAGTACCGCTTGTATATTAACACATGGGCTAAGAGACCGTTCATAATTTATGGCTTGGGGGTTGATGATGATATTTATGGAGGGGTACATGTACAATGTGAATGAATGAACTAAATTTATGTACAAGGTAAGTGTCTCTCCCATGTCATGCACAAAATCAATGACACCTCTTCTCCCCAAGTACATATTTACAAAATTCATGAGCCCCGTACCTCCCCACAACAAAATGGGTGAACCTCCCTTTAAATCATCATCAACCCACCCCCACACCTACCCCGGACCATAAATTATCAACGGTCACTACGTTATGTGATCAAAGTTGGTCACGCGAGGTAGAAGCTTGGATGCCATATACACAATGTCTACTTTATCAACTCCACACAAGCTTGTTCTTCCAACAGTTACATTTCTGACGTTTGGTTCAATTTCCAGGCTTTTTATGTCTACCTGTACTGCATCAGCATGGGATTCCTCCTGTATGTCTATCTCTACCTTCTGCGCAGGCGCAGGCGTGGTATTCGAAATTTGCTGCAGAACTTCTCTCGCAACCTCCGCTTCAATGTAGATGACCATTCTCGGTCGTCCAGTTGTGTATCATCTTCTTCAAACAGACAAAGAAGTAGGAAAGTAGCATTTGACGACAACACAGCTAGTCGTCACACTGGTAGCTTTTACCTGAGGCTTGGCGCAGTGGGTGAGAGTAAAATTACGAAATACATACAAATATGTCGCCCTTAAGACCCGATGTATCGAACGGAGAATTCAAATTAAAAAATACACGAAATTCAATTTCATCTGAGATTTCGAATTTCACTGTGTACTAGGTCAATGTTTCATTCTAATCGGGGTTCTAGTCTCAGATTTACCATGAGTATAAATCGTGGTCTGTTAAAACCGTATCCTTTCTCTTACGTAACTTTCATGTGAATCATTAACTTAAACGTGTAGTTAAATCTTGTTGAAAACAGGCACTGAGTGATCGTGGAAGTATTGTCTTGCATACAAAATGGCCAAAGGCTTCTTCCATCGATTGATAGGGAGTGCACTTAGCTATATCACTACATAGAGTCTTTTCACAACATGCCGCTTCAGGCTGTATATCACACACACACACACACACACACACACACACACACACACACACACACACACACACACACACACACACACACACACACACACACACACACACACACACACACACACACACACACACACACACACACACTCTCTCTCTCTCTCTCTCTCACACACACACACACACACACACACACACACACACATATATTATAACTACTTGCTACAATGGCCTACAACACCATAGATTTATGTTAATGTACTACACACACGAATCACAGTGTTTTAGCAACACTACACCCACGAATGACCCATGATACAACTGATAAAGACGGGTGCACATTAGAGGTGATATATGTACAAATGAAATACACCGATTAACACTAACAATTCAAACGTGAGTTCCTCGACTGTTTTATAAATGTTTCAGCGACAATTTTGTGTGTGTACGTACTGTCAAATTGATGTCAATATTCACTTTTTTATTGCACCTTTGTCTCCAGGCTTTGGCATCGGCAGCATGATACATAGCGGACTCACCATAGGTCACTATTTTGAGATAACGCATTACCATGACTCATGCAGTGACGTCATACAAGCCATCAAGCCCGTGGCCAAACTCACTTTTACCTTCACACAGCTGTACTTCCTCTTCATTAACTCCAAGGTCAGTGGTCACAGATGTTGTCAGGTTTCGGAGCCCCAGGAACGACACGACGTAAATCTTATATGTACATTGATATATAATGAAAAAGGCAAATATAGTGCACTTTGAAATAAATATCTCAAGCTAATTCAAAGGGTTCACCTGTCACCTGACAAAAAACCTGTTCCAAAGGTGTGGTTTATTTTTACATTTTCAAGTAAAATTCAGCCCTTTGATTTAGATGAGCATCTACCGCTACAAGGTTCTGGCACAGTTTGGTCTTATGCACATGTGCGGCACCAACATATGTGTCTGGTTGAGGAGCATTGTCGTGGAAACGTTGCACGTGACCCAGAAGTGGGAGATGCGCCAAGCCCTCGACCAGCTACAGAAACAGGCAGGTCCCACTGCTCGAAACATCCAGCAAACTGACAGCTCCACAATGGGTCCAGGTGAGTACAGGTGTTGACTGGAAACGATGAGCGATGTCAATCGTAGATATTAGTTACAGGGATGTGTTGAGTATGTATTCGTATTTTGGAAAACGGCGTGGCACTAATGATATATCTTAAACATATATGTTTCGTATGTTTTGGTTTGAAACCTTATGAATCCGACAGCTGGGAAATCTTCTACTTTGTTAATTTTTCATAGTCATGAAACAATAGCAGACAAAGAATTGTTCCCCAACATGTACATCGCACACTGTTGTAAATATCCGTAGAATGGCGTCTCACATAAATGCTTCGAGATACAAAATTGCGGCTGGTATTTTGAGAAGAACAGCAATCCTGCACAGACCTCAGCTGGGATGAAGGGGCTTACCTGAATAGTGCTTTCTGTTTGCTGCTCAGGATCAGTCACCTAGAAGAGGCATTTGCTGCAGTTTATCTTGTCTATCACAGTATCGTCAGATAGAACATTCAAAACTGAAAAAAAACATCATTGGCTTTGTCAAAAAGGACAAGATCAGGTTTGTTAGCACAACCTTGTGGGCATGTTCCTAAGAACGTAAAAAGCATGAATTTCCATGACGCCCTGGACATGTTTGGACACAGCATCAAAGCGACAGGTATGACGAACATGGCAATAAAAATATGATAGGACATCCGCTAACAAGGCGTTGAATAGTCTCAGCAAATTCAGTGCATACTGACATTTCATATAACCATTGTCTCCAAGAACCATGTTGGAAGTTACTGGTCCAAGGCAGCAAAAGGAAAGCCCTCTGTTTTAACTTTCAAGTCCAGCCGACTTCATCCAGGCGAAGGTGTCGCTTTGATTGCAAGTGTGTTCCACATTAATACAGGGTACAGTAGTTCCCAGAAGGCTTCTCCTTAAATGACTGACTCTGGGCCGACTTCGTGATTTAGTTAACCTGTTTTGCTCCCATTGCTGTACCGGCCAGCAGTACATCGCCATCAGCAAAATTAACTTCAACTTTGAGATTCTATCCAACAACGTATCTGTTGAAGCCCTTGCTGTCATCATGAAGTACACAATAACATTCCATCGTGAAGAGCCTCGACATTTATCAATCCTCAACCTTCCGAGTCCCTAGTATGGTGATCCACCTTCAGTTGCTGGTGATCTATAGCCCATTTTCCCATTGTATTGTCCAAAAATAGTTTTCTACTTTTAAAGATATATACTAGCTAGTTTTAGCTCATTTTGTGATAAGCTAGTAATTGTACTGTCCTTCGTTGACAGGGTGTTATATATTATATGTATGTATTATGAATAATTTAAAACTAGTTTTAGTCACGCTATGGCTGAAATATTGCCGATGTGACTATAAATTTTAACTCACTCACTCACTCACTTAACCTTCCGAATTGATTAGCATATACATGTATATGGTGACCTCTGTTGTCAGACATGATCTTCCTAGTCATGAGGTAAAGATACGAAAGGCAGGTATGAAATTAAGACCTTATATGAAAATATGATAAGCTCAAGGACTCTACGTTTATGTTTCAGCAGGAAGGTCGGGGTCCTTCTTGCCAGAACTGAGCTGTCACTGGGACGCGATGATGGGGAAGGTCGTGGAGCAGGCCGCCTACTACCTGTACCCTTGTACCATTGAATACAGTCTCATCTCCGCAGGTAGACAGCCTATACTGTTTGAGTGATAAAGCATTACCTGACATAAGCAGAAAACCTAACGGCTTAGTCATTGATTTTGACAACGTTCTTTAAGCTGGGATGAGAGTCAAGGGTAACGATAACGATTTGAAGAAATGAGAAATATCCAAAAGGTGCTTATTCGAACAAAATCAGATGCATTAAACTGACCCAAATCATTGATAACGTTTATTATTATCGGACTTAGAAAATGCTTACTGAAGACACTGTGGAAACACAAATACACTAATAAACTACAGAGAAGAAACTCTCATTAGGAGTCGTGAAAATGTATCGATTTTTCAGCAAATAGAGGAAAGCGAAATTACAGTATTAGACGAAGGTACCACTGATTCTGATTGTGTTTTTATAATAACTGCCAGACAACAGTGCATTCTTAAGAACCGGATTCGACACATCACGAAAAACGTTATCGAAACGTTAATCATCATGGATGGATACTTTATTTCGCCCGTCTGTTTGTAAATTATAACTTATAATCTGATAAGATCGACCTAAATTTTATTGAAACTAATATTGGGTCTAATATCCGAGTCAAAGATGGCCATGTCCTTCTTCAGGTATATTGTATCTGATGTGGAAGAATGTCGGCAGTGACACAACACAGAGACCCCAGGAAGCTGAAGAGGACCACAAGACCTACCGCATGAGCGTCGACTGCGCAGGGTCTAGCAAGGGCCTCTTTTGTGGACTTCTCGTCTTTGTTTTCGCTGTCATCTGTCTCGTCGCCTTCTACGTGCTCCTGGAGGAGGACCATCTCGGCTCTGTCGCTTCCCTGGTCGGGCACCTGTCAGAAACGTCGATATACGTCGCAGCCACTGCTGCTCTTGGTATCGGCAGTTACCGCATGAGAGGCATGTACTTCGACCGTCGAGAAAAGACTGGTCTTGAACAAACGCTGTTGTTGATAAGTTTAAGTGGATTAATGCTCTATTCAACGTTCAGCATTTTTTCTGCTACATTTTATTATGGTGATCTGGAGGGTTGTCTTACTATTGTTACAAATTCAGTCATGGTGTTCCAAGCATCCACACAGGCGTTGTTTATTATTGTCGGACTGCGCATGACCGTTGCCAATGGACACCAGGTTCGGACCAAACCAGGAAGAGAATGTGTCACCTTTTTGTTGATAAGTAATTTTGCCATGTTTGGGATGAATGTCTTTGAGACTCAGAAGATGGAACACAACCCCCTCCAGGTGGCTCTCTATGGACCCAAGGCGTGGTCAATCTTCACTCACGTGACTGTCCCTCTGGGGATATTCTACCGGTTTCATTCAACTGTTTGCCTGTCTAACATCTGGAAGCAGGCTTGGAAGAGGAAGCTGTCGAACTGACAAATAGTAGCATCATTACACACTGGTTATTTAATTCCTAAATCAGACCAGTGGGAGAACCAACTCTCCAGGTGTTATTAAAGCATGTGCTTCACTGCAGGTATCAAACAAAGCTAGTCTCCTATTATTTCCGTGGTTACTGATAACTTGTATTGTGTTGTGTTGTGACTTTTCTGGATGCTTACCGAAGGGACATAAGGACACCATTGTAAACATATCCTTTTAGTCAGAATTTAATTCTGAAAGACATTCCGTAACCAAGTGATATTTCTGTAATGTAAGTTTACTTGAGAGTTGTACTACATTCTTCGTCATGTGTGTAGGTTGTGTTGATTGTTGTATTCGGTGTTAAGATCTAGTTTATGTGTGAAGGCTGTGTTGACTGTTGTACATGATGTTAAGATCTAGTTTATGTGTGTAGGCTGTGTTGACTGTTGTACTTGATGTTAAGATCTAGGTTATGAGTGTAGGCTGTGTTGACTGTTGTACATGATGTTAAGATCTAGTTTATGAGTGTAGGCTGTGTTGACTGTTGTACTTGATGTTAAGATCTAGGTTATGAGTGTAGGCTGTGTTGACTGTTGTACATGATGTTAAGATCTAGTACATGATTTAAGATCTAGTTTATGTGTGTAGGCTGTGTTGACTGTTGTACATGATGTTAAGATCTAGTTTATGTGTGTAGGCTGTGTTGACTGTTGTACATGATGTTAAGATCTAGTTTATGTGTGTAGGCTGTGTTGACTGTTGTACTTGATGTTAAGATCTAGGTTATGAGTGTAGGCTGTGTTGACTGTTGTACATGATGTTAACATCTAGTTTATGAACGTAGGCTGTGTTGACTGTTGTACTTGGTGTAAAGATCTAGTTTATGTGTGTATGCTGTGTTGACTGTTGTACTTGATGTTAAGATCTAGTTTATGTGTGTAGGATGTGTTGACTGTTTACTTGAGAGTTGTACTACATTCTTCGTCATGTGTGTAGGTTTTGTTGATTGTTGTATTTGATGTTAAGATCTAGTTTATGTGCGTAGGCTGTGTTGACTGTTGTACTTGATGTTAACATCTAGTTTATGTGCGTAGGCTGTGTTGACTGTTGTACTTGATGTTAACATCTAGTTTATGTGCGTAGGCTGTGTTGACTGTTGTACTTGATGTTAACATCTAGTTTATGTGTGTAGGCTGTGTTGACTGTTGTACTTGATGTTAAGATCTAGTTTATCTGTGTAGGCTGTGTTGACTGTTGTACTTGATGTTAAGATCTAGTTTATGTGTGTAGGCTGTGTTGACTGTTGTACTTGATGTTAACATCTAGTTTATCTGTGTAGGCTGTGTTGACTGTTGATGTTAACATCTAGGTTATGTGTGTAGGCTGTGTTGACTGTTGTACTTGATGTTAACATCTAGTTTATGTGTGTAGGCTGTGTTGACTGTTGTACTTGATGTTAACATCTGTTTATGTGTGTAGGCTGTGTGTGGACTGTTGTACTTGATGTTAACATCTAGTTTATTGATGTTAACATCTAGTTTATGTGTGTAGGCTGTGTTGACTGTTGTACTTGGTGTTAACATCTAGGTTATGTGTGTAGGCTGTGTTGACTGTTGTACTTGATGTTAACATCTAGTTTATGTGTGTAGGCTGTGTTGACTGTTGTACTTGATGTTAACATCTATCTGTGTAGGCTGTGTTGACTGTGTAGGCTGTGTTGATCTGTTGTACTTGATGTTAACATCTAGTTTATGTTGTAGGCTGTGTTGACTGTTGTACTTGATGTTAAGATCTAGTTTATGTGTGTAGGCTGTGTTGACTGTTGTACTTGATGTTAACATCTAGTTTATGTGTGTAGGCTGTGTTGACTGTTGTACTTGATGTTAACATCTAGTTTATGTGTGTAGGCTGTGTTGACTGTTGTACTTGATGTTAACATCTAGTTTATGTGTGTAGGCTGTGTTGACTGTTGTACTTGGTGTTAACATCTAGTTTATGTGTGTAGGCTGTGTTGACTGTTGTACTTGATGTTAACATCTAGTTTATGTGTGTAGGCTGTGTTGACTGTTGTACTTGGTGTTAACATCTAGTTTATGTGTGTATGCTGTGTTGACTGTTGTATTTGATGTTAAGATCTAGTTTATGTGTGTAGGCTGTGTTGCTGTTGTACTTCATGTTAAGATCTAGTTTATGTGCGTAGGTTGTGTTGACTGTTGTACATGATGTTGAGATCGTTTATGTGTTTAGACTGTGTTGACTGTTGTACTTGATGTTAACATCTAGTTTATGTGTGTATGTTGTGCTGATTGCTGCACTGTATGTTAACCTTCTCGTTATGCGTGAATAATGTTAGGTGACATCTGTATAAGTTAATAACGCTAATGGACACGATAATATGTACATATATTTCCAAGGCAAAAATGGACATGTTTGATGAAGTAAAGCAAATATAACCCATGAACTGATCCCGTGTCGTGTTCCGTAGTGAGTTCAACATATTCTACAAGCCTGGATTTATCAATAAGATGACCCTCGAATATCAGCAAACATTATCGCAGTTTTCTGAAAACCTTGACTCATGAGTCGTTCAAACGTAACGAACTCTCGTTCTCGATGGTCATATGTACAAGGCGGTAGGGCCATGTCAATGTAGGGTCACATCAGAAGGTCAGGTTCTGTAGATCATAACATTGATAACTGCGTTTCATGTGTCATCTGGAGAGAGAGGTGTTTGTTTCAGTAAAGGGGCCACAGGCCCATTATACATGTTATACCATGTGCACAGTTTAACAAGCGCCAATACAATCATTAACATGGATGCTACGGAGCAGGATGCACATCACAGATATTACAATCGCCAAAACGTATTACGTTTTTTAAGAGCTAGATATAAATATTTTCCAAGATCATTAATGACAATTAGATTCTTTGACATGGACAGTTCAAACAGCTTCTCATGTGATGGGAGATTATACTAATATTTGGGAATTGTATTTTCTCTAAGATCATTGTAAAATGGACACTCAAGGCAGAAAAGAAATTCATTTTCACCTCGCTCAAGACCAAGGCGCCTACATATGACTGTAGCTTCGGAATTTACTTACAGCAATACGAAATACTTTAGACTTGATGTGGCTGATGTAAAACTCATAAGAGACATTATCTTTAATATTATGTAGAAAGTCGAGTTTTGAAAAGCACAACGGTTCATCCCTCCATGACTGATTATCGTGGTCGATACATTTTGTTTGAATAAAGACATGAAACCAGTGATATTTCCCACATTCTGGTAAAACCAAACATTTCCAAATCCATAAACGGTTTAAAATACATTTCACATTCTATGCACAACAAACGGCTTGCTTTCTCTGCAAGGCTATATTGATATTCATATGCTTTCTTCCAAATGACATTATCAACTTGGTAGATCAATCTAGTCCAATATTTAATAACTGTACAATATATACTAACTTTTAATGAGTGTCTACCGAGTTCAGCAGGGGCAAAGATATTTTGGGGTATTTCTTGGAAGATAAAGAACTTGTTTACAGAATTTGTGGTGAATGTTCATAACGTTAGGTGATGTGTGAAAGCCCCATACTTTACTGCCACATAGCAGAATTGGTAGAACTTTCACATCAAATATTTGAAACAAGACATGTATAGGTAGTCTAGAAAAGTTAGGTATGGAGGATCTAAGTATAGATAGAACTCTGGAAGTTGAAGAAAATTTCAACGCAGGTCATAGACGTAACCACTAGGACAAACACCAACGAATACGTGGCAGGTGTTGAACGACAGCAGATCAAGAGGAGTGGCTCCAGGACACCCTTTCAATGGTTACTACCAAACTTCAAATACGCGTGAAGGTATGGCGGACCAGTTTTGATGACATTTCAGAGATCTGTGATCCGTTGTAAACATATCACATCGCCCAATAATAGGGCCTCATGTGACATCGTGATGAATTTCTATGGTCATATATAATGTACTCACTTCACATGGGGGCGGTGGGGTAGCCTAGTGGTTAAAGCGTTCGCTCGTCACGCCAAAGACTCGGGTTCGATTCCCCACATGAGTACAATGTGTGAAGCCCATTTCTTGTGTCCCCTTCGTGATATTGCTAATAGCGGCGTAAAACCAAACTGTGGGGTGAGGATTTGTTTACATAGCTTCGTGGTACAAATGTTCACTCATCTCGTCGAAGGCCTGTGTTCCATCCTCAACATGGGTACAATGTAGGGGTCCCATTGCTCGTTTGCTTTGCCATGATTTGGTTGGAATATTTCCAAATGAACCGTATGCTATACTCTGTAAGAAGTCAAAAACACATTACGTATATATTGAGATTGTATGAGCGCTTCGTACATTTTAACTCAACATTCAGTCAGAAACGGAAAATTACTATCCTGTTCGTGAGGTAGCATGGGTACATGTTGGAGTATGATGGGAATTGTCTTCGATTAACAATTTCATACACAGAAATATGTATGTTGTCTCCAGGTGAGGAATATCTGAAAGTTTGAAACAAGCGATGTTAAGATACTATCTTCAATAACAAAATAGGAAAGAGTGGAGATGATCTTACTCATTACCGACTGAGTAAGGCTTTCGATTATAGCAATATTCCAGCTATAGAACGGCGGAGGACACCAGACAATTTTTTCAAATATTGTACCCATGTGGGGAATCGAGCCCAGCGACACTTTAACCACTTGACCCCACGGCCCCTCTCCCAGACAAACAAGTGTGATACACCACATTAAGTCTTTTTAAGAATATCATAACTCTATCATGTTGAGGTTTAAAATGTCAAACGTTGGCAATTGATTCATTGACGATTCGGAAACTAAAAACAATACCATGTCTACCATTGTAACCCTATGTAAGACTACATCAAGCCGACATCACAGCAACATATTTACAACGGACTAGAATAGTCATGCTGTTCACAGTGTTGTGGATTCATGTTGGACCTAGACAGACAGACAGACAGACAGACAGACAGACTTTGTTTACTCCACTGTTACCAAGAGCAGTACATAAAATGAAAAACACGACATATAAAATAGTTAGTTTGTCATAAACCCGGGATGAACAAAGATATTACAGACATACCTTCCTAAATGCCCTGGATACTGATGTGATGACTAAAGTACTGTCGGAAATAGAAAACAAAAACTGTTTTTAAGCTGTTACTCTGTATCCCTAAAATTTACACAACTGCAATAGCATATGTCGAAATAACCCACATTGGACTAACTGGGCGTCCAGATGGAAACCTAATAGAACATCCAAAAAAACATGTTTACTCGTAAAATCGGGCAAACTTAGAAAAAATACGAATAGCTGCTCAAAACAATACATGTAGATCAGACTATTAATGGCAATTTGGTCGCTCGGCCTGGTATGACGACGGACCGTCGACTCACCTGCATGCTTACAGGCACAAGGGGTCATCTCAAAGATATTTTTTGCTCTTCCATGTGTTGAATATGTCTCTATTGATTAACATCTAACGTGTCTTTCTTTCATAAGGTTTATGTTGAGATATGCTAAAAGAGTATGATACCCATAGAAAAGCTTAAATCATACATCGTATTAAATGTCTCAAATACATATAGGTGGCATGACCAGTTTAATTCCACTAAAGGATTATCAGCATTATTCTTATCTCAGGTGATATCTCTATCCCAGCCCGACCCCAACCACCAATTGATAAAACAATACATCAGATTGTTTGATACAACAATAGATCAAACAGTTTTGTTACTTTGCTGTGTAAACTATAAATTGACACTGAGTTCATCCTTATAGTTCCATCCCTATAAATATGAAGTGAAGGAATTATCGTTACTAAAATGGCTAATGCACAGGTTCGAATTACATTCGTGGAGACGGTCAGAGGCGGTAAACATTTGGTTTTTATACCAGTATAAGTTCGGATATAAGAAGAGTCGCGGAGGAAAGAAGTACTGGAACTTCGTAGTTGCTGGTTGCAATGCATCTGTGGCAACACAGAGCCAGGTGTTGCATGCTGTTCTGCAGGTAAACCGCGCCCACCCTCCTGCCCACCCTCCTGCCCACCCTCCTGCACCAAACCAGACATCGGACATCCAGCGTATCGATGCACACAGGACAGAACCAGCCAGAAAACGCAAGTACCGCAATATTGACGCTTGACTCCAGTCCTTGGAGAATGACCTCATTGGCGAGGTTGATTACACTGACAATGTTGCAGATCTACTGCATTTACAGTGACAATGAACATGATTTGCAGTGGACTGACTGACTGACTGAGTTTAGTTTTACGCCGCTTTTAGCAATATTCCAGCAATATCACTGCTGGGGACAACAGAAATGGGCTTAACACATTGTGCCCATGTGGGGAATCGAACCCGGGTCTTCGGCGTGACGAGCCAACGCTTTAACCACTTGGCTACCCCACCGCCCCGATTTGCAGTGGAATGATATGACTCAAATATATGCTGTATCAATAGTATTAATGTATTTATATTAACTACGGTATGGTTCAATAAAACTTTAAATCATTCAAATTCGTTTTTCTACCATGTTCTTACTCAGTGCCGGGAAAGTCTCAATACAAATCACTGAATAAAAAATATGGCCGGTAAAGCCCCGCTGTACTCTGCATGTACCTATATAATGTGAAATATCGCTTTCCCGGCTATTAACCTCTGCGACACACTTCCTGGTTTTGCTTTTGTAACGACCCCTCCTACCTGTTTGTTATAGTGATAGTGAGACTCCATGGTAGCGACATCCTGAATAGTTTCAGTATTAAAGTCATTATTTTTTACGTCTGCTATCGTTTATAATGAAGCTAAGTCAAATTTCAAGATAGGCATTTAAACAGTGTCATTTGTAATGGAATATCATCACAGACTAATTTGCATAAAGCCATTGTCTGTTATAAATAAGTGCCATCAGACTTAGAAAAATTCCGCATTGCTCATGTCTGCACTAATCTCTCCTCAGTAAAGTCCTTTTTTACGTTTCTCCCTGCCACTGATACTGTAGTTGGGCCGAACTTAGTTTAACAGATATTTCACACTTTCACATATTAAATACATAAATTGTAGGTAAATGTGAAAACCCCAGTTTTTTTCCTATATCCGACAGTACTTTAGTTGTGGTCTTGACACATGTATATCCGAATTCAGATAGTTTTGAAATGGCTTGAATCCTCGCCTAAAATCCAAGTGATTGAGTTCAATATGTTCCCCACACAGAATAATCTCACCACTCTGTTCACAGAATGTAACAAAATCCTGTGCTGACAGAGTTGATGCAAGTTTCCAAGGAACACTATTTCTGTCTTGATTGAGTGTTCCACAGTTTAGAAGTACATGTTATGCACAGATTGTACATATTTGTCATATACTATCCCAAAAAAGAAACGCATAGGCGTTTTGTATTTTTAAAAATCTATTAATTACCTATTGTGTTCAAACAAACGTCAAAATATGTAACAAAAGTGTTGATAACATGACTTTACCTGAATATGTTGATTTTGATGAGATTTCTTACAAGGATTAAAAAGGCATCACCACAACGCAACAGAAATCACCTTCCAGTTGCAAATTGTGAGGTAAAGAGCGTGCACTGTCTGGCTATAAAAATCCAGATTACTTTCGGAAATCGGCATTCGTTTTCAAGGAGTTTCAAGGTCAAATCATTACCCCACGTCTTGACTCTGCGACACGGAACATCGCCATTGGAAGAATGCACGCTGTAAATTACCAATCTTCTATTGCCAGACGTCTGAATGTTAGTCTGAGCACGATATCACGGCTTACAACTCGTCACAACCAAACAGGCATAACAAATGACCGTCCCCGTACAGTCAGACCTCGAGTCACCACTGTACCCGATCTTTGGTACATCCGGGTACTACATTTGCGTGATCGTACTGCCACGGGTGAGAGCACAGCAGGCAGAGGATCTCCGGTTAACCTGTACGGAACAGGTTGAGAGAGATTGGACTGAGAGCCAGGAGATCCGACGTCGGGCCCGTGCTACGTCATCACCATGGCGCTCAACGTCTCCAATATATAAAATTATCCACTTGGTTGTATTGACATGTCCTTCTAAACAGATGCAAAAATTCATGTACTAAAGTCTATTTGTGGACGAGTTATACATGTTTGAAAATACAACATTTTCGCAACAGATTTCTGGGTTAAGCGTTTCTGTTTTGGAATAGTATATAAGGCACATTGACTGTCACAGATGTTCAAGCTGGCAACAAATGCTAGTTTTACTTGAACATAGGCTATTTTAGGAGAAGAAGAAAAAATAACGTGTTCCGTGGTATACAATTGACGTTAAAATCACATAAAAATTCACCAAAATGTGGCAGTTATTGATTCAAGACTAAAATATTAAAATATTAATATACATACTGGTAAGCATTGTCCAGGACTAAAGCACGTGTTTTCGTCTATTGTTAATTTGTGTTATCATTGCGGCAAGAGGCTTCACAAATCTTAAAAAGTTCATGAGTAATTATTTCCGGGTAGACTGGAGTGCAGTCCGTTAGAGTTTAAGGAATCACGCAGGGACAGTAGTGTTGATATTATGTCTGTGTTGGTAACGATCTGTTAACGTCAATCTGTTGAGGTGTTATCCCAACCGTGACAATCCACACTTGTGACCCACAGGGTCAAGGAGGGTGGGGCTGACCGTACTATAACTAGGTGATAGTCTCGCAAGGAGCCATTACATCAATTATGCTTTGTCCCCATAGCGAGAAATGAGGGTGTTAGTCTGATATAACACAAGTGCATTTGCCTTTGGCATGCAACTGGAGGTGGCTGAGAATGTAGTAAAATATCAAATGAAGGATGTTGAAGGAGTACGTTCACACTTGTCCAAATTCAATTCATTCAATCATCATAAACATGTTTAAGCATTGATATATCTCACACGAGTTTTGATGCCCAAGAAATATCTTTTCTGATATTGATATTTCTTTTCTAAGTCACTTGTTAACTAAACGATTCTACACTGTCGCAAAAATAAATTGACGAATGTTCTTGAATGTCGAGATGTATTTAAAGGACTAACTTTCTCTGTTTATGTTTTTCTCAATCAAATATTTAGGAGATAGACCTACTGTGTTTGAAAATTAGAAGAATGTTGGGCTGTACTAGTGTACAGTACACAACCCTTTGCACTTAAAAGAGCCCACGAATCCGTTGGTATATGACCACATGGTGGCCACATGAATACGTGCAAACACCTAGTTGCGGGTACAGCAACGTCGAGTGAACTTGGACAAAGTACTGTGACTATATGACCCAGCCCACCCAGCTGTGAATGGATACCTCGTTAGGATGAGAATGCCACAATAACTCGGTGCACCTAGTGGCAGCAAGAGTTGTATACTCCCCATGGAATTGAGAATGATAATACGATGTGCCGTTGAGATTGACATCCAATGATCGAGGGAAAAAATACCAGCGCCTTTAGCATGCACTAGTTGTGTGGATATGTGCACTATATAGATATCCTATAATAATAATAAATTACATACATACATACATACATACATACATACATACATACATACATACATACATACATACATACATACATACATACATACATACATACATACATACATACATACATACATACATACATACATACATACATACATACATACATTCTTAGTGTTTGTTTTGACAATACTGCTTGTAATAAGTAAAGTAAATACGTGTCAAAAATCAAAAGAATTTTTTTCTGCATTGACATGAAAATAGTTCTATAAATATGTTATGAAAATATAAAATAATTCAACATGTAAGTGACAAAATCAATATCTATCACTACAAGATGTTGCATCAGTGTTCAATTGCCTTCTGTGATATCTTTTTCAAAACAAAGTCACGTCAGTCAAACAACACTCATATGTATCAATATTTATTTTTGCAAAACAAGGAAGGGTGACATCGCGAGTTCCACATAACCCGAGCCTTGTAACATTTGCACCTTTGTGTCTGACATCTTTTTGTACAGTTACATTTCACAAAATACGAATCTGATGCCACTGTGATAACTGGAGTTCTTCTGGATCTGGACGAACTTCAAGCCCATGCTCCAATCCGTTGTTTTGTGTTCAGCAATTTGCACGCTCAACAGAACCTTGAGATTGAGGACGACGGGGCTTACCATGGATAATGGTTAGATCAGGCCAAAAATGGGAAAGTTCATCAATGATCTTAGCTGTGAACTCAGATCCATTGTCACTTTGTCGAATAGCAGGTGCCCCAATGAACAGAAAAATATGTAAAAAAACTGGTAAGCCACTTCTGTTGCTCGCTTTGATCTGACGTTATAGGTCTGAGTACACAAAACCTAGTGAGATGATCCTGATAATGCATGATCCATTTGAATTGACCTTGAGACATGGACTGCATATCAATCAAGTCAGCCTGTGCACCAGGAGCAAAGTTCTTAGACAAAATTGGCTTTACAACCCCTTTCGTCGTGGTCCTCTTTCTCCTTTGTTAACACTGTAGACGTGACAACTTGAAGATGGTCAACGCTCCTAGAGTCATGTTGGCGTACTTCTTGTTTACTTCCTTCTGCATCTTATCTCTGCCTCCATGACCTGTTGCAATATGGGCTCTCTGAATGATGTCAAAAGTATCTTCAATAGATGCGAAGTAGATTGGATCTTCGCCTGCTTCTCTTCTACGGATCACTTTATTGACATCTCCACATTCCAGGATTTCATACTTTCTGAGCTGATAGTATTGATCATTGGTCTTTGTAGTTGACGATGTAGCTTCCAAAAAGTTTCCTATGATCTTCAGGTACTTCTCTCTAGGAATCAAGACACATGTAAAAACAAAGGATTAGTCCTGATGGCTCACATATACTGTTGTCACAACAAGCAGAGTTACATGACCAAGAACTAATAAACATAATGAGTATTGTTAACTTCTTTATATTGCTTATCTTTGGTTACTGTATACACATGCAATATTTACAAGTAATATTGTCAAAACACTGAGAATGAGATATATTCATCTCAGGGAATATGTAAAAACAATTGACGTGATTTTCAGGGATTTCCTTAAATCCCTAGGAATTCCAGGGATTTTGTGAAACCACACAAATTACATGTGCATGCTAAGTTTACTCAAATGTTGTGGGAACCATGCTGTGAATGTGCACCAATGACCTTGCCAAACCGCATCTGACTAAAATTGAAAGAAATTATCATGATTTATAACATGTCTTGATCACATCCGGAAGACATAACAACACTGTGGGAGTCAAGTTCTCAAATATTGTAAAAATACTTGTGGTATGTCATAGTAAGTGATCATTCACGTGGTATAAAATGTATTACCTCTCTCTCTTTATAGATATATGTTATATACGTGAGAATAGGAAACAAAGATCCACATCAATGATATGTCACTGCCACTGAATAACTTAAAACCGACCACGGCGCAAAGGGGACAATGAACTTTCCCCTCTGTTGGCGCTCATTTGTGTAAACCGCCATATCTGTTGTGAATGACTGGATAATAATATCATATCAGTATTGCAAAGAAGGTCTGGATTTAGCGGCCCTACGATTTTCAAGATAATTACTCTTTAGCATCCCCTCGTTAGAAGGAGGCAGCTTCAGCAGCTACTCAACCACTGCACAATTCTATATCAATAAAGAGGTGTTTGCGCAATGCTTTGAATAACATTGCTTTATGCTTCCCAGCAGGATACCCTGTGTTGTGGTGTTGGGCTGAGAATGGAGACAGTATATAACGTGCACAGCAGCCAGTGGTCAATATAGACTGTGGATTATTGCTGGGCTTTCTGTTCAGATGGTATGTGTTGACCTTTGTCTGAAATATGTTTTATATCAACTGATCATTCCTGTTCCTTATCTGTATGAACATGGGAATTTAAATATACTGAGAGAAGAAAGAATGTGAAGTTTCTTTTTTGACAAAAAGGAAACTTCTCATTCTTTCTTCAGGGCACTATAAAAGAACAAGAGATGGTAAGATGGTTAAATTGTTATTATTTCATTGCTGAGATCTGTGTGATGTACTCGATACACTGACAGTGCCATAATCAGTTCCATTAGGCTACACCGCCGTTCCAAAACATGGGTATACAGAATGTCAAGTCACAAGAATAAAAATGCGAAATTTCTCAGTTCAATATCGTGTATGGCCGCCCCGCGCATTCACCACTGCCAAACACCGTCTCCTCATCGACTGCCTGATGCTTGTGAACACGTGGTTGGGGATTCTGCGCCATTGCTCTTGCAAGGCAGCGCCAAGTTCCTGCAAATTCTGAGGTTGGTTCCTAAGACCACGAAGTGCATCCCAAACGTGCTCTATTGGATTAAGGTCAGGGGACCTCGATGGCCAGTCCATGACGTTGATTCCAGCGTTTTGAAGGAAATTTCGTGTCAACATCGCGGTATGCGGCCGAGCATTATCATGCTGGAACTGTAGAACTGGGCTATGAGCCGCCATGAAAGGAACGAGTTCAGGGGTGAGCACCTGGTCGCGGTAAGCAGCAGCTGTGAGGTTTCCACGGATGACCAGAAGTCGGGAACGGTTGTTCCCACAGAAAGCACCCCACCACCATGCAACTTTCGCCCCCGAATCTGTCGACTTCCTGTACACAACATTGGGCGTACCGTCGTCTCCAGACTCTATGCCTGCCGTCCGCGAATCTGACGGTAAACCTGGATTCATCGCTAAAGACGACTCGATTCCAGTCTCTCTGGGTCCATCGGAGGTGGCGTTGGGCCCACAGCAGACGTTGACGTTGATGAAACGGCGTCAATATTGGCCCACGATATGGACGTCGAGAATGGAGATTTGCAGCCCGCAACCGATTTCGAATGGTCTGTGAGGACAGTCGACCTCTAAACATCTCAGCCCTGGTTCGTGTAGCCGGCAGAAATCTGTCACGTAGGTGACGTAGGACGATTTGACGGTCTTCTGCTCGTGACGTCACACGTGGACGACCCGACCTTGGGCGATCAGAAGTGGTGCCAGTTTGTTGTAGACGACCTCACAAGTCATACACAGTACGACGGCTGCATCCCATTGCTCTTGCGACGTCAATAACTGATCTTCACGCTTGCAACATGCCAACGGCACGTTCACGTTGCACATTTGACAATCGTGGCATTTCAAGTACCGTTAGAACTGTGGTTTAAAAGTGTTTTGTCAATTCTAGAGGCCAATGCAAACACGTGCATATGAAGAAAACTTCGATGCGAAGATCACGTGATCGACTGCACGTGCAAAACCTGATTTGGCACTAACGTCATTTGCACGACGAATGGATGGGTTTGAGTGGGTTTTGCTAACGTTTTTCTAGAGTCGAAAGATAGGGATCCCATTTCGGATACATAGATGTATCATCAGAGAAAAATTATTCATTATTTTTCAAATTACATTTTGTGAAGTTTCTTTTTTTGACTCAGTATATTTGCATTTGTTTGGAATTGTATGTTTGTTGTGTAATGATAATGTATGCATTCATTTGCAATTTAGCGATTAATCAATTATTCAAAATATGTAAAGTAACGGGTGTGCAAAAGAATACCCATTATTAATTTTGGGGAATTTCAGTTCGTCAAAACCATCGTTTTGGAATGATAACATTATTTACACGCCCGTCAAGATAAAACTATGTTATTTTGGTTTTATCAAGTCTGGATTTGTGTTAACGATAAGCACAGATCTCACTTTCTAAGGGGAATTGTACAATACTTTTCAAATGCAACATCTAATTGACGTTGTCAATCAATACATGTATTTTGTAATTGATTAATTCTTAAACTGTTTTGGGGGCGGTGGGGTAGCCTAGTGCTTAAAGCGTTCGCTCGTCACGCCGAAGACCCGGGTTCGGTTCCCCACATGTGAAGCCCATTTCTGGTGTCCCCCGCCGTGATATTGCAGGAATATTGCTGAAACGGCGTAAAACCGCCCTACGATTTTCAAGATAATTACTCTTTAGCATCCCTCGTTAGAAGGAGGCAGCTTCAGCAGCTACTCAACCACTGCACAATCCTATATCAATAAAGAGGTGTTTGCGCAATGCTTTGAATAACATTGCTTTATGCTTCCCAGCAGGATACCCTGTGTTGTGGTGTTGGGCTGAGAATGGAGACAGTATATAACGTGCACAGCAGCCAGTGGTCAATATAGACTGTGGATTATTGCTGGGTTTTCTGTTCAGATGGTATGTGTTGACCTTTGTCTGAAATATGTTTTATATCAACTGATCATTCCTGTTCTAATATCTGTATGAACATGGGAATTTAAATATACTGAGAGAAGAAAGAATGTGAAGACAAAGAAATGTGAGATGGTAAGATGGATTTAAATTGTTATTATTTCATTGCTTAGATCTGTGTGATGTACTCGATACACTGACAGTGCCATAATCAGTTCCATTAGGCTACACCGCCGTTCCAAAACATGGGTATACAGAATGTCAAGTCACAAGAATAAAAATGCGAAATTTCTCAGTTCAATATCGTGTATGGCCGCCCCGCATCATTCACCACTGCCAAACACCGTCTCCTCATCGACTGCCTGATGCTTGTGAACACGTGGTTGGGGATTCTGCGCCATTGCTCTTGCAAGGCAGCGCCAAGTTCCTGCAAATTCTGAGGTTGGTTCCTAAGACCACGAAGCCTTCTCCCAAGTGCATCCCAAACGTGCTCTATTGGATTAAGGTCAGGGGACCTCGATGGCCAGTCCATGACGTTGATTCCAGCGTTTTGAAGGAAATTTCGTGTCAACATCGCGGTATGCGGCCGAGCATTATCATGCTGGAACTGTAGACCTGGGCCATGAGCCGCCATGAAAGGAACGAGTTCAGGGGTGAGCACCTGGTCGCGGCAAGCAACAGCTGTCCGGAGGGTAAACCTGGATTCATCGCTAAAGACGACTCGATTCCAGTCTCTCTGGGTCCATCGGAGGTGACGTTGGGCCCACAGCAGACGTTGACGTTGATGAAACGGCGTCAATATTGGCCCACGATATGGACGTCGAGAATGGAGATTTGCAGCCCGCAACCGATTTCGAATGGTCTGTGAGGACAGTCGACCTCTAAACATCTCAGCCCTGGTTCGTGTAGCCGGCAGAAATCTGTCACGTAGGTGACGTAGGACGATTTGACGGTCTTCTGCTCGTGACGTCACGTGGACGACCCGACCTTGGGCGATCAGAAGTGGTGCCAGTTTGTTGTAGACGACCTCGCAAGTCATACACAGTACGACGGCTGCATCCCATTGCTCTTGCGACGTCAATAACTGATCTTCACGCTTGCAACATGCCAACGGCACGTTCACGTTGCACATTTGACAATCGTGGCATTTCAAGTACCGTTAGAACTGTGGTTTAAAAGTGTTTTGTCAATTCTAGAGGCCAATGCAAACACGTGCATATGAAGAAAACTTCGATGCGAAGATCACGTGATCGACTGCACGTGCAAAAACCTGATTTGGCACTAACGTCATTTGCACGACGAATGGATGGGTTTGAGTGGGTTTTGCTAACGTTTTCTAGAGTCGAAAGATAGGGATCCCATTTCAGAGGATACATTTTTTCAAATTACATTTTGTGAAGTTTTTTTTTGACTCAGTATATTTGCATTTGTTTGGAATTGTATGTTTGTTGTGTAATGATAATGTATGCATTCATTTGCAATTTAGCGATTAATCAATTATTCAAAATATGTACAGTAACGGGTGTGCAAAAGAATACCCATTATTAATTTTGGGGAATTTCAGTTCGTCCATCGTTTTGGAATGATAACATTATTTACACGCCCGTCAAGATAAAACTATGTTATTTTGGTTTTATCAAGTCTGGATTTGTGTTAACGATAAGCACAGATCTCACTTTCTAAGGGAATTGTACAATACTTTTCAAATGCAACATCTAATTGACGTTGTCAATCAATACATGTATTTTGTAATTGATTAATTCTTAAACTGTTTTGGGGGCGGTGGGGTAGCCTAGTGCTTAAAGCGTTCGCTCGTCACGCCGAAGACCCGGGTTCGGTTCCCCACATGTGAAGCCCATTTCTGGTGTCCCCCGCCGTGATATTGCAGGAATATTGCTGAAACGGCGTAAAACCCAAGTCACTCACTCACTTTAGCTGCTTTAATTCTTCAAAGGTTGACAATAAAGGCATACATTAGGATGAAATTAATTTCAGATTTTACAATTTCAAGTTGCTCAAGAAAATGAGCATGATATTTCACCTGCGGAGGAATCAGTGTCAGGTAAGATGTATACGAACGATACAATGCAAACGAACCATCTGCTACACACACACGCATCGAGTGAACGTAATCAATAATTATTATTATCATTAGGTTTAGTTTTAGTCATCGCTTATGTCCCCGTTCTGTCAATTTAATCAGGACATCTGTTGTTAGAAATTTCTATAAAACATACTGGCTTCAATCAAATGATATATCCAATCTTCAGATCAGATGTTTCTCTTATTTTACCTCTCTATCAAACCGACCTGACTGTCGTCCAAAACTATCTCTGCTCTTCAAATTCGGTTTCCTGACGTTATTCGAAACCGGCTTTGCTCATGTTCTGATTTTCCAGTCTCACATTTTTTACAGCAAGGAATGGAAAGGAAAAGTTACTGTCTTCCTTCCCCTGGAATCAAACTCACATTACCTGAATAGCAGCTCGTAGAATATCGACGGTGACATGGGTTTGTTTACATTTTTCCCAGGTCGACCTGGAACACAACAAAGTTCTATTGCATTGTTTCGTCATCTAATAATCTCTAATAATACGTCTAATAATAATGTCTGGACCATGATTGGTAACATTTAATATTTAAGTCTCAAAACACATACTTGTGTCAAGGTCAACGTCGTTTCAATGTCAAGGTCTAGGTCGTTTCGGTCAATGCTGGGCCGTCCTGCTGAAGGTGTATGATCCTTACCTTTATCGGAGAAACACAATGTCAGGTTGACCACTGTATGCAGCTTGATTTATGCCTGATCAGCACCAGAAGGATGCGTCTGTGTTTATTCCACTGTCTACCGCATCTACCATTGCTTGTCGAGTTCCATGTCAGCTGAGGATCGGATGTCCCAGCTGGATACGTTGGTCGATGCTCATGCTGTTAGACATTTGTTCACCTGACAAGACTGATATGTCATAAGGCCGTCATAATAAAGATAGATTATTGCTGACTGTGTCGTTAATCCATGTTGATCCACTCGTAATCATTCTCCATCCAGTGGATAACGTTTGTTGAGCGCTGTGGTCATTCTAACTGTCACTGGTACCCGTGAAGATCCGGGTTAGAATTGTCCTTCAGTAACCCATGTTTGTCTTAAGAGGCGACTAACGGGATCGGGTGGTCAAACTCGCTGACAGATGTCATCGTATCCCAATTGCGAACATCGATGCTCATGCAGTTGATCACAAGATTGTCTGGTCTAGACTCGATTATTTACAGACCGCTGCCATCTGTATACTTACGTTAGTACTTGACTTTAGAGGTCGTCATAGAGTTATGGTTATCATCTGTAAAGGTGGTTTGTTTGTTTGTTGTTTAACGCCGCACTAACCAATATTCCAGATATAAGACAGCGGTCTGTAAATAATCGAGTCTGGACCAGACAATCCAATGATCAACATCATGAGCATCGATATACACAATGGGAATGACATCTGTCAATCAAGCAGCCCGATCCCGTTAGTCGCCTCTTACGACAAGCATGTGTTGCTGAAGACCAATTCTAATCCGGATCTTCAAGGGTCCCAGTACAAATGAATTTAGATTACTACATTTTTGTGTTTATGGCAGTTCGAGAACGACTGAGGTTATAATGCCATGGGTTTCATAACATAATCGAGACAATGCGTGTGTTATCCCGGATTATCAAACGTATGATGCATCATTTTGTGAAAGTACACAGACGGTTAATCTTAACATTACACATAGTTCATGTCTATCATTGCACAAGCACAAGTATGTGAAGATCAATTCCAAATTGGATCCTCGATCTGTCAAAAACATTATTGTGACAGATATGGAGAATTAAATGTCCCCAGCCTTAAGGGTTTATTTAAAACGACCCTACCTCAAATATGCTGTAAAGTTGTTAAGCAGTAGTTTGTAAATTTGTGTCAACATTGACAAATCTCAGTATTTTTCAGTTATATTTTTGGGATTGCAGTAGTTTATACTCATCTCAAAAGCACGAAATCGCGTTATGAAACCATGTTTTCCCGAACCATCCCATAACTCAAGACGACAGCAAATGAGGATGCAGTGGGGTGAAAGCTTAAAGTCGTAAAATGAGTATATTCTGACACACTCTATTCCAAGATATGAAATAGTTAGGAGTTAGAATATACATGTCATGTATCACAAGAAGAAGTAGACGTCACCATCCGGACGTTCTGTATTGACGAACATAAAGAAGGCACGGTGGCTGAGGGGTTTTGATCGTTGAATCTGTATACTCGTGATTAAGTGCTTGACTCTGAGATTGTGAGTTCGATTCCCGGATAGGTCTCAACCCCCCAGAATATCACTTATGAAAGATGTGTGGTTAGTCTTATCCATGCGGAACACCAAATATATTCACTTGCGTTGAACATGGAGAGGTCAATATCCGAAGGATGTTGACGTGCACTGTTTAATCGTAAACGTGTACGTGTATGCTCTGTTTAACTGACACATGCTTAACTGATTGGCTGACCGCTGGGTGACCACGACATGACCGCAGTAACGACCACCAGAAATTTTATCTAGCGGGAAGTGAAGATGCTTAAATGCTGCCTACCTTAAGCGACACGTCGGACGAGAGTCGTATCACATCTGCAGCTGTAAACAAGTCATGGACGTCAAGTAAGATTCTTCTATATTTACGTCAGTAATCTACTCACTGCACAGGTTTATATACTCGTATCACAGTTCAACGAAAATGGAAAAAGCGATTCCATAAACAAAGATGATGTCATGATTGTATGTGGATTGCTAGTTTGAGTGATCGAGTGAGTTGGGTTTAACGCTTTTTACACAATATTCCTTATATTGGTATAAAAGCCGGAAGTGATTCAGGTCTCAGACATGTACTACGTTGCTGAAACCCATGAACACTGGTATGGTACTGTCAAATCTCCAAACATAATCGATGCGAACCAGTGTTAAAACCCACCCACATAGGTATGGCGACCCCATGACAAGCAACTCGGCACAACCATACAAATGTTAAGTATGATCATTAACTAGCAAACAATCAATGTATTGTACAGTGAGGTAAGTAGGCTTGGCGTCACCACCCATTAGTGCTCATAAGTCGGCTATTTTAGGGCGGCCGGTAGTTATTCTTGTTTCGAACTGGCAACAAAACTTATCATGTTATGTCAACAGCAGAAAATGAAACGACAACATTTCAAAACATTAGCCATACTAGCACGTATGTTTGTACTGAGCGAATGGGTATAAGTTAGGGCTCCGGACAATATTTTTCCACGGTGTGTGAGCTCAGTGTGAGAACGCCCGATGTCACGCAGGTTTGTGACGTTTTCCCCTCATGTATATCCCCCGAATGCATAAATGTTGAAGAAAAACCAAGTTTCAAAATTGGGTGAATTATTTATTAGAACCCACGATGATTGAATTATGAGTCGCTTTAAACTTGGCCAGCATACCCCAGAACAGATATAGACGGTCATGCATAATTCAATGGCAAAACTAAATTGTCATGATGATCAGTGAATTCTGCGTAGATTGCCACAATTACCTGGGACGAATATTTTTATGTCTTTGAATATTCCCAAATGGCATAAATACAAATATGATAAAAAATATTACCAAATTTCATCTGTTTGTTTTTCTGAAGTTATCTAAATCGTAATTAGATAAATAAAACACCAAAGTTAAACGTCTTTTCTATATATATTAACATTGCATGCTCATAGAGTGACAGAAAATGAAACTGTTTCGTAAACAGTGTATACTTGAGTTGCACTTTGAACGGTATCCTCCCAAAACGCAGAACTGCCAAAACGCAGACCCGTTAAAACAACACTCGTTATGGTGTGTTGCATCCGTGATTAGTAGGCTGTACCCTTTATTAAGAAAAATGGTCGTCGTTGTATATTTGCTGCATTGGTGTTGTTTTGTCTCTGGCTCTCTTCCTCATGACGCTAACAAATCTCACTGCTCGGTCATCACTAGGTGGACGGTTGTGTTCTGACGTGCCACGAACGTAATCTCTGACTGGGACTTTATGGGAGTAAACCCTTTGAACTGTGACCTGGCCTTTTGACAGGGAAGTCAAATACCCTAGGGAGACGGGCTCTTCTCACCTGGCATTCACACAAGGACGGATAGGACAGAAGTTGTTGTCGGTGATTTGATCAAGCTTGCTTGCCTGGATCACCTGCATGATTCATTATGTTGATAACAAATCGTAGTTTGTACTGTTGGTATTTGAAACAACATGCATCGTAAATGTGTAGCAGAAGCAAACCAAATACAATACATATGAAATCTGCAACATTGTATATATATATGTCACTATACAATAATTAATTGTTGTAAAGACAATCATTTTGTGATCATCATTTCCTCATCTAATTAAGTACATTTTTCGGCTTACCATTGTCTGAGCTATCAATGAAAAGGGGTCGATATGTACCTCATCCATACGAATACGTGGGTAATCTTCCGATATGTATCATGTATGAGAAGCTATGGACAGATAGACAATGTTTGGATTTATGGAAATATGGATTTCATGTCTAACGCACTTTCTTGCAACTGTTTTGATAATTCCTTACATCAAGTTACGTGCAAAACATTTATACCCACAAATTATTACTTATATACTTCTAAATCAAAGTTTAATATCCGTATGTCTACCAACGATTGCACCCAAATCAACAATGTATATTTATCCCGCAATGCCACTCTGTAGAGCACTGACTACATTTGATCGAATATTGTACAACAACATGTAAACTCTTGTTTACATGAGATTCTTGAGAGGCATTTAGAAGTTGGTGAATATATAAGACGAGTATATGGATGGCAACTTCTTGTTTATTGTATTATACATATACATATATCCATATACTCGTCTTATATCTTGTTTACGTGTACGTAATGTATGTAGCTTTGGGCTAAAATCAATACATGTATCGTTATAAACTTGTTACTGAAGCCCCAGTATACATTAATAATCACCCATTGCCAATGTTAGCTGCTGCGGTAAATGACAAAATGAAATAGAGTCTTCCCTGAGGCTGTTAATTTCATGTTGGCTTTTGAGTGAGTGAGTGAGTGAGTGAGTGAGTGAGTGAGTGAGTGAGTGAGTAAGGTTTTTACGCCGCTTTTATCAATATTCCAGCAACATAAAGGCGGGGGACACCAGAAATGGGCTTCACACATTGTATCCGTTGGCTTTTGAAGTAACTGTGCACTAAGCTCACAACGTCTGTCATATATAGGAGTTTTGCATAGGGATATATGGCAAGCAAACTGAATGCTTGAACATGGGCATCGCACTGGCTAATCCCATTTGTAGAGTGGAGATAACATGCAATACTGTGAAGCAGCAGAGGTAGAAGAATAGAATGTGTTTACTGACTGAACTTTAAAGTGAATAAAACTAGCAAAGTACATGCACCTAAGGATTACAGGGCACACATGGACATATGCAACCTATGTGTACAGACGTATACACACAAAATAATTACTAACAGGATATTAGATGCTTGATTGAAGATGCTATCTGATTAACATAGAGATTTCTTTCTGGGTTACATCTTCTTTTTATTCTTGAGTACAACGTTTCACGGCTTGCTCTGGCCCCATCATCAGTTTTACCTGATGATGCGGCCAGAAGAAGCCCTGAAACGTTGCAACCCAGAAAATAATCTCTATGTTTAAGAGGATCTTGTTATATATTAATAGTAAAACGTATTAAGAACAGAAAAATAGAAGAAGAAAAAACGCCGTGCGGTCGGTTTCAGTTATATGCTTATAAAATGTTCCTCAAATGGGACCAGTTATTTTGTTGTTGAGTATACATGCCAATGTAATTAACGCCCCGACTGATGGTCTCTTTCTTCAGAGGCAGCCTGTTCCTGATGCTGAGTGGGCTGTATGGCATACTGCTGGTGGTACTAGGATCGGTCATACCAATCACACAATCGTTTGTGAATACAAGGCACGTGTACGCATTTGAGGTTAGTCATTACGATGCTCTATATTCTTCAGCGAGGAGGCTGATGACGATCATTTCCTGCTACAGTGACACAAATCCACATATTTGAGTGGTGGCTTGGACCCTCTGCTAGACAACAGAGACACAATGCGGCAGTTTGAAAAGGTTATCCTGACCAGATTCAACGTCCGTGTGTATCGTAATGGAATCGAATCATCGACCTTCCATTCTGGTCAAACGCTCTATCCAGTAGCTTTGAGCCAGTTATTATAGTTAACGATGTATATCATTAGATGCTATTAATAATGTAAAACAGATGCATGGAACAAAATACATTTTCATTATTAAAAGCATATTTCGTCTCCTGTAACGTGAACTTATTCTCAACCTCAGGGTTTCTACATCTACCTATACGTGGTCAGCATCATCTTCCTCGTCTACGTCTATGCCTACTTGCTCAGGAGGAAGAAACTCAAAACGGACCTGTTGACGAAAACGCTGACCCAATCAATTTCCTTCACAAGAGGATGGGCCAAGACCTTTACCAAGACTGATGACTACCCTTCAGCGAGAGGCAAACGGAGGAGACATATCTCTGTAACTGTGTCCCCACATACAGGAAGTTTCTACTTACGCCTGGGTGCCGTCGGTATGTAGATCATATACCTTGTGCGTGGATATTCTTAATTTTATAAAATGTGAACGCAAGAGAATACGAATAAGTCTCGGATGCATTCTCCTCAGATTTGAGCAAAACAAAATGTAAATAGACGACTGAAGATGAACAAGCCAGGAGTTAGCGCTAAAAGGTCAATAAGCCATGCCCTACCAGTAGTACTCACGCAAGTTGCTCAAATTGTTGAATGATGCAGCTCAGTACTCCAGTGACATGAACACAAATGATGTGAGGGGTCAGAACATTAGGAGTCGCCATAGCACATTTTCTGATTTTTTTTAAAAGATAATTTTGTTAATTTAAGTGCACATACATACATACATACATACATACATACATACATACATACATACATACATACATACATACATACATACATACATACATACACACACATACATACATACATACATACATACATACATACATACATACATACATACATACATACATACATACATACATACATACATACATACATACATACATTTGTATAGCGCCGAGATCCAGTACAACTGCTCAAAGGCGCTTTGTTTTCCCTCGAACACATTAAAGAGGTCATATATTTTCTTGTACAGGTGGAGATCCGTTTTAGCATATGTCTTTAGCGACTCATGCTTGTCTTAAGCGGCGACCAGCGGAACACATGTCATCGTATCCCAATTGCAGGGATAGATGGTCATGATGCCAATCAATGCTCATCATGTCAGTCACTACATTGTCTGATCCAGCAGACATACAGCTGGAAAATTGTTGAGTGCGGCGTTACAAACAAACAAACAATATCCTATTTCTTGGTAAGCCACACAGGTCGTGGCAACGTGAAACAAACAAGCACGTGTGTGGTGCAGACGAACCAGTGATCATAAAAGAATCGATTCTTTGACCTGAGCTCACGATAAGGTAATCCTGGCAGGATTAATTCATATACTAATCCAAGCGTGAATAGTGCAATCTGGAAAAGAAGGATGGTATTTTGAGATAAAGGTTAAAAATTCATACCTTAAAAACATTTTTGGGGGTTAGTGGACCCTAGTCCCCATGAGGTGTCAAATCAAATCAAAATCAAATTAGACATTTGTATAGCGCTACATATCCAGAGTCCTGCTCATGTGCGCTTAGTCGAATGCTCGTTTGAAGAGGATGGTTTTGAGACAAGATCGGAAACTGTTGATATTTTCCGATTTTCTGAGATCGGTCACAGGTAATCCATTCCAGAGTACAGCACCCGCTCTGCTACATGTTCTGTCCCCGTATGTTGTGGTTCGGACAGATGGAACATCTAAGCTTTGCTGACTAGCTGATCTGAGTGACGTTCCAGGCTTGTGAAGGTTGACTAGTTCCTGGAGATAGAATCGAGCAAGCCCGTTATTGGACTTGTCAACAAACATAAGAAGTTTGAATACAACTCTGTCTTTTACAGGGAGCCAGAGTAAGTCCTTCAGGACTGGTGTTCTGTGCACACATACATATGTGTGCGTGTTATGAGCCTGGCAGCTGTGTTTTGAACACGCTGTAACTTGTCCATGTACTTCTGCTGTATTCCATAGAGTAGACTGTTGCAGTAGTCTAGACGTGATGTCACAAATGCATGGGTTAGGCATTTTGCTGACGGTGTGTCCATGTACCTGCTAATCTGTCTGATGTTCCTTAGGTGGAAATATGCAGATATGCAGATGTTACTGACGTGATTTTCCATGCTCAATGTTGAGTCAAAGATGACACATAGATTTCGAGCATGGATTTCTGGTTGAATAAACGTATTTTCCAATTTGAACTCCAGGGACCTTGAACTGGAGTTCAGTCTGTATATGAAACGACAATCATCCTATATTGTGTATAATCCTTGTTTCTCACTCTGTAGGTTTCGGTATTGGGAGCATGATCCATAGTGGCCTTCACTTCGGGCAATTCCTGGTGTTTGAGCAAGATCTCTCCCACTGTTTCAGCATCGTGGAGTCAGCCGAACCCTTTCTTCACCTTATTTTTACATTCACGCAACTTTACTTCATATTTCTCAATTCGAAGGTAAATAATTGTTTGTCGTGCATGTGAGTACACGGAGGATGGCGGTGTGGTTGTACGGCATACAGTGCTTTGTTGCAGATTATAGTCATGTAAAAACAGGATTCTATACATTATTTATGAGCGTAACTACCCTTAATCCGAGTAGAACTGTGATTTTGTGAATCAGATTGTTCTGTTGGAAAACGTTAAATTTCATTCACGCTACATCCTCTCAGGGTAATGAACAAACGTGAACAATATCCAAAATAATTGTTGTGTCTCCTCTCACATTTGAACAATTTAGTCTGTGTCCAAAGGGAAAAAATCTTCTAGCCAAATATTAATCAAAACACAATTTGAACTACTATAAGAGAGAATTATTACAAGTAGTTTTACCCTTGTTTCGGACACAGATTTCCTTTTGTATTCAGTGTATTGTTTTATTTCTATTGCTTCTTTGTGAGCACGATTTGAAATTGATGACGCTATTAGAATAGCCTTCCGGTCAAAGTACACATATGTGCGAAAAAATACTATGTTGAGTTGGTTATATGCATTAACGAAACTGATTGGGATTAATGCACTGGGCAGCCGGGGATGGATACAGGTGAATGTTTTGTTTCCTTTTCAGATGTGCATCCATCGTTACAAAATCCTTGCTCGCTTTGGTCTAATGCACATGTGTGCTGCGAATGTGTGTGTCTGGTTCAGGAGTATCGTCGTGGAGACGCTGCACACAATACACGCACACAATCATGGTCAGCATAACGAGAGTCATCACCGCGACTACCACGCTGACCAGACAGTAAGCTATGACACAAACGGTCATGCCAATGATTCTCTGTGGGATGAGGAGAACGGAACTCTCACACATGGGAGAGCACTTCAAGGTACCCTTATTTGTCTTATCTGTCAGTGAAGTCGATACTTTCTTTAACGGATTATTAGTTTTGCTAAATATGTATTGGTGATGCGTTACCAATAGTGAATAACAGTGCTAACTTTTAGCTGGAATAAATCATCTATATATAGCACTAAACGCACATAGTGGCTCAATGGTATCTCCACATGGGCATATTAGTGGCTGGATTGTGTTACAATAATTACTCAGCAGTAAGACGATAGTACTAAACCTGTCGCATTACAGAACCGAGGTATATCGAAAAGGCGATTATCACAACAGCGATTCTGAGGTTATTTGCGATATTACCGTGACATTTAATACGATTTCGGCCCATCCAACTGCCGGGAACTAGGCCTGGTCTATCGCTTCTATGCTCAAGAATTTAAGCTCAATAAATATATGTGTATCCAAAGCCGTCTATAGAAAGGACACTGGTTCAAGATAATTCCTTTTAAATATACTATCCCAAAAAAGAAACACATAGGCCAAAATCTGTTGCGAAAATGTTGTACATGTATTTTCAAACATGCATAACTCGTCCACAAATAGACTTTAGTGCATGATTTTTTACACCAGTTTAGAAGAAGGTAATGTCTATACAACCAAGTGGATAATTTAGATAACGGAGACGCTGAGCGCGATGGTGACGACGTAGCACGGTCCCGATGTCGGGTCTCCCGGCTCTCAGACCAATTTCTTTCAACCTGTTCCGTACAGTTTGACCGAATATCCTCCGAAGCCCAGGCACCCTGCCTGCTGTGCCTCTCACCCGTGGCAGTACGATCATGCAAATGTAGTACCCGGATGTAACGATCTTGGGCTGCAGTGGTGACTCGAGGTCTGACTGTACGGGGACGGTTATTTGTTACGTCTGTTTGGCTGTGACGAGTTGCAAGCCGTGATATCGTGCTCAGACTAACATTCAGACGTCTGTCAATAGAAGATTGGTAATCTCCAGCGTGCATTCTTTCAATGGCGATGTTCCGTGTCGCAGAGTCAAGGCGTGGCGTAGTGATTTGACCTTGAAACTCCTTCAAAACGAATGCCAATTTCCGAAAGTAATCTGGATTTTTATTGCCAGACAGTGCATGCTCTTTGCTGCACAATTTCAACTGGAAGGTGATTTCTGTTGTGTTGTGGCGATGCCTTTTTAATCCTTGTAAGAAATCTCATCAAATTCAACATTTTCAGGTAATATCGATTTTTTACTTGTGCAACTGTGTAAAATCATGTTATCAACACTTTTGTTACATATTTTGACGATTGTTTGAACACAACATGTAATTAATAGATTTAATACAGAACGCCTATGCGTTTCATTTTTTGGATAGTATATTTTATGTCATGTAAAACATTTATGATGAAGATATGATGATGATGATGATGATGATGATGATGATGATGATGATGGGGATGATAAAGAGGAGGGGGAAGTGGAGGATGATGGTGTTGTTGTTGTTGGTTTTGTTCAGCAGCATCAACCTCGACGTCAGCTGGAGATGTCTGTCCCCAGAAAACTATGATGACTGAGCTTGTCGAGTCATCTGGTCCGTACCTGTATCCATGTACTATTGAGTACAGCCTGATGTGTGCAGGTAAGTCAGGAGTAGTACTAGAGTGGGTTTTTTGCATCAGATGCGGCTTAGAGGCTTATTTTTATAAAATAAGTTCCCCAGCCCCCCTTAAAATAGCCAGAACCATCCTTCGATGTGCCAGTTCAAATAAAAAATAGCAAAAGCCCTCTGTGGCCACAACCCACGGAGGGAGAAATTGGTGTTTTGACCAGAGACCCGCCTGGACCCTGGTCTGATGATGTTTGTGGTGCGCTGGTATTTCTCCCGTGGGGTTGTGGTCGACCGCGCTCTCCCATGAGAGCTCCGTGTGTTTATTTTTCGAACGGTAGGCTTCGAACCTCGGTCACAGAGTTGCGCTTCTCTGGACCTTGATCGTACCCAGCAGTCGTTCGACTAAGCCACAGAGGACCTGGGCCTTATTTCACAAAGCAATAAAGGTGATCGTAAGTCACTAAGGTAACCTTAGTGCAATGTTAAAGAATGGGAGTTAAGGTTAACCTTAGTTAAGGTTGCTTCGTGAAAGGACCCCCTGGTAGCCGAGTGCTTGGTTTAACGGGTCTATCCTGAGATTGCGTCGTCCTCTTAAACCGGGCTCCGTCTATAGTAGCGCAAAGGATGTCTGAAACCCGTCATTCCACTTCCGCTTCAATACTTCGTGCATGTTTGGTGGCTTTTTCACCTCCAATCTATGTCTCATAAAATACAAACACGATGGCCGTAGGGAGTTTGAAGAACGTTGAATACGATACATTAGTCGACGAACGCTGAAAAAGATTGCAGAGGCCATAATCTATCTTGAGCTGGGTTCCGTCTATACTAGCTACAGTAGCGCAGAACCAGTCTCGCTCGCCTCGTGCACGTTTGGTGGCTTTTCACCTCGAATCAAGGTGTAATAAAATACATTCACGATGCTCTTAGGTAGACTAGACCCCGCTGATCACGATGCATGCGTCGATGGACGCTGAAAACATGTTTAGAAACCACAGTCGGCTAATTTAGAATCAGGGTACATAAGCTCGCAAAGCGTATGAGCTATATATAGCTTGAATGCACCGTCCCTGACAGAGACTGACTGCCGGTCTGAAGGGAACGCTTCGGACTTAGAGTTTCAGCGTTCAAATTCCAAACAAAAATGTTTTTTTGTTTTTTTTTACTCAAACTAGTATCTCGGCTAGGCCATAATGACATCTACAAAGCAGTTTAACGTGAATCTTTGATGAGGTCTTTGTTGTTGGTCAGGAAGGCTTGAATGATTTGTTGTCTGCCTTGTTCTATGAGCTTTTTTCTCTCGTCTTCTCTGAAGTCGTCGGTTTTCCGAGTCTTGGTTCGAATCTTTTCCTTCATGCGGTAGTACTTGGCGAGTTCGGCTAAAATCAGGCGGACCTCTTCTTTCGGCGATGTTACTGTCCGTGAGCGCTGACGAGACGCGATCATCGATCGCGTTCAGCTTGGTTTCGGCCAGCACTCGGATTTCGTCATGTTTTAAGGCCTTCCGTTGCAGACGACGCGAAACGAGTTTGAGAGCTATTCCCGCCAGTCCCGATACCCCGGCGGCTACTTCTAACCCGAGGACGACGGGTGCGGCCACGATGGTGGATAATAAGCGGATGACGGCACCCCTGAGTCCCATGCCAGCGACCACGAGGGCCGTGTCCACGCCGTCGATGGCACTGACAGCCCGATGGTACATTTGTGCAATCTGAGTCGCATGTCGCGTTCTCGTTCCAATTGGCATTTGATTTCGCTGATCTGTCGCAAACGAAATCCACAAGAAAAAAATGGTGATTTCCAAAAATTTCCAATTTGGAAATATTATATTTCCCAAAATTTCCAAAATTTGAAAGATGATGTTTCCAAGGCTTGGAAACTTTTGGAAATTTAGGAAGGATTTTACCACTACTTCTTTCAATTTCTCCTTTTCCCCAAGGATCCCCGGCCCATGAGTGTATAGACTGAACTATTTCACGAATCTTTTGATCTGTTAGAGTTCTTATTGTTGATATACATAATGTATCTTGCATGTGACATGTTTACTCATGAAAACTGCAGTTGGGGATTATGTTTAGATTAAGTGTTTACTATTCGCCATCCTATGCGACCAACTAGGAACCAATTCTATATATTAGTTTAACTTCACTCATCTGCATTCTTCTTGTTCTATGTGTCAAAAATTGATATTGACTGTTCTATTTACCGCTAGTATGGCGATCATTTTCAAAGTCAGTTTCAAGTGTATGTTTTAGTTGTTATCCACAAAAGCGCAAATATGTTTAATTTTTCCCCCCTCTCAATGTTCGTATGAATACAAATTCCATACACCTACGCTATATGGACTATATAACAGTGTACAGATATACTGACTGACTGAGTGTATTACATGCCATAAAAGTGAACCCGTGCCATGGCGTAATGGGGTATTCCCCGTGAAGTAGGATTTTGTTATTACAGTATAATCTCGTTCATGTTGCGTCGGTGTTGTTATACGGGATTAAGACACTGGGTGCTATAAAATTCTGAACTTGTTTTGAAATATGATCGAATTTACTGAGTTAATTTACTGAGTTTAGCTCACTGAGATTATAATGATACTGATTCATGTGTTCACTCAACGTCTACGGGGATGATACGTTCTACGTCTCGCCAAAGTTATTGATTAATCTACTAATCTACTAATATCTAACAAAGTGCTAGAGTTTTGGGTGACCTTCGTAGGGTCAGTAATAAGTTGAAATAGGTCATACATGATTTGCAAATTATGTATCTTATTATTACATGGCGTGTTGGCATGGCAGATTTAAGAAGATAGTTGAAAAGGCCCTCCAAATGATAGTTGAGATATATTTCACATGATATGTTTCATCTTGTGATGATTAATTGTGGCAACACCAAATTATGTCATGAAAATATCAAATATCAGTTTAGCCTAATTTCATTTCTTTACCCCTTCAACTTTTCGTATCAACCTTGTGCCTGTTAAAACATTAACTGGCCTTTGTTCGAGATCACCAGGTCTTGGAGGCAATCACCCTATGTTTTTACAATTCTGCTTCATGGGAACTAACCGTAGTAGAATACATTCTCCCATTAACACCTGTCACAAGGGAGGGGCCATTTGAGTTTGTGCAATTTGCGTATTCACGAAAATCTCATGAACTTGTCAATAGAAAATTGGTTGTGTTGTCCAAACGTGCGGATTGAAGCAAATACTCAAGTGAATTCCCTTTTTACTGAATCATGAGTGTATCTAGATTAATTTGATCATTTACAAGAAGTACGTTACAGAATGTTTTAATAAAACATTCATTATAGATCAAGAGAAATCAGCCCACAAGCTCACAGATTATTCCAGAGACAAATATACATTTGAAAGATTCCAGTTTAGACAAGACATTAATTTCATAATAAGCCAGCCAATAGACTTTATGTTAATATCCCAGTTACAGTTATTTTGAAGGGTCAAGTCTAGATGCTTGTGATTATCTATGTCTTGAATTATCACACCGCTCATTGTAAGGTCAGGTTGGATGCTTCTGTTAAGTTTTCTACTAAACTGTAAAATAGGTTTGTCGCTGTGGTGACAATTATATACGTTTGAAAATGTTAAAACCTGCAATGAGAACACGACGCCACGCCAATAGCAACTCCATGCTTGTTTGATAGGTATTCTTGTCGATGCATAGAGAAGGGTTCCCATATTCATTCTTGTATCATTATCGAGATAAAGGGTAGGTTAGACATTTGGATCAAGGTAAAAATCGTTTGATGTTTGATGTTTTGACAACGGTGTTGTTTTAAGGGATTCTACAAGATGAAAAAACGTGTTCACTCATGGAAAGAAATAAGACATGTATACCAGACTACCAGTATGAGATTGAATCCATGTTAGTGAGTTCACACAGTCACTTTGATTTATAAATTAGTTCACTCAATTCATAAGTTGTGAGTTATTCATTTTCTTGCAGAAACTTGCTATAAGAATTTTGGAAATGACAGTTTTCACCATTATTTCCACAAATTCAGTTATGGTAAATGCACAGTTAGACTAGAAGTTTCTTCCTACTTTTCGTGGTTGGAGATATCTATGTGTAAATGGTTACCGGTATATGTTCATTCTGAACAAGAGAGAAGGAGAGAATGGATCTCATGGAGATGCAGTCAGAAAGACTGCAGAGCAACAGTCTCAACATTGAACGACATAATGTCTAAAATTCCTGGCCCGCGTTTCACAAAAGCCTCCTAAATTTAGGAGGTTGTAGACCCTACGACCATGTTTACGACCCTCTTCCGGCCGTTTCACAAAGACGTCATATCCATGTCGTACGACGAGGTCCTAAATCCATGTCGTACATTGTATAAGAGGTACTTTGTTGCATAGCAACGCATAAAGCGAGACCGAACGGGCACCTGCTTATCTTGTTATTCCCAAAGTATTTCAAAATAGAAAAACAGTTTGAAATAACAATGCAAATGTTATGTTTTTAATTCAATGTACAGGTTATCTTATGGTAAAAAAATATCAATAAATTAATTATTTTGGATTCTCTCACTAAATTTCATTGAAAATTACAAGATAAAATGTATAAATCATTTCCATTAATATTATCAGTTTTACTTATAAGGTTTGAATTGAATCGCTGTCCATTAACTTGTTCATATGAAACTGCAATATTAGTCCCAATGTATTGAATATTGCACACTATAGGACCTAAAGTCAATGTTGCAGTTATGGCTACCCTTGATCTACTAACACTTGTGTAAAGGTTTAAAATGTGGTGTGATACTCTAAATGTGTCAATTTCTTTTGTAACTTTTATTCAAAATATCAAAAACTTTCAAAGAATAAAAACGTATACCCTGTATCCACATATGATATGATATTGAAAAAAGCTAAATGTAGGTAGAATCTACTGAAATTGGTTTCATGAAAAAAAATATCTGAATGATACGCAAAATATACATCATATTACTGAAAGTGTAATCAGAAGGATAGGACGATTGTGTTTACTTTTTTTTCATCCGACCTTCACCTCAAAGATATTGCCTAATATGTAGTACTACAACAATGTTGACGTGTGACATCACAACCGATGACCGATTTCTTACAAAATGGCGGCTTCGCTGACAAGGGTACACAGGATTTTGCGAGGACTCTTCCCTTGCTTCAGGGATCGTTTGTACATAAATATGAAATGAAAGTAATCAGAGTGACTCTGACTATCTGTGTATTGTTATATGTTTTCTTTGTAAGTAAGAGAAGAAGCCAGAAATGCTGATAATTACCGTTGTCGTTCTGCGTGATTTTGCGTCTGTTATGGCGTCACGCTGCACGGAAACTTTGACAATTTCTTATGAAGTATCAAATCAAATCATTGCATTGTATCTATTTTTCATTTCCTCTTTCTTGTTATGATACTCTTTCCATACATATTCTAAAGGTATTGAGCCATTGCAAGCCGGCTGCTTCGCAGTATAAATCGAATCTTTTCTTTGTTTACATTTCAAACTACAGTAGGGCAGTCTTCCGAGCACAGCGTTTGTTTTCACACCCAATATCTAGTTGGTATTGGTAACAAAGACCAACTGTGATTTGATTTTAAAATGTATGGGGAATTCATTGATGCATTTGTCGCAGCTGACTATGAAATATACGTGATGTAATAGGCGTCTCAATACCGGCCTTTGCGAGACGTGATTTTGTAAACACTATCCAATAAGGCGGAAAGCGCACTTCGGCGTTCGTGTAAGCATATTTTCGAAAACATCCAAACCGATTCTAGGTTCATCGGCAGCGTTTCAGATTATCATTAGTGATATGAAAAACTGATTTCAGTTATCATTAATATGTTATTTTTGAAATTCAGTACTCAGAGTAATTATCCGATTTTCACATTTGAAAACATACTGTCTACACTTTACAGCAAATAATGCTGTGAATCGTGATTTCGTATTGTGTATAAAATGGCGACATTTACGATGAAGCCTATTTTGAAAGGTTATTTAAGCACTTTAGCTTTGTCTTTTAGCTTTGTCAAAACTGTGAAGTATATTTGTGTGCCTGATATATTTAGAATTTTATTGGACTTCAAAGAGGAAGGGTTGAAGAAGGAAGGACATATGTCCTGTGCTAACTGAATCGTGCGATTAGTTCGTATTGTGTATAAAATGGAAACGATATATCACTTTTCGTAAAACATGTATTCAGATGTATCAGTTGAACAGCTGCGGGTGGCCAACATCTCGTTGATTTTTGTGGATGTGTTGGATTACATTTATCCGAACAGTAAATAGCCTGACATTTGTTCTTATAACTCTTATCTGTTTTAATTTTAATAATTGCATTTGTTTTTATTCATTTTGTCGTATCATTCAACAGAGATCATTGTTTTCGTCGTGAAGTAATGAGACAGACAACATACACTAGCAATTGTGATTTTACATTATTGGCAGAGCTGTGGCGCCCAGGGTTTTAATCAAGTTACTCATATTACATAACTGACATATTCTGATTTCTCTTTGTATGCCTGCATACCTGCCAGTTTCAATAAAAATAATTCATGGGAAGAGCAACGAAACGAGGGAGAGAGCTATACGGAACTTCTTTACGCCGATTTTTGCTAAATAGTCTTCGGAAACGTATGTCCGATTTCCATTGGTTTATAGTATAAACATTTTGTGGATAGGGAGTAGTGATTCCGACCAAGGACTGAAATAGATATCTTTCATTCTTTGTGTAAAGGATATGATAAAATTGGTATGCAACTGAACATTTGTAGTCACACCACACATAACCATAACCAGTTTTGTACAACAACTCCCTAATATCACTCACCCAATTCCTTTTCCCATTTTCGTCATACAATTTCATCATATCATAACATTTTTTCGGAAACCTATGGCATGGCATATGCAGTAATCTTACCCAATACTTTATGGCTTTTAATGGAAGAGTATATAAAACAAGGGGAATCTACCCTAATTCTCCGTAAACCATCCTATTACATGTGTTCGGTTTTACACCAAGAACCTTTTACATGCATATAAATGAACTCTCTTTCAATACTGTCATATTATTTGCAATCCCCATATCTCAGAGCCATATAAAAAAGTATTGGACTTATCTTCATATCGAATATTTTTAAAGAATGTGTTAAAGGACATTTCACCCAACGATCTCATATTTTACAAACACCGATTAAGATTTTCAAGGCTTGTGCTGACGCTTGTTTTGTGTGTTTGGACCAGGAGAAGACTATTACAAAAATATACACCAAGATACTTATAAACACTGGTAGTTTTTGAGTAGTTGCCCTTTATAATACCATTTTTCTAATTTAGAGAGTTTGCCACCTTTCTTAAAGACGATAATTTTGGTTTTGTCTCTGTTTTACACACAATTTATATTGGTCAGAAAATGTGTCTAATTCATCTATTTGTTTCTGTAAACCGCTAACAGTACTAGAAAATAGTACAATATCATCGGCAAAGAGTAACAGAAATAGTTGTATTGTATCTGGGTGTAGTTGAATCCCATTCGTACATGTGTCACATATTTGTATTGCTAATTCATTAATGAAAAACGTAAAAGGAAAGGGCTTAAAATACAGCCTTGTCTAACACCTAGTTCACTAATGAAAGGTTCAGATAAGTCATGCTGATTCCTTACACACACTTTAACATTTTCGTATATACTCTTCAACATTTTATTCATTTTACTACTAAGACCGTGCGATTGTAGAAGTCTCCACAGTTTATCCCGCTGCACAGAATCGAAAGCCTTTGCAAAATCAACGAATAGTGCGTAGAACTTTCCACCTTTTGAGCTGAGGTATCTTTGTATTAGGCTATACAGTATAAAGATATTATCTGTTGTTGTATATCCCTCCTAAAGCCCGCTTGACCCTCGTATATCTGATCCATGACGTCAGTCCATTTAACTAATCTTTTGTTGATAATGTAAGTAAATAACTTGCCAAATATACTAAGTACAGTTATTCCACGGTAGTTATTGGTATCTTTAGGGTCACCCTGTTTATAGACTGGAACAAGAATGCCAACTGACCAAGATTCAGGAAAGTTCCCAGTGTCGAGGATAATATTGAAAATAAGCTCAAGATATGGAAGTAAAAGATCAGATGAATGTTTGAAAAATTCCGGGAGGATGTTGTCTAATCCTGGTGACTTGTTACACTTTAGATGTTGTATACTGTTAAGTATTTCATCTCTACTTATTAAGGGCATCCAATATGTCAGGGGCTACACCTGTAATATGAGTAGACTCAGTATCGTTCACATAGTCTTGTCTATTTGGATCTGGGTTGTTATCAGAGGCTGAGAATAATGACTGAAAGTAATTGAACCATTCGTCGATTTCAATGTTATTATTTTGGCTTTTCTTAGGATTTAGTGTTTTAAGTTCATACCAGAATTTTTTTTTTTTTTGGCATCATTTATATTATTTTCTAGGTTTTTCTTTTCTGTTCCATAAATGCCTTTCTTTTTTCCTTGCAGGTTGTATTATATCTGTTTCTAGCTTTGTGATATCTCTCCAGGGATTGCAAGGTTTTATCTTTTCGGAAGGAGTTAAGAAATTTACACCGTTCTTTTTTTAAATGATTACATTCTTCATCATACCAGATATTCGTATTATGTTGTTCTGAGAAGGGGGCGTATCCGTCTTTTCATATCAAAGCAGCTAGACACAATGCTTCTACGACATAATCTACACATTGACTTATATCAGTGAATGCTACATCAACAGATTTATCAAATAAGTCTTGTATATCATCCGATAGTAGATTATTTCTGAATTGCGACAACATCTTGCTATTCCAAACAAATTTGTATGCTTCATGATCAGATTTATATTTACCACTCATAGTCTTTGGCTCTACTGGTGGGTGATGCGCACGTAAATCTAAGGTTAACGGGAGGTGAGAGGACTCTGCTTTAGTAGGTATAGCAAAATCTAGCACTTTGTCAAATAAATGTGCAGAAGCTAAGACATAGTCTATGACGCTTGTGCCATTTGTACCTATAAATGTAAAATCCCCTACTTTAAAATCTTTACCCACATCTGCCATTCACAATATGTATATTTAAAATGCTACATAAATCTAAGAGGCATCTGCCGAAATGGTTGACGACTTTGTCACAGGAGAACCGTTCAAGGTTAAAATGATCCAATATGAAATCCCACATGGAATGATCTTTACTTTCCGTATGATATATTATGTCATCATCAACAAAGTCGGGGAAGCGTAGCTGTCCGAGCATTAAAATCACCCCACAAAGCAAGTATATATCTGGTAGATCAGACATTTTATCCAACAGTTTCTCCTGGAAAAAGTGAAATACCATTTTTACAATGTCCACTAAATTTCTCATACCAAGATGATCCCTCTGGTTGTATATACACACAGCTATATAGCAAAGATCTCTATCGATGTCAAACGGTGACTTCTCAAACAATATAAAATTGCATTTTCTGTGATCTCAGTACATTTGATATATACATTTGATATACAAGTTGTGTCATGCCAAATCCTGTTGGCCATGATTCAAATACATATTTAACTACGAGTAGAAAGTAGTTTTGATTTTCTAACTTGATGAAAACAAACCATAATCTCATTAATTCTTTAACAGACTTTAGCCCGTGATGTTACGATTATTAAAAATGGCAGCGCCCTGTCGCGAACATCCGCCAGTCTGAGAATAAATGCTACTTAGGTTTGTTTTCACCGAGTTACAAAATCAAAACTACTTTCTACTGGTAGTAAAATATGTATTTGATTGATGGCCAATAGGATTTTGCATGACATATCTTATCACATAACAATTTCTCTCGTGGAAGCGAGGTGGGAGTCAATATAACACTACTTACAATATTATTGTCACTTCCACCACAACCTCGCTTCCGAGAAAGAAATCGTTATGCTTCAAGTTGTGTCATGGAAAATCTTTTTGGTCATCAATCATATATATATTGTACTACAACTAGTAAGTAGTTTTGATTCTTTATCTTCCGCGAAGCGATCTGAACACATTTAAGATATCGTTCCAAGCTTCCACAACGCTCGCTTCGCACTCACAAACATAACCTATTTAGCACGGACTACGGGGTCCGGTGAAAATTAGTGCATGGTGACACCATCACTCGACCCCCTAGGAGGGCAACGATTCGTTTTGCTTTGAGTAAGTTTCGTTGTTCAGACCATCCTTTAATGTTGGAATATGGGCGAAAAGTAAATATAAAACAACATGAGCGATTCTGCCCTCTGTGTATTGTACTTACCATTGAATCAGAGTACCAATTCTTTATTGAATATTCATTTTACTGTGATCTGAGAAACAGCCTGCTCCCACAATACTACATAAATAATCCATGTGAAACTAAATTTATCAACTTATTATTGTCTTGCAATTCTACAACTGTTAACAATCTTGCTAAGTTTATATTTCTTGCATTGACAAAAAGAGCGAAGTTTCTGAATATAGAGTATAAAATTAAATGAGACATTGTACATGTTAGCATACAGCTTAATATTATATATGGCGCTGGATTGTATTGTCATCTTTATAATTGTATAACGGGTCGGTGGCCCTTGTACGAAATTAACTCTCACTCACTAGATATATGCTTACGATGACACATACTTAAACTAAACGTGACAAAATTCACTTTCCACCCAAAACATTGAACATTTAAAATTTGTTCACCACTGCAATTTCGCCTAGTCAAGTCGATAATCCTTTCGTTAATCCCTTAAACAATCATTACTAAAACAACACCAAACATCAAAGACTACCGCCAGTCGCCATAACGCCCCCCATGAAACACTCATGCCGCCCCCATGCCACTATAGCAATTAGCCCATGCAGAACAATAATTTACCATCACCCACCAGTTATCTCCCCTTGCGGATATTTCCAAAATTGGAAATCTCACATTTCCAAAATTGGAAATTTTGAAACATCATCTTTCCAAAATTGGAAATGTCTTGGAAACATCATCTTTCCAAAATTGGAAATGTCTTGGAAACATCATCTTTCCAAGACATTTCCAAGCTTGTAAATGTGGATTTTTTTTCCAGTCATCCATCCACGGTTTCGAGCGTTTGAGCCACGTCATCCAAGAAAAACCTCAACTCCCTCGAGGCTTGTGGTGGAAGCTGTTCCTACTTGTACATAAATACGGCACCGTTGATTTTTATGGCGATCGTGCCAGCGTATGATTAACCCAACCAGAAGTCCCACCCGTTGTCTGGAGGCATTTCCAAGAACGACGTCGATAATAAGGGTAGAACCTGGTATCACAGTGATCCACGAATCTATATGGTTTTAAATAGAGCCATTTCACTGTGTCTTCCGAGTGAGGGACTAGCATATAACCCGTTTGATCTGGTAATGGTGATGCGTACATTCCCTTTTTATGAAACTGAATCAAACTTCACAGAAGAATCCCATTGTTTTTTAGTTCGAGGATATTACGATCCTGATCCATGACGAGATAGGGGTAGGTCAGGACGATATTGATGATCCAGTTCAATTCGACGATGACTTCTCGACGTTGGTACACGTTGTTTTGTAAGTGCAGGATGTACAATGCGTTTTCTGTACCGGGTTCGTAGAATCCTCGTGTGTCCTGAGATCGGAGAACGCAATGGTGGCTTGCGGAGTCACGTTTGTCATTGTTTATATTAGAGAAGAAATTTTAATTGGTTTTCGGATAATTTTTCGGCCGTGCACTTCAAACCCATCAGATGTATGTTATCGTGTAGGAAAATTTTCGTGAGCGATATCGTGTCTTCCACGGTGACGTTGACTCCCTGCTGACTGGTGAAGGCATCCACGCCCACCTGTACGTAAACGGAGCAAACGTGGTATTGGTGTTGTTGGGTCCATTGGATGCCTTTGACGATTTCGACGTTACCAACCCGTGGTTCGCCGAGGTAGACTCGGATGATCAGCGTGGATTGCGCCGGCAGATTTTGCAGTCTGCCGATTCTAACAAAGACTACATCCTCAAAGTGGACTTGGACTATCCTGCAGAACTCCACGCTGCTCACAACAGCTATCTGCTGGCTCCCGAACGGTTAACGGTGAACCGAGACTGGATGTCATACTATCAACTAACGTTGCTCGGGAAAAATAAGCTGGCCAACGTGGAAAAACTAGTCCCGAACTTAATGAACAAGAAAAAGTATGTCATGCACTATCGGAATCTGCAACTGTACTTATCGCTGGGCATGAAGCTGAAAAAAGTACATCGGTGCTCAAATTTAAACCAAGTCCCTGGATGGAACCTTACATTCGGCTGAACACCGAGCTGCGAAAACAACCACGAGCGACTTTGAGAAAAATCTCTACAAACTCATGAACAATTTCGTGTTCGGCAAAACCATGGAAAATTTAAGAAGACGAGTGACGGTCAAACTCGTGCGATCTCACGAGGAAGAAAAACTCAGGAAATTGATAGCCAGCCCGGCCTTCAATCGAAGTAAACTGTTCGATAATGACTTGGCGGCTCTCCACATGAACAAAAGCCATAACAAGCTCAACCAACTCTTTTACGTGGGGATGAGCATTCTCGACCTGTCCAAACATTTAATGTACGACTTTTATTACAACCAACTCAAGCCACAGCACGGCGATCGGTGTGAGCTGCTGTACACCGACACCGATTCCTTGTTGTTGAATATATGCACCGAGGACGTGTACGAGGACATGGTGAAACACATCGATATGTACGACGTCAGTGACTATCCGAAAGACCATCCAATCCACAGCCAAGTAAACAAAAAAGTCCTCGGCAAAATGAAGGACGAATGCGCTGGCCACTAATGGCCGAGTACTTCGGGTTAAGACCTAAGATGTATTCTATTAAGAAAGCCGATCACGACGAAATAAAAAAAATCCAAAGGGGTGAAGAAATACGTTGTGAAACGACACATCAAACACACCCTCTTCAAACAGGCTCTTTGATAAACGCACGTTCAAACACCCCATGAACGCATTGAGAAGCGAAAAACACAACATCTACGGCAGCACTCTCAACAAGACCTCGCTGTCGCCCATGGATACCAAACGATGGATTGCGAACGATGGCATCCACACTTATAGCTATGGGTACCAACAGTTGACCTCGACGCGTTTCCGAGACCCCCAATAAAGGAAACTCCACTCGATGCGTCGAGACAATTGAATGAACGATAGCGTGTATACATCATGGAGAAGGTTTACTACAACCCTCGGGGTTACTGGAAAGGCGTGAGCGCCATCCCGAAGCTAGCCAAAGCCGCTCGTATCTCCGAGGATACCACCAAAGCTTGGCTTAAAAGACAAGCCATCTGGCAAGTGTACGTGCCGGCTCCCTGATACATCCGGAGAAGAAAGTGTGACATTGCCATACCCAACCGTACCCAACCGTCAAGCCGACCTCCTGTTTCTCCCGCACAACAGGGTGAGAAACAAAACCTACAAGTACGCCCTGACCATTGTGGACATTGCCAGTCGCTACAAGGAAGCAGAGCCATTAACTACCCAAAATTCGAGTCAAGTCGCAAAGGCCTTAGAACGCATCCACAAACGCAGTCGCTTGACCTGGCCGACCGAATTACAAGTCAATCCCGGACGCGAGTTCATGGGAGCCGTGTCACAGCTGTTATCGAAGCATAAAGTCCAGTTGAGACGAGGCGTGGCTGGAGCTCACCGAAGCCAAGCCATCGTCGAAAGATTCAACAGGACCTTTAGCCATGTGTTTGTTCAGACATCAGTATGCCCGAGAGATGGTCAACCCAGAAAAACGATCGACGGAATGGGTCATACGCTTACAGCAAGAGGTGTTGGCGATCAACAACGAAGTCACTCGACTCCTCGATTAAAGACCCATCGAAGCCATTCGAATGAAATCTGTGACGATCGAATCGGCTGTGCCATCGCGTCACGGCCAAGAGAAAAAGCTATCGGAACGGGTCTTCGTGAGCTATCTGTACCAGCCCGGTGAACTCGAAGGAGGGGACAAACATCATGCCACAGACCCCGTATGGTCCATGAAAACGTACCGCGTCGACCGAGTGGACATCAAAGACGACTAACCGAATCTGTATTACTTGCAAGACGGACTGGGTAGGGGATTCATCCGAGAGGAATTACAAATTGTCCCTCACGACAGGGTATTATCCCCTTAAAAATAAAAAAATGTTCTGTCTGGGATTCGAACGCTAAAAAAAAATGAAAAAAAAATGTTCTGTCTGGGATTCCAACGCTTAAACTCTAAGTCCGAAGTCCGGCGCGTTCCCTTCACGATGGCAGTCTCACTCTGTCAGGGACGGTGCATTCAAGCTATATATAGCTCATACGCTTTGCGAGCTTATGTGACCCGATTCTAAATTAGCTGATTGTGGTTTGTAAACATGTTTTCAGCGTCCATCGACGCATGCATCGTTTTCAGTGGGGTCTAGACTACCTAAGAGCATCGTGATTGTATTTTATTACACCTTGATTCGAGGTGAAAAGCCACCAGAGGATGATGCAATCTCAGGATAGACCCGTTAAACCGCGCACTCGGATATCAGGTCCTCTGTGGCTCAGTTGAACGACTGATGGGTACGATCAAGGTCCAGAGATGCGCAACTCTGTGACCGAGGTTCGAAGCCTACCGTTCGAAATAAGAAACACGGAGCTCTCAGGGAGAGAGCGGTCGACCACAACCCCATGGGGGAGAAATACCAGCGCACCACAAACATCATCAGACCAGAGACCAGGCGGGTCTCTGGTCAAAACACCAATTTCTCCCTCCGTGGGTGGTGGCCACAGAGGGCTTTTGCTATTTTTTTATTTGAACTGGCACATCGAAGGATGGTTCTCGCTATTTTTTTAAGGGGGGCTGGGAGGCTTAATTCCCACAAATAAGCCTCTAAGCCGCATCTGATGCAAAAAACCCGTAGTTTATCAGAACCTATAGTGCGTGAAGAACTGATTTCCATTTACTTGATGGCCTGTCAGGTCTGTGGTTGAGAAAAGTCTGACATGAAGACCCTTATAGAAATATTTCGCCATGGATGCTCTAATTAAGTTAAAACGAGTCGAGGTGCTGTGTTACTTTTAAATATACTGTTATCCATTTACAACTTCTTAAACATAAATTTCTGTGGCCTGAGACACTAGTCTCTGGGGGTCGAGAAGAAAACAACGGGGATTTTCCTTCGTCCTCGCGTTTACGTTTTCAACACAACTTTGAAAGTTTGTGTCTCACTGAGGGTTATCAAACCCCCCATATGATAGTTGAACCAGATGAGACAAATCGTGCATGTTAGGCTGGCTGACGTGCGTGCGTGCGTGTGTATGTGCGTCTCTCTGTTTGCTTGTGATTGTGACAAGAGAACATGGTTACTTGCAAGTCTGTTTTGAACAACATTGAAATGTAGTAATGTTGAATGTATTTCACACATGTGAACAGTCTTCAAGACAATGTCCATATTCAAGACATTGGCAATATATGTAGATGCCATTTGTGATGTAAATCTCTCTTTTTTGTTTCGGTATGACAGGCATTCTATACGTGATGTGGAAGAATGTTGGACATCGACGGAGGAGAAGCCACTCCGACTCTGATGACGAAGATGAAGACGAAGAATCTATGAACCATCAGAGGATGAGTGTAGACTGTGCAGGGTCCAACCGAGGCTTGTTTCTCGGCATCCTTCTAACGGTTGGGTCCATCATCTCAATCATAGCCTTCTACGTTCTTGCGGCTGAGGAAGCCATGTCGAGCACTGCCATCATCATGACACATCTCTCTGGCACGTGCATGTACCTGGTCACCTCTGTAGCTCTTGTCATTGCTGCCCAGAAGATGAAACACCATCGCTTCCACTCAGAACACAAGGGTGACCTGGAGGACACACTGATTCTCATTTCCCACACTGGATTGTTGTGTTTCTCAATCTTCAGTCTCGTTGCTGCCATCTTACATCCGTACGACGAAAGGAGTGCCTTGACGATTCTTTCCAATATAATGATGATGGTACAGGCTTCTATGCAGACAATATTTATTATGGCGGGAGATCGGATGACTGCTGCAACTCCTGCACAAGTTAGGAAGAAACCTGGTCGGGAGTTGGTAACCTTTCTGCTTCTGTGTAACTTCGCCATGTGGGCAATGAACACCTTTCAAACACAGAAGCCCAAACATAACCCTATTCAGGTGGAATTCTATGGACATGAAGCATGGGCCATATTTACCAATATTTCAGTACCCATGGGCATCTATTATCGATTTCATTCCTCGGTGTGCTTATCAAATATCTGGAAAAATGCATGGAAGATGAAGAGACACATTTGAAGAACCTGGATGGTCAGCACTGACGTTTTGTTTTAATCGCTTGAAACGTACGTGACATTCCCATCGCATATACTTCAGCGTAGAATCGGAAAAACAAAAGAAAGTCGGATTCACCGGAGAGGTAATGTTTAAATGATGTGATTGGATATGTTGTAACTGTATATATTTGTTAATATGGAATGTCATATCTTCACTGTGTTCAGACGTTACTGACGATCATCACGTAATAAAACATAAATAAATAAATCTTCTGTGTTTTGTAACCTAACACTCGAATACCATGAAATGAAGGTTTTATATTACATATAAGCATATTTAAGATATCACCCCCTAAATCTAGCAAGAAAAAGTCACCTACACATAACTTCCATGTTTTTCCTGCAGCTCTATACACCAACGATGCTTGCAGTAATGTAACAGTCCTTTGATCGTGGGTAAAACGTGGATATCGGGCATGCAGGTTCTATTTGTTTAGCCGATTATGAATCCTTTGTCTACTCTAACGATGTAGATAATAAGAGACAAAATATTATGGATGTCAACTTCATGTTTATTCTGTACACAACGTTTCTGGGCTTTTCCTTGCCCCTTGGTCAGGGGAATCACCTGGGGCAAGGAAATGCCCAGAAACGTTGTGTATACAACATTGATCAGTTGTGATGTATTGTGGTCACCATACATAAAAGACATTGATCAGTTGATCATTGTTCTGTGTTCACCATATCCAGAAGACATTGATCAGTTGTCGTGACATGCCTCTGTGTTCACCATATCCAGAAGACATTGATCAGTTGCCATGACATGTCTCTGTGTTCACCATATCCAAAAGACATATATGTATTGTCATGACATGTCTCTGTGTTCACCATATCCAGAAGACATTGATGTTTTGTCATGACATGTCTCTGTGTTCACCATATCCAAAAGACATATATGTATTGTCATGACATGTCTCAGTGTTCACCATATCCAGAAGACATTGATGTATTGTCATGACATGTCTGTGTGTTCACCATACCCAGAAGACATTGATCAGTTGTCATGACATGTCTCTGTGTTCACCATACCCTGAAGACATTGATCAGTTGTCATGACATGTCTGTGTGTTCACCATACCCAGAAGACATTGATCAGTTGTCATGGCATGTCTCAGTGTTCACCATATCCAGAAGACATTGATCAGTTGTCATGACATGTCTCTGTGTTCACCATATCCAAAAGACATATATGTATTGTCATGACATGTCTCAGTGTTCACCATATCCAGAAGACATTGATGTATTGTCATGACATGTCTGTGTGTTCACCATACCCAGAAGACATTGATCAGTTGTCATGACATGTCTCTGTGTTCACCATACCCTGAAGACATTGACCAGTTGTCATGACATGTCTGTGTGTTCACCATACCCAGAAGACATTGATCAGTTGTCATGACATGTCTGTGTGTTCACCATACCCAGAAGACATTGATCAGTTGTCATGACATGTCTCTGTGTTCACCATACCCAGAAGACATTGATCAGTTGTCATGACATGTCTGTGTGTTCACCATACCCAGAAGACATTGATCAGTTGTCATGACATGTCTCTATGTTCACCATACCCTGAAGACATTGATCAGTTTCCATGACATGTCTCTGTGTTCACCATACCCAGAAGACATTGATCTGTTGTCATGACATGTCTGTGTGTTCACCATACCCTAAAGACATTGATCAGTTTCCATGACATGTCTCTGTGGAAACCATTATGTAAACTATTTGACGTCTTACGTCTAGCGGTATTACACTAGTGCATAGTGTAATATTGCCGTAAAAATATTACACTGCAGTATCTTCCCCGGGCGAGTAATATAAGACAATAATTTACGAGTAACGATCAAGGGCGGAATATCTGTCGGAGTGAATGCAATTTTGTAAGTCACTAAGACGCGTAGTAGTTTTTAAAACTGACATTTAGTTCCCGGATCTATTGGCGACATTTGTTAAATTCTGTGTTGCAATGTTTGTGTGCACTGCAAAGTTATGTATATTGATTTATAAACGTTGTTTAATTGATTACATTGAAAACAAAAATGAATAACCTGTGTTTGAACGTTAAACAATAGATACCTTCCACATGATCACAGCTTACATTTACAATGTCGTATTTTAATTGAATATATCGTGTAACATGTTCTGATCCACAGATGTTCAATATTCAATCTGCTCGGTGTATTAATTCCCAAATGTCACAGCGTTCCTATAGTTTAATATTGTTCATGTTAATTGCCATTTACAATACTGACGGTTGCGTTGTTTCGACTGGATTGATAGCTTGGAATAAAACAAAACAGTTACAGTTGTCTTTGTTGCCATGATGAAATGTTTTCACGTACAAACACTATGATGACCGACTCCTGATTGACATTCTATCAGGTCTAAAGAGGTTGAAGGAAACCCAAGTTCTACGGATAGTCAACTTCTTTATGCAATGAGTGCAACGTTTCGGTGTAGGTACTAACACCGTTATCAAGCAAGTGATACCGACACGTCTAACTCATTGCAATAAAGAAGTTGACTATCCATAGAACATGGTTTTCATTCACCTATACAACTTCTAAAATGCCTTTCAAAGAAGTCTAAAAAGGTTGTGTGATCAGAGAAGAGTATTAACACATGAAGGGAATGTCTATTTCATTCGCACGTATTAAAGTAGCATTTGTCAACAATTGTCACTTCATCCATGACCTCAACATAAAAGCTTGAGCAGAGAACGAGATCTTGAAGTGAGTGAGTGAGTTTAGGTTTACGCCGCAATCAGCAATATTCCAGCTATATGGCGGTGGCGGTCTGCAAATAATCGAGTCCAGACCAGACAATCCAGCGATCAACAGCATGGGCATCGATCTACGCAAATGGGATAAGATGACATGTGTCAACCAAGGACGCATCTTGGAGGAAGAGCTTCTCGCAGCCAGTGCGACCAGTTTCACTTACTTTGTAAAACAATTCTCAATGTGAGGTACCTTGCGAAACCAGTGAAACAGTCATCTCGAGAAGTGTAACATTCAGGATTTGTCTACCTGTTTACCTACCTAAGTTTATCTTTGGTTCCCATCTCCCGCCTGCCCTGAATTTTCAATCCCAAGCTTTCGTATCCTTGATGTGATGAAAACTATTCTTCCTTTGTACACTCAAAACAAACCCAGGTCAGTCTGTTTTTCCTTCACATATGTTCACTCAAAACTGCTTCCGAAGCAAAGTTATTTTAACGAACATTACCGAGTGAATTTGATTGTACAATTTCATATAGTAAATTACACAATTATTGAAAAACATTTTGTCTATTTTATGTAATCTTGTGCGAGCCATAATAAGAAACTGTGTAGTTTAAATTATTTTTCTAAATTGAAACATATAACATCAATGAAAAGTTTCTGTGTAAACCTTAATGAGTGGATGTTGATATCATAAGAAGACGGTAGAACAGCATGTTTAATGTCCATTACATTGACACCAACAGTACGAGTTCGGGACAGGGATTAAACAACAACGTCCAAACCTAAATACACGGGTATGCCGTCAGCAGGTGGAACAGACCTACATCGAAGACACCTAAAGTCTGTCAAATGGAAAAAGAAGGTTTGTGGAATGGCTTATTCTCTGCAAATAGAGGACGTTATCTGGAGGATTTGGCCCATTTCATTCCTCTGTGCACATAATTTTCCGGGCGTTAGTAGCGTAATGTGTTCGAGGGAAAAGGAATCCCAGGTGTGAATGTGAAGCAAACAGCGTCCATATTTAACGTTGTTGGGTTGATGTCAAGTAATTGTATCACGTGACACAACGCACATCTGGACCTGTGGCCCGTTCTGTCACTTACACACAGTCAGGAAGTAGGACGGTAGGTTCATACATTCACTGTGAATATATTGATTATGTTTTGTGTTTGTTTCATATTTTAAAGGTATTTTGTTTCTTGTTTGTCCAATGATGTACGACTGTTGTTTAGCTACAGGTAAAGTAGTGTTATAATCGATGTGGGTTCAGGGTTTACATTGTCAGTTGAGGACGAAATTAGTAAAGCAGTTTGTTTATATTTGTTTGATTCGCATTTTAGAAGTTAGTGGTATAGAGATGACAAAACGTTATGGATGATCAACTTCTTTATTTCACAACAGCGACGTTTCGGTATAGCTTCTTATACCGCTTTATACCGTGATGTGCTTGGAAACGATATAAGAAGCTAAACCGAAACGTCGCTATTGTGAAAACATAGAAGTTGATCATCCATAAAGTTTTGTAATCTTCAGTGTTTTTTAGTTACTCGCAAAGAATTTTAGCATCGAAAACAAAGGTTTGTAGAAAGAGGTAACACAAAAACAGCTGTTGAGCTTTATATATCTTTCACGCGAAACTTTGTAAAACGCGAATGTTATTTATAAATTATTACACCTAACTGATAATTTGAAGTGGAACACTTTTAACACGGTAACACATCTCAGGAAGATCATCCTTAACAGGACTCACTATACAGCGGCCTCTTTTGAACCAAAGCTTACGAATGTCTGGGGTATTAGCTTGGACAGCCTAAAACTGCAACTCGGCTGGCTTACCATATTGTTATTTCATTTTACTTGCAGCAATTGTAGCGAGTGTAAGATGGAAAGGTTAGGTCTGTTTTGTCTTTTCTGACGGTGCACCCGTCGATTAGAAAGCGCCACTGTTCATGAAAGAATACCGAATAAAGTGGACAGTCTTGTCACACCTCTCATTCCTCTCAACGAACTGCGCAATATATGCGTGTTACGACGTAAATTGTAATAAAAACGCAAATTGTAATACTTGCAGCAAATTGTAATAAACTTGACGTAAATTGTAATAAAAACGTAACTTGTAATAAAAATTGACGTAAATTGTAATACGCAAATTGTAATAAAAATTGACGTAAATTGTAATAATTTTCGTTGCGGTAAAATGTAATAAATATTTACGTAAATTGTAATAACAGTTTTAATCACTCGTAAATACGCGGGTGTTTGTTTTTCGTTGCATTTCATACATCAAATAAGCTTGTTAGGGCGATAACTCAAGAAAGAAATGATGGATTTTGTTCAAATTTGGTACCAAGGTATATTGGCGAGATTCACCGACACAAGTGAAATGGAGTGACCTTGAGATAATTTTCAAGGTCACAGCAAAAAATCTGAGGATTTTGCCAATATAAAGATTGTTAGCGCGATAACCCAAGAATGAATTGACAAGTCTTAGCTAAATGACGAAAATGATATTCGTCCTGATATATATCGATATAAACTGTCCTCTGTATCATGTCTTTTCGCAAATATCTATATACTATATACATATAAAGTGGGGGTGGGGTAGGGGTGGGTTTCTAACGGGTATATCTAACACACTTGCATGCATGTAGAGTCGGAGAGGTGGGTGGGTGTTCTAACGGGTATAACTACGAGGGACGTTCAAATAGTAGTCAGCCTCACCTAGAATATGATACAAATACAGCTGTTTTTATGTTTTATATTTCTACATATTATCTGTCAGCCTCAAGCAAATTGGTTTTGCTATGTTGCAGCCTCACGATCCCCATTTTGTGAGACTTTGTATCTTGGCTCGGTACTCCCCAAAAACGTAAATTCTGCAATAAAATGCATCACAAACTTCAGGAAACAAAATATGCTATGTTTGAGATTGGTAGAAGTCGGCTAGAATCAAACTTAGATATTAAACTGCACAAAAAAAGCAATTTCAAAACTACAATCGCCTGTTCAAATGAATCCCCATTCTGTTTACTGAAAGAACTCGAGAAAGAAATGATGGATTTTGTTCAAATTTGGTACCAAGGTTTATTGACTGGAGATTGGAGATTTACCGACACAACTTGAATTTAGTGACCTTGAGGTCATTTTAAAGGTCACAGCGAAGGTTTAACAGTTTTGCACATGCCAAGCTTGATAGCCCCGAACTCAGGAAAGTATTAATAGATTTTGATCTAATTTTATATCAAGGTGTATTGGCGGGATTCCCCCAACACCAATTGATTGGGAAACTTGTGCTCATTTTAAGTTCACAGTGAAAAGTGTTTTGTACATGTCTAACTTGTTAGTGCGAAAATACATGACAGAATTAATATGTTTTGCTTAAAGGTAGTACCAAGATGCGTTGGGAGTATCGTCTAACGCCAGTCGAATTCAGTGACCTTCGGATTATTTTCAAGGTCACAGCGAGTATTCTTGCGATATCTCCAAACCTAATGGATGGAATTTGTTCGCATTTTGTATCAAGGCATCAGATGACAGTTTCGGTAACGTTTACATAATTTTCAGGGTCAGACAGAGGATAATTGCGACATTCAGATATCGTGGCGGGGGTAATAGCTATATTTGTGACAAACGCATTGTCATTACTAATTTTCAATTTTTTGTTACCATATGGTTTCTAGAATTTCATGTTAATTCTACCAGCTGTGAAATTATTCGTGACACGTCTTAAAAAAGCCAGAGATTATGTGTGCATGTTTCGAAAATTAAATGTAATTGTTTTTCATTATGGAGTTATTTTCGATGTTGACGCAAGGACATATTTTACGAGCAATAGCTTTCAATAATTTAATGTTATTTCTATTACATTTTGAAGTTCTTCATAGCATATCCCAAAATAACAGGATATTGTTTGTTTATGCTTTGAAATGTACGTTTCTTTTTCTTCATTTTCGAATTATTTTCAATGTTGACACAATGACATATTTGAAGTTAATTTAATGTTTTAATCATATGTGATTTATTATAATTTATGTTTCGATCATACATTCATGTATTGCGTTGTCATAGTTTAACCTGGTTCGTATTATATTCTTCATCATATTACGAGACATATTATTGTATTTTTATGAGAGGGAATTTTAAGTTACATTTGCTAAGGATATCATAAATCGCTGGCGCCTGGTTATTCCTTGCCACATAGCAGTCAATCTGTCTACTCATTTGTTGTATTTGATTGATGCATTTAAAATAAAATGTAGAAATGATATTGAATTGCATCATTTGCTTCAAGGAATCGATCAGATGTGCTCGTTATCAAAGTAAAGTCAAAACTTCTTTCTGTAAGGTATACAGTGGAAGTTGACACCTTAATTGTTATGGGTAGACCAAAGAAATCATTTATTTGGTTTCACCGGTCAAAATACAACAAAGAATTCAACGGGTGGCATTAACATCAAAGAATGATCATAGCAATGCTTATAACCTACGAGGGCAAACATATCGGGGATAATTTGTTTTCATCGGGTATGCACCGGGTAAAATAACACTTTGTCATAGTGACATGACATCATGAACAATGTTATGACGTCACGTTGCTTCTAAGAAGCCGCCTTCTAAATACAACGATGACGGGGAGCCTGCCTTTGTTGGAAAGTAGATTATCGCGTAATTTCCGCAATTAAAGACTTCGGTAATGAATAGAAAATTATATTCGTGACCATAATATGCTAGATTAACGACCTAAATATCGGCATATCCCTTCTCTGGTTCCGAAAATACCAAGATTTAGGCAGTTGTGTTGTAAACTGATATTTATCTTCTATAAAGTCGGCTATATTCAAACCATGAGAAATGTCGTCAAATAATGTCTGATGACAGTTACCAACGTCCCAATAGTGTCCATATATTTTAGAAATCTATAACAATAAAGCACAACCTCACTACTTTTTTTGATAAATTACAAAGGATTAATCAACCATATTAAAAGGTTTTCAGGCTTGAAGGACGAAGCTCATTAATATCTATTGCTAGCTCCCTTTTAGAGACTGATAAAAGGTTCGAAAATGTGGGTCATAAATGCATGAAAGTTTTTATTGTTGTTCATACCCGTTAGGCCTGCCGCCTCTACATGTATTTGAGATATAACCGTTAGAACCACCACCACCCCCTCTATGTCTTAAAGTATGCTAGATATAACACCACACAACACCACTTTTCTGCCCATTTATTCAATTGGGCTAAATCATAGTTGAGAGTTGCTTCTATGGATTTTACATATTTTCCCGCAACACCGATTGATGTGTCATCGGCCAACATTATTGTGATATTTTGTAAATTTCCAGGTAAATCATTGATATATACAAGGAACACAAATTAACCAAGGGCAGATCCTTGAGGAACCCCTGCGGTAACATTTAGTTTTCATAATGTTCCATTAACAGAGACACACTGTTGTCTATCAGAGCCCGGTTGTTCAAAACTCGGTTATCTTTTAACCAGCCGTTAAGTACATTTAACCGACTGTTACCTAATAACAGAGGGTTATCTTGTTGTTCAAAACTCTGTTAACTTTTAACAGGCTGTTAACGTGACGTTAAGTTAACACACCTAAGGACCGCCGCTAACTTTTTAACAGTGTGGTTAACTCGCAAATGGCTTTCATGGCTAACACTGCTTTCATGATGCCAGTTCAGCAAAGAAAGGATAGGGTGTATCGTGGACTGGACTTCGATATTGGAAATTATTCTGACGAAGAGTTACATACGAAACTGTATCTATGAGTAGTATATAAGAAATCAGTTTCGGACATCAAAGCATTCCTAAGGAGAACAATAGCATTCCAGGGGAGAACAATAGCATTTTTTAAGGAGTACTCCTCCATACCAAATGAGTTTTCAGGAGCACATTCCATAAATTCCAGCAGCTGTCTTTTGAACCCTTAACCCTATTGTATACAATGATAGCCTACACTATGGTTCTATACCAGCCGGTAAAGAGTTAAGTGACGTCTTTATTTAACATCATGACTCATGGAGATGGGAATGTGTATTGAAATGTTATGACTAGGAACCAATCAAATTTGATATATTGAAATCATTGCTATTAAATTTGAAATGGGTGGAATGTTGGCCACCTACATCTTTTAAATATTTGTGTTGTTTGCCATTCCATTTATCGTGTCTTGTTAACCAACCAATCAGACAGCATGTGTACTACTCTACATCCAATCAGACAGCACAAGCACTACACAATCCCATGTTGCACCTTCCACTATAAGACATTTCAAATCAGTTATCATTGCTATCATAGACCAGAAGAGTTTTGGAAAAGTATTTCTGCTCGCAATCAATATGGCACAGAAGGTGTTGGACATGAGACGTATAGGCTTCTCAACAGACCAGTTACTTACTAGTGTGTTTCAAGAAGTGAAGGATATTGTGAATACTCAGGTACATTTGCATAAAACTATGATGTGAACAAGTGAGTTGTACAAAACCAAGTACACCGAGATGGCAGAGCGAATGAAGACCTTAGAAGAGAAACTGCCATCAGTATCGCCCGCTCTCTTGAGTTTGCTGTTGGATTACATGAAAATTGCTGCCACATCTGCCAACGAGAATTCAGAGAACGGAAAGCAAAAATCGCCCATCGCATCTCTTCCTAAGGCTAAGAAAACTAGAAAAGTGAAGGAGAACGAGAGACAACCAGTGGCAAAGAAGAGCAAAAGACCACAAAAGCGGAAGACCAAAAAGGAGGTAGCCAGTCCAGCAACTAAACCAAGGTAAGTGTAATCATTACGATAATTAATTATATTTGTTCTACCTAATTGTTTACAATGAAATAATTTTGTTTCTCAATTTATATCTTATATTTGTTTTCTTTATTGATAGGAGCGATGTCAGCGTTATTTCACCTACGGCACCGCAGCCATCTCCATCACTCCTGATAGAACCTATAACACCTCCTACAGAACCTAACTTCAGTGACTGGCTTCCAACAGAGTCCACCTTAAATGACTTGTGGTTGGATTACACACAACTCATGGAAGACTTTGAACAGAAAGAGAAACAACACATAGAGATGAATGTCGCAGGTTATTTAACAGCGGAAGATCCATATGAAGAAGAGAAACTTACTCCTCTTCAACGAAATTGAAGCATTTGTCATCACAATAATATGCTGCGTCACGTGAGTTGCAATAGTGGACAAGTCCAGTGTCACGTGTGTTGTAATGAACTTATTGACTGTTTGTGTGACTATGATCCAGAGGGGATGATGGAAGGCATGTGATCTCAAGATTTTGAAGGACATATCCTATCAGTGTAAATTCAGAGGTGTTTTAATCATGCTCTGTAACATGGTGATGATCATTATGTACCGTAACACACTTTTGTGAATTGTAATAGGGGATAGTGGTGGAATGAATAAATAATCAAACCAAATGTGTTTTATGTTATATATATTTTTTAGTAAGTCACATTCTCCTCAGTACAACATGAGTTCCCAAAAGAATCTGGGCGCTTATTATGGACCCTCCAAACTGCGTGATGAATTGAAGAAAAATAGTCACCATAGTATCAAGCTGAGGAAGGTGAAACGATTTGTGAACAACCAAGATGCTTATAGTTTACACAAACCAGTCAAACATAGATTTAAAGGATGAAGTAGGAACTGAATATCTCAATCTGGTGAAATCGGGAAATGTGAGACTTGAATATTGAATTCAAATCTGCTCTCACCAAAACTTTGAGTTGTGTCATCATGAGAGAAAGAAACTCTATCATAGAAATTGATAAGGCAAGGAATGTGTATATCAAGTAATCATCAACATGAAAGCCTCAGAATTGCAATGTGCCATACAGTGTGATTCAGTGTTAGACAGTAGACAAAAAGAGTGGTCGCCACTGGGTGGCTATGTATTTCAAAGGAAATAGAGCAGAACTGTTTGATAGTTTAGCAGAACCAGTTGATGCTGTATTTGATAGTTATCTAAAGTCTTATGTTAAATCTTACTTGCACAATGGTGAACAGTTACAATCTGTAGACCCAAATGTATGTGGCTTCTATTGTTTGTATTATGTCTTATGTAAATGTAAAACCAACTGGAGTTTTCATCACTTTCTTCATCAATTTGATGTAAGGAACTTTATATGGAATGACACTTTTGTATCTCAATATATTTGTCACTACTTCAAATACTGTACACCTTCTTGTTTCAATGATGCTATTGATGTATGTGAAAAACAAAATATATAAAAAGTAGTTTAGATCAAATGATGTTTTGTTGGGTATAAGAAAAAATATACAAATGCAAATATCATTTGCAAAAATATCCTGCATAGTAAGAAAGTAGAATAATACTAAACTGAAGTATGTAATGACTGACATTTCACTCTTGCCTGCTGACGGATAAGACGTCCTTTTTCAACATGAGGAGAGCTTCTGGGGATATATTTGGCCCTACACCCATGTTCACAAAGTTTGGCAAGAGCAAGTCAACAAAAACACGTCAGAGAAAAATAATGGGATCGCTGAATAGACAGGTGAAGGGCAAAAAGAAGACTGCACTGAAAATACAAACTGTGTCCAATATCATTATGAAACGGACTAAAGCTGCCTTGAAACGTAACATGGCTCAAAGGTATAAAAGAATGCTTCAGACCCTCTAATCACACACTTGTGTTACATCACTATGGAGCTTACTACCACCTGTCATGACTGTGACAAGAGATTTACGCGAAAAGATAATTTACAAAGACATCAGAAGCAGATGCATATGCATGGATCAATTCAAGAGTTACATCCTGCTCTTCCTCAGGATAAACAACTTCCTTCTCCTCCTCCTCAGGATAAACATCTTTCTCCGCCTCTGGATAAACAACTTTCTCCTCCTCCTCCTCAGGAGGAGCACAAGAAGCACGAACGATTCAAATTTCTGATTCCCTCCAATGGCATCATCATCGGACCCAGTGGATGTGGAAAGTCGGTGTTTGTCTTCAACCTATTAAGACGTGGATTCATTCAACCTCTACCTGACTGTATAGTCTGGTGTTATACCGTGTGGCAACCTCTTTACGATAGCATTCTTCAAACTTTACCCCAAGTACGTTTTGTGAAAGGAATACCTTACAATATAGAAGATGAAAACTACTTTGATGCCCACAACCAGAAGATAATGTAGTTGGATGATTTTCTGTCTGAAGCAAAGAACGATAAGTGGATTTCCCGTCTGTTTACTCAAACCTCCCACCACAAAAATGTTATTATCTTTTTGCTATTGCAAAACCTCTTCCCAAGAGGTAAGGAATCTCGTGACATTGCTCTAAATTCACATTATGTAACACTTTTCAATTCACCAGTGGACAGACAGCAGGTGAAGTTATTTGCCAGAAGGGTATTTCCTGACGACATTAGTAGATTTATGACTCTTTATGAAAAGGCTGTTGAAACACCTTATGGACACCTAACAGTGGATCTCAAACCTAGTATAAGTGAAAAGAATAGACTCCATGTCAATCTCTTTAAAACCAACCTCAATACATCTGATCAACAGAGTGGTTTGCAACAAGAACAGGTAAAAGAGGTCTCTCCAGTATTAGACTTTCAGACAGCTTCCGACATTTGTGCTGATCACACATCCAAAGAAAGATCTCTTAGCTTTGACAACGACGTTGAAACAGCATCTATCTCAAGTGACGACACAGGACCTTTCACCATGGCCACTGCGTGTACCGACTGCGGCGTATTGATAGACAATATGCATCATCTACAGCGACATATCAAAACATGGTGTCCAGCAAACACCAGTTTGAAATCCAAGAGGAAACGTCTCAGATATGATAGTAACGACAACAGTGAAGGCGAGGAACAACTTCCTGTACAGAAAGGAGGAGGTTCTGCTGGAAAACAATGTCGTGGGAAGCCTTCAAGCACTGACATGGAGGAGTGGCAAAATGTGGGTGTACAACGCATCTGGAATCGTGTGTACAACATCAACCATGACGTGATGAAACTCAAAAGGAAAAAGTACAGACAACAGGGTCGAACAGAAGATTGGATTGACAGAAAAATGAAACAGATATGGGGAAATGAATTGGCCAATAGCCTTAACAATGTCATAGAGTTCACACAATACTTTAAACAGGCACCTCTATTTCAACCCAACCTAGACAGCCTGAGTGATATGGACCCTGGCACTGATCAATCTATTATCAAAAACAAGATAACCCGTTTCATGAAAATGATCATGAAAGACATTCTGACTCGTATAGATATGCCCGAAGTAGAAAGTGACAGTGACTCTGTCATGGCTGCCGATGACGATTATGATGATGATGATGATGATGATGATGATGATGATGATGAGGGTCAGCAAGAATAAAATCCTTGTCTTGCGTTACAACCCTTCAGTCGAGATTTTATCATCCCATAATAATGACACAGAAGAATCAGTCACCAAGCCGACATAAAGGAAGGAAGAGATATGGACTTATCCACATATTAAAAACACAACCTGCCAAGAAGACAAAACAGTTTTCTCGAAATGACACCAACAGCTCCCTATCAAAGAAACACTTGGTCCTATACATCAGGAGAGCAGCCAAGGTGGGACCCCCAGGACACAAACATGTTTCCGTGGCATAAATGCCGCTAAACGATAGTCTTCTCTGTTCTATACCTGCTGTATCTGAGTTGTTTCATGTTTCATGTTAAGACTAAAACACAATACAAGCTTTAAAATCATTGAACCATCAAGATTGCTTTTTTTTTCCTTGTGAAAATCCCTTGAACCCTACACTTGTGAAGACTGACACCTTATGTTGTTAATAAAAGGTCTGTTACAATTTTTGTTTCGTTGTTTTTAATTCATGTTTCTATGGTGTCATACACATTGTAAATATGTTTCAGCAATCCTATTGTTCAAAACAATATGATCTTGAACAGGCTGTTACTGACTGACTGAGTTTGGTTTTACGCCGCTTTTAGCAATATTCCAGCAACATCACGGCGGGGGACACCAGAAATGGGCTTCACACATTGTACCCATGTGGGGATTCGAACCCGGGTCTTCGGCGTGACGAGCCAACGCTTTAACCACTAGGCTACCCCACCGCCCCCGAACCCCCGAACCCCCGAATATATATATATATTGCTGACACCAGTGTAATTGCCTTTTTTACAGGACCGCCCCCGCTCAGGATCGGGTGATCAAGTAGTAGCATAACCTTATATGGAAAGGTCTGCTACGCCATGTTTTGGCTGAATGAAGAGTCTAGGTTAATATAGCATTAGTGTATTAGCATCTGTCATCACGTCTAACCTTGATGTCATGCATACATTGCGTGTTTATGAGTGTTCATGCACTTTACATAACTACCGAGAGGTAACAACAAAGCAAGTTAAAGAAGCTTTGACCAAATAAGCAGAAAAACCTAAAGTATTTACCAATGAAACTATTCCTACAAAACATCCAAGTGGTGTTGTTGAACTCGAATTTTTCGTGTGAAGAAAACACAAAACGATTACAGCTTAGATACTTTCATATTTTTGCAAAATCCTGTTCTTCGAATTCTGCAATCTACCTAAAAAGCTCACAAACAGGTTGTTGACACACGGCAACTCTTTTTCAATAGTGTCAAGTCGCCGCCCCCAACACTAGTCAGTTGTGGCTCATGATCTATAATAACATCTCAACAATGACCACACAGTGAGCTTGTCACGTGAATACACATTCCTTTCTGTGTCAGCACTTCCCTATTTGGAAATGGCTACTACGTTTTTATACTATCCATTGTTTTGCTTTAATGAAGGCTGAGATGACTGAATGTATCAGTGCATGAGAACAATACACCCAACCATGACTTGGCTGACTTGTTACGTCATGCATATCTTTAGCTATTAATGACTGACTTACCGACTGAGTTTGGTTTTACGCCGCTTTTAGCAATATTCCAGCAACATCGCGGCGGGGAACACCAGAAATGGGCTTCACACATTGTACCCATGTGGGGATTCGAACCCGGGTCTTCGGCGTGACGAGCCAACGCTTTTATAGGCTACCCCACCGCCCCTAGCTATTAATGAGTTACATACATACTAAATAACCTCCCACAGAAAACACATGAAACTAAATTTGACCTCAGTTTGATAGAAAGGTTGTAGTTGATGATGTATCAATAAAATAGCTTGTGGCACAACTATTGCAATACAATGCAATAATCAGATAATAGTGTAACGAGGTCATATTGTATACTTTCTTATTTGTCTGCAAACAAAAAAGGTTTGCAAATCTTGATCGTGACATTTTTAATAGAAAATGTGTACTGAAAATTCAAAGGAATTGTAAGTCATGATATAGTGTGATATAAATGGTGACATTTTCTGAAAAGCGTCTACCATTAAACATTCAAAATAAAGTGGTAAGACATTGAAGACATACGTGATTTAATTGTATGTTGGTATAAAAATATCACAGGTAAAGGTGAACGCACACATGTCTGTCTGGCGTGTGATTCAGCTGAATGATAAGCAGTTGTGCGAAACTATACCTATCCTTAAAAGCAAAGTGAAAAATTTAGTGTTATCAATTCAAGACCAGGAACGGTGTTTCTGCAAACCCCATGTTGTTCAGTTGAAGGTATTTAATTGAAACTTTGTACAAATTGTTAGAATTGATTGACTTTCTCAACCATTGAGCATTTGATATTTCATTTCTTGCAGAGAATAGTCTTAATTTTGACCTGCTTTTATACTGCAGAATTATATTCATATGCAGACATGTACAATGAGCTAGAAAAGGCGAGCTGTATTTCATACATTCTGTTAACCCTTTACCTGCTGGAGTAGAGAAATACTCAGTTGAAAATCAATACACATTCCAAATGCTAAACCTTCCATTCATATTGACATATGTTTGTACTTCTTTTCAAACCAATTGATTTAAACAATATGTTATTTCCAAAGAAGCTATATGTACAAGGTTTGAACATTGATATTACATATAAAAGGAAATAGACTGTTGCATTTCTAGGTTGGAATTCTGATGGAATATAACGTTAGAAGTGTTGCATGCTTACAAGTTACACCAACAACTAGTCTCTGAAATGAACATATTTTACTGAAAAAGGTTCATAGTAAAAAAAGAATATAATATAATGAAAAGGAGCCCTGAGACTTTCTTCATTTTCAGAAGCTGTGGAAATCTAGACTTGCCACATTTTCTAGACTTGCGTGGGCTTTCTTGGATATATTTGCTTCAGGGTCTGTACGACAGACTAGCTTACAAGTGTTAACAAATAAGATGTACTACTTAATGAACATATTACTTATGGTACCAAGCACTTATTGAAAGCGGTTAGAATCAGCTATGAATTTATAGACATAAGCAACATTCCACCTATTTCAAATTTAATAGCAATGATTTCAATATATCAAATTTGATTGGTTCCTAGTCATAACATTTCAATACACATTCCCATCTCCATGAGTCATGTTGTTAAATAAAGACGTCACTTAACTCTTTACCGGCTGGTATAGAACCATAGTGTAGGCTATCATTGTATACAATAGGGTTAAGGGTTCAAAGGACAGCTGCTGGAATTTATGGAATGTGCTCCTGAAAACTCATTTGGTATGTAGAAGTACTCCTTAAAAAATGCTATTGTTCTCCCCTGGAATGCTATTGTTCTCCTTAGGAATGCTATTGTTCTCCTTAGGAATGCTTTGATGTCCGAAACTGATTACTTATATGCTACTTCTATGCACATCATAGGAACTAAAATACATGTTGTACAAGTACATGATGCCTACTTTTCATCTTTTAACACTTGTGGAAAGGTTTATATATGCTTTACTACACTAAATGTGTGAATTTCTTCTGTAAATATTTTTCAAACAAACACATTCAAAGAATATAACACGTACACCTTATACCCACGTATGATATGATATTGAAGATAATTAAATCAGTTTCATGAAAAAATATCCGAACGATTACATTATGATACTGAAAGTGTAATCGGCTGGATATGGTGATTGTTTATACTCTTATTCTACCGACCTTCACCTCAGAGAGAAATTACCAAATACACTCCTATTTTAAGAAAGAGAAGAAGCCAGAAATGGCGATTATTACCGTTGTCGTTCTGCGTGATTTTGCGTCAGTCATGGCGTCACGCAGCACAGAAACTTGACAGTTTCGTGTAAACACATCACATTCCTGTATTGTATCTATTTTTAATTTCCTATTTCTTGCTTATATGCTCTTTCCATGCAAATGCGTGTCTGAAAATTTGAGAAAATGCTACACAGTGTAAAGTCTGAAGTTTTCTTTGTTTACATTTAAACAGGTGTTGTCTTTCGAGCACAGCAGTTGTTTCAACCCCCAATATCTTTCGTTTCACTTTATCTAGACACTTGGTATTGGTGCCAAAAAGACCAGTTGTAATTAGATTCTAAAATGTATCAGGAAGTCAGTAGGGCTGGGACGAGTAGGAAACAATGGAATCGAGTACCCGCATGTACGTACCCGAATCGGAATCGAGTACCGGAAATGTAAGAAATACATTCGGGTCAACTTTCTGAATATTCAATCACGATTTGACAGAGATTATTGTAGAAAACTTGAACAGTTGGTAAAAAGACATTAAAATTGACCTCAAGCTATTTAATTTAAGTCTGTTTAACCAATATAGAGAGTAACACTTTACTTACATTCCTCGTTATAACAACGAACGTTTTGTTCCTGCTGCTACTGTAACTTAACTTCTCACTGCTCATGCACAGATAAATTACAGTCATTAAAACTATGCTCTATTAATCGGACAATACCAATGATGTAAAAACCCGTGAATTTCCGGGTTAGAATTTGGTTATTCAGTAACCCATGCTTGTCGTAAGAGGCGACTAACGGGATCGGGTGGTCAGACTCGCTGACTTGGTTGACATATGTCATCGGTTCCCAATTGCGCACATCGATGCTCATGTTGTTGATCACTGGATTGTCTGGTCCAGACTCGATTATTTACAGACCGCAGCCATATAGCTGGAATATTGCTGAGTGCCGTGTAAAACTAAACTAAACTCACTCACTCACTCAAAAATGAAAAAGACAAGCTATTGTTTGCCCTTGTCATTACAGAGCTCTCTCCCTTTCCGGATACTCGATTCCTAGAAATAGGACTCGATTCCAGCTGTACCCGACCCGGATTCGAGTACCCGAGTACCCGTCCCAGCCTTAGAATTCAGTGATTCATTTGTCGCCGCTGAATAAGAAATATATGTGATGTAATTGGCGTTTCAATACCGGCCTTCGCGAAACGTGATTTTGTAAACACTATCCAATAGGGCGCAAAGTGCACTTGGGCGTTCGTGTGAGTGTATTTATGAAAACATCTGAACACGATTCCAGGTTTATCGGAAACGTTTCAGAATTATTAATGATTTTATGAAAAACTGATATCATTGTTAATTAATATGCTATTTTTGAAAGTCTATACTCCAAGTAATTATCCGATTTTGTTTTGATATGTCCGTCTGGCATCCCTTCCCATAGATGGATTTTAATTATATTTTTACTAATCATTTCAGCAATAGGCCTAATTTCTTTTTCATTCTTCGAATGTTTTAATTGAAGCAAATCATCTTTTAAAAATGATATATAAATTGACGAAAACTTAGTTAGCATAAACATTGCTCTCGCAACTGATGTGTAGGAAAAGAAACAAAACATTATGATGTATCTATTTCTGTTGTGAGTGATATGCAGGCCTACTTCGTAGTCACTTTGATTAAATGTTACATTTGAATATCGAAACCTTTTTGTCACAGCGAACACAACACTATCTCTTGTCATATTACACGATAATATTTGGAATTTTTAACTTATTTTATAACAATATCTGAATGCTAATGTTATACACTGATAGGTTCATATAAGGAATACACTGGCACAATAGTATTTCTCTGCCGAATCGTTGCAGCTTTCTATAATACACTTATGAAATATAATACATGTTTTCCGTTCTTGAAGACATTGAAAAGAACTATCTATGCATTAAATGGAGGTTAACCTGATTAATGGGTATCGAGGAAATTATGTTCATCTACTACAGCGTTCTATAATACACTTATGAAATATACTCTCCAAAAAAGAAACGCATCATGAAAACGTGATTCATTTTACAAAAAGTTTTGCTCTGTTTATGAGTCCTATGGTGTTTATGGTTTGAAACATCACAACAAAACGCACCATCCGTAAAATACCCGTATTTAACAGCATGATTTTCAATTTCGGCGTGTAGTGTCACAGAATACACAATTCACATGTAATGCACGTGAAAGTTGGGGATCAGATAGTCTCAATGATGGGTATAAAAGGTTGATCGCTGTCTGTCGATTATTCACTGTATTTGGAATATTGTTGACGAACGCAAAATGCCACGTCTAAGTGAAGCCAACCGTCATATCGCCATTGGTTTGCTTGAAGCTGGCCAGTCTCAACGTGCAGTTGCCCGACGCAGGAATGTTCACCAAAGCACCATTTCACGGCTCTGGGAGAGATATCGCCGGTAGAATGCGGTAGCAGATGCCCCTCGTAGTGGGTGACCTCGAGCGACCACTGCGGCGCAGGATCGCTACATCCGGGTACATCACCTGCGTCATCGAACAGCTACGGCGACCAGTACCGCTCGACAAATACCCGGATTGAGGAGGCTTTCTGCACAGACCGTCAGGAACAGGTTTACGTGCCAGAAGGCCTTATTTTGGCCCTGTACTTCGACAACAACATCGTCGACATCGAGTTCAATGGTGCACCAACGTTCAGGCCTGGAACCTACCGAATTGGCGTAGAATCTGGTTCAGTGATGAATCACGATTTCTATTGGAACGACGCGATGGAAGAATGCGGTCGTACAGACGTCGACGTGGACGTTTCGCCGAGGCATGCGTTCCCCAGGTGGACAGATTCGGCCGGGGCGGTGTTATGATGTGGGGAGCGATCACCTGCCGTAGGAGAAGTGATTTGGTGATGATCAAGGGTAACCTGACAGCTCAACGGTACTGTGACGAAATCCTACGCCCACACCTCCTTCCAATCATTGATCGTCAGAGGGAGTTGTTTCAACAGGACAATGCCAGGCCCCACACAGCACGTCACACTAGAGACTTCCTCCAGAACCACAACATCAATATGCTCCCCTGGCCCTCAAGATCACCGGACTTAAACCCCATCGAACATCTGTCGGATGCCCTGGACAGACAGGTGGGACGCCGTAACCCTCAGCCCCAGACACTTCAGCAACTCGCACAGGCACTACAGGCAGAGTGGGCTGCGAATGGGCAACACGAGATTCTGAGACTTATTCGTTCGATGCCGAGGCACCACCACACGTCTCCATGTGACACTAAAACTGACTTTCCTCGAGTTGGTGCCAAAGACGGATAAGTCTGCATTCCCAGTGTGCAATTTCGCTATATTTCATTGACTCATTAAGCCTAAAAGATGTTTCAAAATAAACATAAAATACAGTTGAAATTCTTATATGCGTTTCTTTTTGGGAGAGTATATAATACATGTTTTCCGACCGTGAAGTCATTAAAAAGAATTATGCATTTTCTGCAGTCACTTGTGAATTGAACTAAATGAAGGTCCATCTGATTAATGAGTATCGAGGAAATTATGTTCATCTATAAAGTAGACGCAGCTTCATGTTTTCAAGACATCTTTCCGGAATATGCGTCTGTGAAGGCGTTCAGATAATGACGATATTGCACAGTATTATTCACTAGATTCCTGTCAACAGAAAGGTCGGATAAAAGATAATTTTTTATTCAGCAGTGTTGGCCCTGAGGCCTATAGTACAATTACAGTTTGATCTGCTTGCACGTGGTGCTAGTAACATATTAAGTTTCTATTGGCATTGAATGCATATTTCAGATAAAAACTAATGGTATTATTGTCACAACATCTATATTGTTTGATGTTAAAAGATTTGGCAATGTGTGTTCATACATTACACTTTTTGACAGACTTGGCAAATAATTAATAAATGATATTGATAGCATCTTCACGACTTGGCAGTCATGACAATTTAAGGAGTGAAAAGTGAGCGATAGGTCTTGTGGGAATTCAAAGATCCATTAAGACTGTAGCCGTCTAAGCTTAACTCTGTGTGTAATATTTATACATTTTTTATCCACGGACAACATGCTTCTAATATTAATATTATTTCCATGGATTCATCATATTTTATCTATAGCTGTGCTATAGTTTTTCATTAAAATGTCTTTTCTGTTGTTGGAATTGAAGTAAGTCCCACACAGAGCTGGGTTCATTTGTCTTTGAAATATAAATTATGCAAACGGCTGGAACCTTGTGTTCCAATACAAAACCAATTTTTGTTTCCTGAAGTTTAATTTGTGATGCATTTCATTGCTAGTCAGCTAGGCTATTCCATTTGTCCGAACCACAACATACGGAGACAGATCATTCAGCAGACCCAGTGCTGTACTCTGGAAATGATTACCTGAAAATGTCAGAAAATCAGAAAATATCAACAGTTTCCGATCTTGTCTCAAAACCATCCTCTTCAAACGAGCATTCGACTAAGTGCACATGAGCAGGACTCTGGATATGTAGCGCTATACAAATGTCTAATTTGATTTGATTTGATTTGATATACCCGTTAGAAACCCACCCCCATCCCACCCCACCCCACTGTATATTTATACATATCAAAACCTCAAAAGATATTTGCGAAAAGACATGATACAGAGAACAGTAAGAGATTTTATATCGATTATATATCAGGATGAATGTCATTTTCGTCATTTGGCTAAGATTTATCAATTCTTTCTTGGGTTATCGCGCTAACAATCTTTATATTGGCAAAACCCTCAGATTATTGCTGTGACCTTGAAAATTATCTCAAGGTCACTCCATTTCACTTGTGTCGGTGAATCTCGCCAATATACCTTGGTACCAAATTTGAACAAAATCCATCATTTCTTTCTTGAGTTATCGCCCTAACAAGCTTATTTGATGTATGAAATGCAACGAAAACAAACACCCGCGTATTTACGAGTGATTAAAACTGTTATTACAATTTACGTAAATATTTATTACATTTTACCGCAACGAAAATTATTACAATTTACGTCAATCTTTATTACAATTTGCGTATTACAATTTACGTCAATTTTTATTACAATTTACGTTTTTATTACAATTTACGTCAAGTTTATTACAATTTGCTGCAAGTATTACAATTTGCGTTTTTATTACAATTTACGTCGTAACAATGCGCGTTTATACGTCGTTTTATTTGTTGATTGTGCCGAAAGACTAATGTAAAAAACCTGTACTTCCCATGTCTTGTACACCATGAAAAGCGAGTGGAGGTGAACAAACCATCATGGAAAATCTGGTGAAAGAATCAATCGACCAGAAGCAATATGTATTTTACAGTCAGGAGTGAAAATGAACTCTATAAAAGTGGCGTACAGGCAGGTGTCCTGAAAGGTAGATATTCAAGGAATCAATTTGACATTTGCACTCAGAAACTTTACACTCTCAATGACATTTCCACAGTGAGGGAAATTGGACTAAGGCAAGCAGTTCAAACAGTATCTAAATGCGGTGGCCAGGATTATGCAAGGTGTAAACTGTTCTAAAACCTGTGCTTAATCATTTCTAGGGAAGCCTTTGCTTTAATGAAAATTGGATTAATCTAATCTATAAACATTACTTAATTAAAAGAAGCCTCAGTGATCACAGAAAGAAACCATGTTAATCTTGTCTTCTCAATTATCCCTGTTCAACAATCAGTCAATCTGAACAATAATTGGGTTAATTAATCAGACAATGTACACAATGCCTGGACATTTTAGACAATATACACGATGAATGAGTGAATCAGGCAATGTACACATTGACTGGTTATTTCAGTCATTGTAACACTTTGCCTGATTGTAGACATTGACTGAAACATATACACGTTCAGTTAAAAATCCATGTTGAATAACATATTAACATAAGAACATATAACACTTTTAGTAATACCGTCGAGCGTGTAAATATATAGTACATTACTGTTTATACCACAGATTTTTTGCATCAAATAATAACCTGCCCTGTGCTAGATCATTTGGGCATTTGACAAGTCATTAACTACTAGTCTTCTAACAGCTGTTTAGAAGAAAGTCATACTGACATATTTCATGAATATAGTTCGTGAAATTACCTCCCCGTGATATAACAACGCCATGGTCCATATAGTGATGAACGAATTGTCCAGCTGGGACCGTTTTTAATCAGCAGTTATGGCGTTGCAGCTTGCATGCCATCTGAATCTTCTCCACGGTGCATAAATGGATCACAGTATCAGTGTAAGAGTTTAGAATGGCTGAGTGCTGCTATTCAAAATTTATTACCGACATTTCTCATTAGCGCTATTAATATTGAACCACGACAGCCATTATGATTGCACAGATGATCATACATATATGTTACTTTAGTTTCAGTACTCATCCTTCATTGAGACAGACGTGTTACGTGGTGTTGAAATCACATTGGACAGTTCTTTTGCCATCTCTCAGATAAATTTATTTATTAATTTATTTATGTAGCATTTTGTTTGTTACAGGAGAAAGGCAATTTCGAAAATTTACAGAATTCAAACTATCAAGTTGCAAAGTGTCCAGGACGAGGTGTGTTGAACCATGTGGAGACACAGGAAACCATCTTTTATGTTCAGCGTAATTCTTGCGTATAGCGCCGTTTTCACATATATGAGTATCAAATGGCTGGGATTTCCAAAGAGTTTCAAAGTTGAAGATATTATGATTGCCAGGCGTAGTAATCTGAAGGTGCCGCAAAGGCTCATCCCTGAACTGCTGAATTACCAAACACGTGATTATTCCAGAATCATTGTACATAACGGAACATTCCGTCCTTCCTTTAACACAAGCAACGAGAAATTCACATCTGTTACATCAGTAGATGTGTACAACGAGTTTGAATACGAATCTTTTAAGATCAAAGAACCTTTATTTCCAAGAGACATCGACAGGGAATTGTTTTATAAGTTCGGTACTGGGACTCAACTTCTAGATCCTATTCCCTATAAAAGATTACGAGGCGTTGTGGAAGTTATTCGAAACGGCTCATTCAGCAAAGCTATTACGTGTGGATGGCCTAGCAACTATGCACCAATGCATGAGACATGTTCCGGGACTGCTACATATTTCGACAAGCTTTGCCCTCTACTATCACCGGAAGCAAACTGTTTTCAACACTTCATGGACGGGCTACTTCCAAAACTGGTTCAGGTGAGGGATCTTCTACTCCATCCAGACATGAAACTTCTCATTGCAAAACCAAGAACAGGAGATGAAAAAATGATAATGAGCATATTGGATCGAATGGGTATCCCGCGGAAACAAATTATATGGTATAATGGTAGGACCTATACTGCCAACTTCATGGTAGCAGCGTGTATCACTCCGCCTGTACACCCGGTTCTCTGGAAGACTGCAAGGGCACTCATTGGGGTAGTAGGAAATATTCCAGTTCCTCCAAACAAGGCGCTGATTATACTCCTCACTCGGGCATACAGTCATAATGGCGGCCGCAAGATACTGAATATACAGGAAGTGGTCGATGTTCTTGAAAGGCGATACAGTAAAGAAAGAGTTGTTTTGTTTAAAGGAGGATATTCGTTAAATGAGTCTTTGGATCTTTTTGGAAAAGCATATCTTATCATCGGTGTACATGGAGGAGCACTCTATAATTTGTATTTTGCAAGACGTACCACAAAGATCCTGGAAATAATGCCATATTCAAAAACTGGCTATCCAAAAGGCCTTGCCACCACAATATTTTGGTCAATGGCCAATTTGATAGGGCAAGAATATTGGAGGATATTTGTTCAACCGTCGAGTACGCAGAATGATGTTGTTCTTGATTTGAAACTTCTGAACGAGACATTATCAAAAGTGGACAGTGTGCTTCCTGTGAAGCATCGTCCGATTCTACAGGCTTACAACAGTACGCACTCACAAGCTTAGTGGTCTGTCCGATTCCAGTATAAGCACCCTTAAAACAATGCTGGGGAAATAGTTTAACAATTCTGTCTCCAGATATGGTGGAGGTGGGGTAGCCGATCTGTTCGACGTTTGTTCGTTACGCCGAAGACCCGGGTTTTATTGCTAAAAGTGGCGTAAAGACATACTCAATCACTCTTGACTTGACACAAAGTAAATGTATAATAAAAGTATATTAAAGGTTCTGTGTTTGCAGCACAATTTGAAACGGAACAATGTATTTGTTATTTTCTGTTGCAGTGTTTGAGTTGTAAGACTGCGTGAAATATTATGTGATATTATGAAATATATCTGAGAGACTGCAGCATTTGGATATGCAATGTAATGTCATTATGTCTCGATAACATACGTTGCAGTTATGTAGGATTGTCATGTTTTTTTGTGTTACTGTAACGTCACTATACAAGGGCGGCCAGTAAATATTCCAGTCCAGTGATTGATATCGTCAGCATTAGGAAATCCCACCCATTTGATACTCATATCTGCTCCTGACTACCTAATTGAGTTGGTGACCAAACATGTTCCATCGCGAGCCTCGCGATCAGCTGATCAACCTCTATTGGTCATCCAAAGACGTAAACTGAAAGCCTTTGGAACCTGCTGCCACTGGAACAAAGACAAACAACACCCCTTGATTCCTTCACATGTGCCTTAAAAACACTTCTCTTTAGAAATTACTACACTTACTAACAAACATATCCTCCCAAATAAAATCAACTATTTTATGTACAAATGTTTTATGTCTTGTAGCACTCCTGTCACCTTTATATGTAGCGCTTTGAGCATACATTTTTGTATGGAATCCAGCGCGGTTTAAATACACATATTATTATTATCATTTAACAAGGCCCTAAGGCTAGAGAGACACAGCAGTGGCTGGCCATGCATCTGGTCGCCTCTTACGATCCCTATTGGTTACTGATCCTTACGATCCGGGATAAAATGCGTCTTCAACCACCCATGTTTGTCATAAGAGGCGACCAAAGGGAGAGAGTGGTAAGGCTTGCTGACGTGGTTGACATCATGTCACTGTATCTCAGTTGTACAGGTCGAATACCATGATGCCAGTTACACGACTGTCTGGTCCAGACTCCACTCTGGTCATCCGTTTGATCAGTGTGTTATAACAACACGCTTATTAACAAAACTGATTGTTGTGGGAGTAAGAACCACCAGTGGCGACCACATCAGCACCTGGCGTAGCCACCCGTCTCACGGACAGACAGACAGACAGATAGTTTATTAAAGTCTCACCTCACAAGCGCATAGTAACAATACACAATACAAGTGCAATAAAACAGTGAGCCACCCTTTCTTGGTTACGGGAGACTATATAGCTAAGAACATATTCACACAATATGAAAACTATAGAAGTTAATATTAAATAACGAAGAACAATCAAAATACATCAGTAAGATATCATAAAGTATACGTATATATAGACAATATAAAACCATTACCTAATACCAAATAAACATTGTTTCCGTTTCTGAAGTAAAAGCTTGCAGGTTTTGGGCGGAATGAAAAACAATATTCGGATTGGCTAAGATGAAACTAACTTTCAGTACATCTGTAAAATCCACTAGTTACCTCTAGAGTACCTGCGTTAATTTGTGCTTCGTTCTAACAGTATGATCTCTAGTTCAAACCTGGCTTCCCAAAGATGCTCACACTGTGGGCCATGCGAATATTTAGATGACACTGTCTTGAAACCAATAACCTTAACAAATATTCAGTGTGGTTTCATGAAAAATCGAAGTACTATTGATCATTTAGTACGATTAAAATCCTTTGTTAAAAATGCTATAGTAAATAAACAACACGCAGTATTGGTATTCTTTGATCTCGAAAAGCATACGATACCACCTGGAAGCATGGCATTTTAAAGGATTGACATGACTTTGGTTTGAGGGGTCGTTTACCTCTTAACAATACAAACAGAGATAATATGTTGTTGAGGGAGACAAGGAGGATCAAAGTACGTGTAACATTCTTTTAGATTTAGAAAATTTAAAACCAGTTTTCAAGACACCATTTATTTATTTGTTTAAACACAACTGCAGTTGCCGTTCTAAAGAATGCATAATTGTACCTGACAAGAAATATTAAAATCATCCGCAAAAAGTGATCCATCGATCACCGGATTTTATGATTCAAGAACGTTTTAATCACGATACGGCTGATCTATTTCCGATGTGACTTTAAACTTCAACTCACTCACCCAAAACAGAGATTTTGTTACAGGTTCACGTTAAATGGACCACTGGTAAAGGTTTTCAGCACCATTTCCGTGCTCGTTGGTTTTACCATCACACTAACTCAGGTATAATAAAAAGTACGAGAACCTGGTTGCAGGCTGACTGACTGATGAAAATGAGTATTTCCAATTAAATAGGCCATGAGTGTTACACGTACTTCGATCCTCCTTGTCTCTCTGAACAACATATTATCCCTGTTTGTACTGTTTTCCCATACTGCTACGAGTGTGAGTGACAGCCGATGATTGCAAATGCATATTAAGCATATGCTCTTACCTTGATATGTCAATGTTTTTGCGTAGCAACATACATAGATTGAACGTATAGTGCACATCTTTCCTTCCCTCGTTCAGTTTCAGAAAAGGCCGGGCGACTATTTTCTTGAATGTAATTAGTTGCAGTGTTGTCACAACAACTCAGTGACGTAGGTATGCTAATGCACACTTTACACCGATTACTTGCCTTGGAGAGATGTGCATAAATTTTCATAGTTGCAACTGAAACATGCAACTGAAACTATGTGTATCATGCATATAAATTGGTATTAAACCTGATATAATCTGATTTAAATATAGTGTTCTGCCATTATCATGTTGTCATGTATGACGTAAAATAACCGTGAAATGAAAGAAAATGAATTAACGTCAATGTGCGAGTTACGCAATATCTTATTACGAAGAGAATCCTTCCATAGAAGTGGCGAAAAGAAATGCATGTTCAACGATACGTCACGGTGTAAAAAGGATATGACATATGGTATATGTTCTGTACGTTATCCTTGGATACCAAGCATATTTGGTGAGTTCGTTAACATCGTGTATCGAATTGACATGACGTCCTGGTTAATAGCGGATAAAACGGTTTCTGCATGCATGCACGTATTTTACAGACGGTAACTCCAGAGAGTTGTGTGTCGAGATTCATCAGCAGATGTTCTGTCATTGTATCGCATGGTGACGATCACTGGATTGTCTGGTCCAGACTCGATTTGTTTACAAACACCTGCATAATACTGCTGAAACTAATATATATTCATGATGCGTCAAAATTGTACACTCGAGTCTGCTTTTAAAAGAGATTTCTTATGGATGTGGAAAGGGTTTTGTCGCTTCTATCTATTTGATCATGATCAGTGATAGTTGGTTTTCTGAAAGAAGAGTGATTATGATACATGTATAACATCATCTGTACACCGTCCATTGTCGGAATCTAGTTGGCATTGTTGTGAAAGTTGCGTCTGATGTTGACCAGCTACATATAGGGTTCAAATGCTGATAAAACATGACCTCGCCCGTGCCGTATTTTACAGTGTGGAATATGCATATCGGCCAGTGATCTCAGTGTAGAAAATATGTCTGATATCTTACATGCAGATGGGGCTAACTTTATGTTGATGTAAACTGAAACAACATAATAAGTATTGTATTACCATGCGTAACTAATGCTCATCTTGGATCGAAAGCAAAAAAAGCCAGATCTGTGACACAAAGTGGGTGAATTACTGCTTTATCAACGTAGACAGTAATATTGCAGCTTTATCACTACAGTCAGCAGTATTGCAGCTTTATCACTACAGTCAGCAATATTGCAGCTTTATCACTACACTAAGCAATATTGCAGCTTTATCACTACACTCAGCAATATTGCAGCTTTATCACTACAGTCAGCAATTTTGCAGCTTTATCAATGTAGTCAGCAATATTGCAGCTTTATCAACGAAGTTAGCAGTATTTTAGCTTTATCACTAGTCAGCTATATTCCAGTTTTAGCAACGTAGACAACAATATTCCAGCTGTTCCACTAGTCAGCAATATTGCAGCTTTATCACTACAGTCATCAATATTGCAGTTTTATCAACGTAGACAGCAATATTCTAACTTTATCACAGCAATGGTCCAACTTTATTCGCCTGTCAGCAATGGTCCAGCTGTATAGCCACAGTTATCTAAAAGCTATCTTTATTACCACAATCATCGGTATGACACACACAGTTACAGAGCCATTGTAACACAGCTAATATAAAACTGTCATTTAATCTCAACTAAAAGTCGAGCTAGGGAAATTTAATTTATTTATCAATGTTCTTTGAAGGGCTATAAAAAAAAAACCCCGTTCACATGCGCATTTACAAAGCCATTAGGAATCCATTTTTACCTGTCCTCTGTTGTATATGTTTGATAAGAAAATTTGTAAATTTTACATAGCACATCAACTTCAGTTATCAGTTGTTCCAATATTCTCGACAGGGTGCTGTCGTTCCTAAATCTACTATATATATATTGTTAACAACATATAGTCTGATGTTTGAACCACGTCAGTTATTAGGATACATAATACATCTTATATCAATGTAATTATTTCACCGCATGTGATCACAAACTTAGGTTAGTGACATGATCTCATGAAATAACTGCGGCCATTCAACCATGACCGAGCTCGTTATGGCCACGGCAAGTGCGCTTCAGTATCAACAAAACATAACGCGTCAGACCAGGCACTGAAGCCAAAAAGTTGCTACAGTCGTATTATATTTCCATACAATCCTCGACAGCATCCAGTAGGTACCGTTAATACTTAGTGCAGAACTTGCAATACCGCGCATGCAGACTCCCTGGATATCTCCCAGATCGAAGCGCAGTGCAGCGGAGTTCCTTTGTCAATTACGATAGTCTAATTTGCTATACGCTATACGACATGGAGGATTCAGACTTCTGAGGGTGAAGGCTGTTTAAAGGTCATGTTGAACTTAGAGGAGACAGATGCGAAAATCATCTTCAATGGTGCTCACATACGACCAGCGCTACCAAGCCCCGCTTAACATGTAAGTGTACGTTTTTACTCAACTGTAAAGTCTAAATGGTGCGAATTCCATTTCATTCTATGAGTTGTTGCTGTAGTGATTGTCTATGGTGATCGATTTACGCTAACGACGAATGAAGTACATGTAAACAAACAGCTGACTGTGTGCACACGATTAGCGTCAGGGAACACGTTCTACAGAAGCACTACTTATGTAGTCATTACTGTCATACGATACAGTGTTGGCATATTTCTGTATGTACTTCGCCATACGTGCTGTATTTATGTGGCATGTTCAACTCTATGGGCTAATGTTTGCTGCCGTTATGTACATCGACCAAATCAAGATGTAATAACAAAAGGCACATGCGTGTTGTTATCAAGGAATACAATGTTGCTGGATTAACCATAAAGTGAGTTATTTTGTGCCAAGATGTGTGATATTTATGCTTTAATCGCAATTTGAAAAAAGAAAACAACATCAATCTGAAAAAAGAAAACAACGTCATTAAAATTTAATTTCAAGATCACTGCAAATGCAATTAGTTATCTGTGGCGAATCAAAAGAATGTTTGGCTGTTGGTCTTTTGAAAAGAATAACACTGAATACGATGAGCTGAAAATATCACCTGACAAAGGCTTTTTACAATGAAAACGTGTTTCTAATCATGACAGCTGTGTTTTCCCTAAATACGTAATACATATTTGCAAGTTTACTTAAAAGTGTAATGTACCTACTAACTCGATATATATATCACATAGATAAATAAAAACAGAATGACTTTTACTCCAACATGTTTCGTTCTTTACTCTTCATGGAGATTGTAGCAGTTACACTATGACGTCATTACATATATATATTGTGACGTAACAACTTGTCTTTGAAGTAGTGTTCTTTTAAAATTCGTTTTGCTTTGTCCGAATTTTGAACTTGATAAAAAGGAAATATTGTAAATTTAATATCGTGTCCTTTCGCACATACATCTAGACATCGGGTTTCAGGACACTTTATGTGTTGTTTGTGAACCCGGGCTCTTACATTTTCTGATTGACCAATATACTGTTCATTACAGCATGTGCATGTTATGACATATATTATGTTTCTGGAAGAGCAGTCAAAATTCTGTTTTACATAGAATTCTCCATGTCTCGTGAAAGTTACAGAGTGTCCTTCAACAATATGTCGACACGTTCCACAGTTACCTCTGTTGCATCTGGACACAGTAGGATTTGATAAATTCTGTTTCTTCAAAATAAATTTGGCTTTTGTTAGTATCTTTTTAAGATTCTGATTTTGTCTTTTGCTATTTAATATTTTTCTAGATTTCAGCATTGATTTCAGTTTTTCATCTTGTTCTAAGATGCACATATTTGTTTATTTGTTCTGGAACACATTTGGGTTCAACGGATTATATGTAGATACAAAAGCAATAACTTTTTCCTCATTGGTTTGTTTCATCGTTCCTGTCAAAAGATCTTCTCTATTAAACTTTATTTATTACGTCTTCAACAAGAGAGTTTGGATATTCCCGTAATAGTAAAAACATCCTAAGTTCATTCAGTCTTTGATTATGGGTGTCCTGGTTTGAAACTAGTGTACATATTCTTCGTGCCAGGTTATATGGAAGACTTATTTTACTGTGGCTCTTGTCATCCGAGTCACACTATAAGAAGTCTTCCATATAACCTGGCACGAAGAATATGTACAATAGTTTCTAACCAGGACCTCATTCTGTGTGAGCAACCAACATTTTCATATTCCCTCATTCATAAGTAATTCTATATTTTTTATGATGTCTTTGATCTCGTATCGTTTACAACTGTATATGAAAAACTGTAAACAAACATCCCCACAAATTATAACGGTATATGAGACACAGATTCGGTATGTAGTATACTACACGATAATGCCGTTTCGGCGTCCATGTAAAAAACATGAGCAGATCTCGAATGGAGCCATTACGTACAAGAAAACGTGACCGAGTTTGAACCAGAATCCTGTGGGAGTCTGGGTGAATGGATACATGTTATTGATCATTTTCTGTGGTGAATGGCAATGCATAGTGGTGAATACTGCCTCTAGTAGAGTGTTACTCAACAGGAATGAGATGCACATCTTTGTGTTCCACAGACATTTCAAAACATAGGTTCTCAGTTTGAAATCCAAATGATTTCTCAGGTTTGTCCGTACCATGCCTTTGGTCGCGATCGTAGGTTTCACAGAAGTCGTAACTGTTTGGAATCTAGGATCATTTCACTTCATGGATTGTTTCACAAATGTTTGAATTACACACGGAGATTACCGTGTTTTTAACAGCTGCCATCGTCTGTATCAGAAATCAATGGATACAGTTGTATACAACCGCAAGCACTAGTAATAATCCCAATGTCCATTTTAATACCAAGTAATAGTTACACTTTATGTCAAATGCTCATTGTTGAGCTTTAGATCTTCATCTCAGAAACTATCATTACACCACTTCCTACTTAAGTCTCTCATAAACCATTGTATGTTTCCAGCAGCGCAGTCGATATGCAGCTATCGCTATGAAGATTTGGACAGCGCTGCTGGGCGCGGTGCTTATACCTGGCTGCCTGCTGTTGAAGATCTCCAACAACGGCTACGAAGACTTGGTCGTGGCTATCCATAAAGACGTGCCGGAAAACCATGATATCCTGACAAACATCCAGGTATGTACGCACTTATATACTTAAGGTCAAATCCAGGTTTTCAATATTGGCATCAAGAGAGTCATATGTATTCACGAACTGCCAAAGAGCTAATCCCTTCCCACCAGTTTACCCAGCTGGTCGAGAAAAGGAAAAGGTTCTGAGACCGCATCGTCTGTTCCGTATCTCTATGTCTAAAGATTCATAAATGTGACAAAAATCTCTCCACACGACTACTTGAGAGTGACGGATGACTGCAATTTTCCTACAATATATTTCCCCTTTATGTTCAGCAATATTCCCAAAGTTCTTAACAGTCCTTGCTGTCTGCATATCACAACGTCCGGGACACAGTCGAGCATATTCTATCTACGAAAACTTCAAAGAGTTTATTGAAATATTGTTAAATTTTGGTTTGACCAGGTTAACACAATTCAAGATCTCAGAAAAGCTTCGAAAACGTTCCCTGTAGACAATTTTTTTACATCTGATGCATCGGTGACAAAACTTAAACGTCCTATTTTGGCTTGTGCCATCCAATCTGATGTTTCTTTCAGGTGTAATGTTGACTAGTCTTTCTACTTGCTTATAACGAGTGCCGCCGATGGTATAGGAAACGCAAAGCTATTTGTGGTGTATGGTATTGTGCATAGAACGCAGGCCACAAATCAGGTGAAGTTAAGCAACGTTGGTCACGGAGTGTCCTTGGATGGGTGACCGTGTTTGGCAGCTTGAATCCTGAGAGTTGCTAGAGTCCTGCCTCATAACGAAGCTCATATGTGGTCACACCATAGGCAAGTGAGTTTGTTCAAAATTACCTCTGTTCACCCAGGAGAAAATACAGCAGTACCCGGTGGTATAAATAATAACTATACTGAACATCATTGAAATCGCACCAGTCTAAAATTGTCCATATTTTCATCAAGATTGATTTCAGCATGACAATGATCAATGAATATAACTAACATGAAGTCGAAGGGCATGTCCAGTTGAACAAATGCTTTAGGAACAAATTCCTGTCCACAGTATGACTCTTAATTCCAAAATGCATCAACATGCAGCCACGCCATGAAAAAAAGCGCGAATTTCATTCTGAAATCATACTGACTGTGACATTAAATGCAGGTGTATGAGAACCGATTCTCATTGCTTCACTAACGATTGTGAAACGACGACAGAGATGCCGAGGTTAACACCTCACGAAAGAGAACGTGCACTAGGCATGATTCAGGTTGGCATCAGCAGCAGGGATATTGCTCGACAACTTGGACTTGGCCACTCCACCATCGTAAGGCTTCATAGACGACATCAGTAGACAGGCAGCACCCGAGACCTTTAATGACCTTGGCAACAACGTGTTACGACGCTCCATCAGGATCGCCATATTGGCCTTGTCCATATCAGTGATTGAACACTGCTGACTGCCAGGACTGCTGCACTAGTTCAAGGCTGACGTGGGGGTCATCAGCGCTGACTCCATGCGACGCCGTCTACACGCTACAGGGCTCCATGCTCGACGTCCTTACGTTGGACCAATTCTGACTGACAGACGCCGTAATGAGCATATACAATGGGCTAGCAAGCATTTTCAGAAAAGGTTACAACAATGGCATGGTGTGGTAGTCACTGACGAGTCACGTCTTCATCTACGTAATGCTGACGGCCGATTACGTGTTTGGAGGAGACGTCGTGAACGTTATGCTGATGAGTGTGTGGTTCAGACAGACCTTTGGGTGGTGGGAGTGTCATGGTCTGGGGTGGATTAAATTACAATCACAGGACTGCCTTCATGTCTGTCAAGGGAGAGTTAATGCCCTTTATTACCGTGAGCAGATTCTTCAGAATCACATCACATCTTTCTTCAATCACCACCAAGATGTCCATACTTTTCAACAGGACAACGCACGGGCAGGTTATTCATTGGCCAGCACAGTCACCAGATGTATCCCCCATGGAGCACTTGTGGGACGAAATTGGTCAAAGTCTTTCGCGGCGACAACAGATGCAAAACATCCGGGAACTTAAGGCTGCACTACTGCAGAAGTGGAATGCCATCCTCAAGAACTCTATTCGGACGCTTATTGACTCAATGAGGAGACGTTGAACTGCATGTGTCAATGCAAATGGCGGTCACACCGATATTGACTTTTCGATTTGACCCCACGTGTGTTTGATCCTTTCTGACTGTGGAACATTTCAATGAATGAGAGTCTTTTCTGTGTTGTTGTTTTTTGTCAGTCGTCCATCTGTTATTATCCACTCAAAACATTAATGTGCTTAAACGTGCTTTTAATAATCTGATCTATTATAATTGGTGCGTTTTCAATGATGTTCCATATATTAACTTTCTAGCACCTCACAGGCAGCTTGGGCTATCCGGGGTAATAATATCCATCATGATGTAAGCACTTAAAGCATGTCCCTGAGGTGTGGAGCGCTGTTATAATATTTGATAGTGACGCACAGGCGTATGGTCTGATTTCAGTGGAGAGTTCTCATGAATATTGATAGGGCTAAGTCTCTGATATTTATTTGCACAGGCTTTGCCTTCTGGGTGTAAATATAGGAAGTAACAAACCAACGGTATTGTTACTCTTGAGGCTGTTTCATGGCGTGACGACTTATGTGTTGTTCCACAATAAGGCTATACGAACTGGTACGTCTCCCATTTATGGCATATAGATTAAACCAAAGATATTTAGAAAGGCAGGAACACATATATTGTGTTGTTTGGGTAGTGTGTGTTTTACGTTTGGTACAAGTAGCTCTGTATTACAATTCACTGAGCTGTCGGATAAAATTCCGTATCGGTAGACATATCCACTTAGGCGATAAAGCTAGAAATTGGTATATCGCCAATATGTGACATAATTCTGCAATATTACGGCGAGGAAAGTACCTGCATGTGGGGAAATCGATCGGGCAAGAATACGTTAGCGTGAGGAACGCCACTATACATCCCTGATGCCCAGACAATTTGCTTCCACATGGGTCTGGTCCCAGTTCCACTAACCGATCTTGTTAGTGTTTATGATACAGTCGGACTGCAGATATATACATGTATTGTGAATTACATGAGACAGTTGTAGCCGTGGGATCGGTCTGGAAAGTGGTCCTGTTCGTTCAATATCTCAGAATGTTCTTCAGAGCGATTTGCAGAGTAATATCATTAGTTACTTCCTGACGAATGATTATTATGAGGACACAATTGGAGATAACGAGATCGTCCACACGACCTCATTGACCGTCAAATGAGAAGATATCGTCATAAACCTTACGATCGTTGGCGAAGAGATTACTTCACGTTCGTTCCATTCCTTGATTTTCGGTACGACTCTTACAACAATATTTCATTGTTCATTGCATTGGAATTTATTTGTGTTTAAGTGACTGAATAAAAGAGTTGCCAAAAGAACATATCAAGGGATTTTTTAAGAGGTTGTTGGCGGTTTGGCACTTCATTGTTATGTAACGATCATAAAATAAAGAATCCAGGGCAACCGAAACTCTAGAAACTGACGGCATATTGTGCAATACCTAATTATCTAACAAAAGACTTAATTAGAAAAAGGATTGCATTCAATCCACATGACTCCAAAATATTAAACAAACCTGAAGATATCATGTATATCATGTAAATTTCACGTGCAATAAGAATAAGAATCACATCTAGGAGCCAATTTCTTTCTCGGATATTGGTCTTACACGTGGCATTCATCGACATATCACTTACAATAAATTAATATATGACCAATTAAATGAAAATATACAAAAAAGATATTAAATACAAAAACATATAAAAAGATGGCTCAAGTCATTATGTAAAACCTGTGAAGAATCATAAATGCGTTATAATAAGTATCTCACCAATAGTGTGGATCTGATTGTATTGATTTTGTAACGGTGGTAATTTCAAATTGCCATATATACTGTTCAAAAAAGAAACGCATAACCCAGAAAATGGAAAATGTCGGAAAATGTTGTATTTTCAAACATGTAAACATGTATAACTCGTCCACAAATAGACTTTAGTACATGAATTTTTACATCAGTTTAGAAGAATTTAATGTCTATACAACCAAGTGGATAATTTTAGATAACGGACACGTTGAGCGCCGTGGTACGACGTTGGGGCTCCTGGCTCACCCGTGGCAGTGCGATCCCGCAAATTTAGTACCCGGATGTACTGAACTTGGGCTGCAGTTGTGACTCTACACTACTGCCTAAAAGTTCATTCCCCTTACACGCGTGTGCAACGCGTTACGCAACCCGTGTGAGTCGCGTTGGTCACTCATGTGGAACGCGTTGGCCACGCGTTGCCCACGGGTGTGTCGCATTGGTCACTCGTTTGCAAACCGTGACACACGCATTTCGGATGGAACAACCTTTTGACCAAAGGAGGACCCATATTAACCCCAAATAGGAGGTCGTAACATAGAGCTCAATTTGTAATTGTAATTTGTAACAGACCAGGCCGCATTTATGCTAGGTAATGTTAAATTAATAAAACCCTTAGCTGCATTGGTTACTAAAATGTTTGATAGATTAAACGCACTTGGTAGTCCTAGTATTTAAATATACCACATTTCACTGTTGCTTAGTATCTGTTTTAGGTATAATGTAGAGTGTGTCTCATAGGCCATACGGCCGGATGTTATATCTTTTATTGAGTATTTTAAATTGTCTATGTATGTGTTTTTTAAAATGTGACACACAAATAGAAATGTAATTAAGTATACCACACCCCACTGTTGTTTACAAAGCTGTGATATTTCATTCACTATTCTGTTTTAGGTATAATGTAGTGTCTTGTGTCTCATAGGCCATATGGCCGGATGTTATATTTTATTGAGTGTCTTAAAGTGTCAAAGTATGTTTTATATATAACATGTGACACACAAATAAACATATTTTCTTCTTTTTCTCCTGTAATTACGGGATGAAGTCTCTTTAGATGTGATCTTTAAGGAAAATAACAGTGATGTGATCAACCAGACCCATCTTATACATATGCCCTTTTGTTTCTACATTTTTGACATTGTGTTCTTGTCATTGAAAGGTTTGTTTAAATTCACATTAAACATTCGGCATGGCTGTTTATGCATGATATTCGCCGAGCAGCATCAAGTAGCACATAAGAGATGTCAGTAGTGATGTTACTCACAAATTGTTTGTCGACGGTTTCACTTGATTTATTCTGAAGCCGATCGAGTATGATGTCAAGCTTCTCCACATCAATGTTATCCTGAAACTGTGCTGCTAGTTTATCATCAAAACGATTTGGTTGATTTGCCTGAATGGGTGTACCTCTATTATTGCTAAGAAGAGACTGCTCGACTATTGGACAACTCGATGCTTGGATGGAAAATGACAATGGAGAGTGTACATTCGAGTAAAAAGGTAAAAACTCCCCAACATTAAAATTCGAAATTATTCTTAGTACTGATGGAGAAGCAATCAGATAGTCAATCACAGTTCTATCTTTAAAAGTGAGCTTACCCTCTGCATTATCCTGTTGTATTCGACCATTACAGATAGACATGTTCAGGCATTTACACATTTGAAGTAATTTATATCCATGACTATTTATTCTACTAGGATCGTGTGACGTTCTTTGAAGAGGTAGATTTAAAGATGCTAAAACAGTTTCAGGATCAATGTGCATTTTCGGACATTGGCGTCTGGTGTATATTGCAATCAACACTCATTTGGCATTTTCCCTTCTCTGGAGTAATTATTCAATCAATGATAGGGTTGATAGCCTAGAGATGAAGCCTTGATCTTTTATACATTGCATGGGTGTTCGAAGTAAACAATAATAATAATAATACAGTTTATTATGATGTCATGTGTACATACAGATAAATGCATAGATATTTCTTTTTAAAATACCGGGCCATTACCTGTCGAAAAGAAACCTGGCACAATATTACAACATTTACCAACATTTTATCAAAAGAACACATTCCCACAAAAAACGAAAGAAACATCCATTTACACACCTTAGCTTACACAACATAGATCAACACAATTTCTACACTAAGTTCACACCTTCTCTCACAGGCTGTCTGTCCGACTTCTTTTCTCGTAGTATACGTGTAAAGTAATAATATAAGAAGGGCTGCATGCCAAAACAACCTAAGTCACTTTTTGCAACTTTACAGGAGAGACGAAAAACGGTATTTTCATTTTTACTAGAGATAATGAATGAATGAATGAATGAATGAATGAATCTCTTTATTTCCTCCAGATTGTAGTCTGAAGATCATTATAAACATGTACATGAAATATTTACAGCAACCTTATCACAGCAATATATTCACAACACATTCATATAGTCATATACACATGTACAAAGAAAAATGAAAGGTGTAGAATGCACAGTTTAGTGAGGGAAGCAAGGAATATAGGTATTTACAGAAGAGGACAATCATAGAATCTCCATGACATTTCATCAATATCGTTAGTTACTAGTAAAATAGTGATAACATTTCATCTTCAGATAATAATTCTATTTGTACATAAACATCCACATCAAAGAGATCTATAAGTTTTGATTTTTTTTTATTTCTGTTGTACATATAGTGTTCACAGTGTAGAATTATATGGCAGTCAAAGTCATTACAATATCTTTTGCAGAGTTCACAATATTTTGAGAATTTTCCCCTTGAGCTGATTTGTACACAAAACTGTAATATATCTTTAAATTGTGGGTAAAAATACGTCAAACAATACAATCTATGTACACCAAAGAAATTGTGGGTCAGGCGATATATATTCATATCTTGCCCTACACACACTTGAGAAACCCATCGTTCAGTTTCAGATTTATTTATACAATTAATAGTTATTCTTCGCCATGACGATTTACATGGAAACCTTCCAAAATCGAGATAGTCACTAAGATAATTGAAGAGATTGTATTTTAAACTGGTTTGAATAAGTGTGTCACATATACTATGTAAGACAGCTGTTCTATTTTGAAAGGTGGCTAAATGTAAACAGCTTGCCGAGAAATAATAGTCTACATTTATCTATATAACCATCCATGCTCCACAATCCAAGATTACCTAGCACTGAAGCAGAGGAAAAGCGCATACCGAAACCCTGAATGCATCTGGCAAAATATCTCTGTGTACTTTCTACCAAGTCATAATCTTTACCTCGAAGAATGGGTAAAAGTTCACAACCGTAAAAGCTCGTTGGAAGTATCATTCTTTTCCATATTTTAACAGAAGAAGTAGGGTGGAGATCTTTACCGTTTAAACCAAGACTTTTTAGAGAATATACAGATTGCCGTGCTTTCTGGCAGCATGAATATACTCTAGATTTTTGGGATAGATCAGACGAAAGTAAAATGCCTCCATACTTAACACAATCACTTATTGGTATATCTGAATAACCAAATTTGAAAGAAAAATTACCCAGACGTTTCTTATATTTGTAGAAAATGACACAAGTGCTTTTAGAACCGTTATACGTTAGACGCCACTTACAAGCATAGCTATAAACAGTATCAAGTGATGATTGAAGACCTTTTGGAGAAGGAGAAGCAAGTGTTGTGTCGTCAGCCAAAAGAATACATGGGATATTAATGCCACTTACACAACTGCCATTGTTCAAATCTCTAAGTTCACATATCAAATCATTAATAAAAACAAGGAAAAACCAGGAAGACAAAACTCTACCTTATACTGGAGGAGGAGTAAGAATATACTGAGGGAGTAAGAATATACTGAGGGAGTAAGAATACACTGAAGGAGTAAGAATATACTGGAGTAAGAATATACTGAAGGAGTAAGAATATACTGAGTAAGAAGAAGCTGAAGGAGTAAGAATATACTGGAGGAGGCTTACACCAGTATATTCTTACTCCCTCAGTATATGCTTACTCCTCCTCCAGTATATTCTTACTCCTTCAGCGTATTCTTACTCAGTATATTCTTACTCCTTCAGTATATTCTTACTCCTTCAGTATATTCTTACTCCAGTATATTCTTACTCCTTCCGTGTATTCTTACTCCTTCAGTATATTCTTACTCCAGTATATTCTTACTCCTTCAGCGTATTCTTACTCAGTATATTCTTACTCCTTCAGTATATTCTTACTCCTTCAGTATATTCTTACTCCAGTATATTCTTACTCCTTCCGTGTATTCTTACTCCTTCAGTATATTCTTACTCCAGTATATTCTTACTCCTTCAGTATATTCTTACTCCAGTATATTCTTACTCCTTCAGTATATTCTTACTCCAGTATATTCTTACTCCTTCAGTATATTCTTACTCCAGTATATTCTTACTCCTTCAGTATATTCTTACTCCAGTATATTCTTACTCCTTCCGTGTATTCTTACTCCTTCAGTATATTCTTACTCCAGTATATTCTTACTCCTTCAGTATATTCTTACTCCAGTATATTCTTACTCCTTCAGTATATTCTTACTCCAGTATATTCTTACTCCTTCTACTCCACTTCTTAGTGTATTCTTACTCCTTCAGTATATTCTTACTCCAGTATATTCTTACTCCTTCAGTATATTCTTACTCCTTCAGTATATTCTTACTCCTCCTCAAGTATATTCTTTCTCCTTCAGCGTATTCTTACTCAGTATATTCTTACTCCTTCCGTGTATTCTTACTCCTTCAGTATATTCTTACTCCAGTATATTCTTACTCCTTCAGTATATTCTTACTCCTTCAGTATATTCTTACTCCTCCTCAAGTATATTCTTACTCCTTCAGTATATTCTTACTCCTTCAGTATAATCTTACTCCTTCAGTATATTCTTACTCCTGCAGTGTATTCATACTCCTTCAGTATAATCTTACTCCTTCAGTGTAATCTTACTCCTTCAGTATATTCTTACTCCAGTATATTCTTACTCCTTCAGTATATTCTTACTCCTTCAGTATATTCTTACTCCTCCTCAAGTATATTCTTTCTCCTTCAGCGTATTCTTACTCAGTATATTCTTACTCCTTCAGTATATTCTTACTCCAGTATATTCTTACTCCTTCAGTATAATCTTACTCCTTCAGTATATTCTTACTCCTCCTCAAGTATATTCTTTCTCCTTCAGCGTATTCTTACTCAGTATATTCTTACTCCTTCAGTATATTCTTACTCCTTCAGTATAATCTTACTCCTTCAGTATATTCTTACTCCTGCAGTGTATTCTTACTCCTTCAGTATAATCTTACTCCTTCAGTGTAATCTTACTCCTTCAGTATATTCTTACTCCAGTATATTCTTACTCCTTCAGTATATTCTTACTCCTTCAGTATATTCTTACTCCTCCTCAAGTATATTCTTTCTCCTTCAACGTATTCTTACTCAGTATATTCTTACTCCTTCAGTATATTCTTACTCCTTCAGTATAATCTTACTCCTTCAGTATAATCTTACTCCTTCAGTATATTCTTACTCCTTCAGTATAATCTTACTCCTTCAGTATATTCTTACTCCTTCAGTATATTCTTACTCCTCCTCAAGTATATTCTTTCTCCTTCAGCGTATTCTTACTCAGTATATTCTTACTCCTTCAGTATATTCTTACTCCTTCAGTATAATCTTACTCCTTCAGTATAATCTTACTCCTTCAGTATATTCTTACTCCTTCCGTGTATTCTTACTCCTTCAGTGTAATCTTACTCCTCTTTAAGCTTTTTAGCACATGCAATGACTGCAATGAGCATAAATGTACGCATCCTCGATAATCTCCAGGGTATACGCTACGATAAATCTCCACTATACTAGTGGAGATTTTATCGGTACGTATACCCTGGAGATTATCGAGGATGAAATGTACGCTACTGAGCAGAATCTTCTCCACATTGGTGCATAATGGTATATAGTTGGAAAACTCATAATGTTCATCTGATTTTGAAGCGGAGACACAACTTTGAAGATTGAGGTTGATGTATCTCGACCAAAGTGTTGGACCTCTAGAAATCTCTGCCCAGCGTCAACAGACGGAACCTTCATCCCTGAATAAGATTGTCGGTTCAAAGTACTGAAAGATCAATATCAAAACCTCAGTAGGAAGACTATTCATCACGATTCAGAAACCAGAAACAGAAGCTACTTCAGAATGAGTGAAAAGCAATAAATATCAACTAATAACGAGGTTTTACTACCCTTTAACAAAAGATTTGAAAGGTGAAATATGTAATAGTGCTTAAGCTTTTAATCTTCCGCATCAAAACATGTCAATTATTCTTTGAAACCCATTTAATAGGAATAAAACATCCTATTAACATGTTTGATCCATTCCCTGCTAAAACAACCTAAGTCACGGGAGTGGAAAAAATGGAGTTTACAGGCCTAAATTAATAATTTCAACGTTCAATCACATATTTTGCTTAATATTGGTAACAGTGTTCATCATAAATTTATGATTTCATATAATTTATACATACCTTTAAGCTGTTTTAAGTCCAGAATTGTCCTCATTTTGATTTGCTTGTTTGGTTGGTAACCATGCGGTCGGAAGACTTTTCTACCTCCTTCCGGAAGAGTTTACGGCAATTCCATGCCAAAACAACCTAAGTCATCATCAAAACAACCTAAGTATGACTTAGGTCATTTTGGCGCCGAGTATCATATTTTAAAAGCTATTTTCTCCAAAACTGTAAAACATACCCCAACAACCTTATAATCACAGGAATGAGATTCTCAAGCTGCATATACCTCTGTTATTATTCTAAAACAACCTAAGTCTGACTAAGGTTGTTTTGGCATAGATAATTTTGCCGTTGAAATGAAGCCCTATTCTACGTTCCCAACATAGCCTCAATCGATTTATTCCCCCTTTTGGCAGTCCAACTTTTGGCAATCAATTATTTAAATTAATCTTAATTGGTCACACCAGTTGTCCCAATTTTGGCAGTGAGATACAACACCTGCATGGTTCAGTGCACAACACACTGCCAAAAATGGGAAATCATCGTTTTTCTGACATATGACTTGCTGTGAAATAGCCATGGTAACAGATGTTAGCGAAAACGCGACCAAAGTCTGCCTCACCACAGGCATCTATGACAAACTAATCAAACGTATAAAATCAATAACATGTGGTTCACGCAAAAAGAAAAAGGGAACCCATGGTAAAATGAAAATAGGCCAGAGATTAACCACAATGTCACAATTAGTCAAATTATGTCCAAATGATTTAATGTTTTTGTGATGATACTCATGAACATACTTTCATTCATCTACAGCCTCTTAGATACTAAAAAAAACATGCATTTTGAGTAAAAGTAAATATTCTCGCACATGGACCAAATGTTTTTCGCCCATGGGCGAGATTTATTTAATAATACTCTAAATTAGTCGAAAAAAGTCCAAATAATTTAATTCTTTTTGTCATGATACTTAAAAACATACATTCATTCATTTACAACCTCAAAAACATGGGAAAACAAGTATTTTGAGTAAAGGTAAATATTCTCGCTCATGGGCGAGATTTTTTAATAATGCTCTAAATTAAGTCATAATAAGTTGAATTTTGTGTTGGGATACTTATAAACATACATTCATTCATTTACAACCTCACATACATGAATTCTGAGCTAAACTTAGCATTTCTGCCCATTCGCCTCTGTTGCAAACATATTTATTCACATACAAAATTTAATGTTGGGTTGAGGAAAAAGAAGCAGAAATATTTTCACGCCTCCCTCTCCCCCCAAAAAATCCAAAACAAGCAAACACACTAGTAAATGATATTTCCCTCATCATTGTCAGTCACTTTTTAAACACTTCAACTAAATCTACTAGTTTCAAAAGCAAAGTTATGGTCTGATTGGACAATTCGTAGATTTCAACAATTTCAAACAACACAGTGCATTCCCAGAAGACGTGAATGTTTGCTTCCTAGCTTTGTTCGATACGAAATATATAAGAACACGAAAACGAAACATAAAAAGTTAGATGACGATGTGGAATTATATACACATTTCAGTTACTCAAACTGAAAACTGAAAAGGAAGACTACCAGTTGTCTGACATGGTATACTTGAATGCTGGCGATCAAATGAGAGTGTGGTTCCAAATCACGACATGGGTTCCACCCAAATACAGTCGTGCCCCGTTTATCCGGACACTTGTGTTCCAAGGACAATATGTAAAAAAGACATACAAAGAAACGAACATAATAGGCATCAGACGTAATCTCTATTGATAAGACATCAACAAATTACAATGCATACATAAAATCACATCTTGTCAAATAAAGTAGTCAAGTCAGTAACACGTGCGAACATACCTGTACATGCATCTGTCGGTCAAATGCTAGCAACCAATCACGAAACAGTTCTGATGTCATCCACGCGTTCACATTGTTCCTGTACCTAACATAAACGTACGGAATATAGTCACTACCAAAACAACGCGGACGTCTAGCCTTGCCAGTCACAATTGAAAATCAACTCGGTGTCACCTTGCTAATTAAAGGTAGTTAATCCTCTCACGCTTCAAAGACTGCCGACTTCTTTTATGTAAGGGCACGCAAGGCCAATCGGTAAAATGCCTGTGTAAACATACCGACAGGTGCTCAGCCATCCGGATATAGGAGAAAAAAATGCATATAAGTTAGCGTTTTCTATGTGAAAATGACCGTCCGGTTACGGAAACCGGATTTCCGGATAAGTGAGTAATTTTACAACATTGTGAATTTGTTTTGAGGAATTTTTGTTCGGAAGGCGAGTTTTCCCGATATCTGAGGTTCGGATAAACGAGGCACGACTCTACTATATCAATTTGTAACTTCTTAAAAAACATTGTCGATCCATAAAATATGCAAACTATCATGAACTACTGAGACAGCCAAGCACCTACATTGCTGAGGGGATGTTGCTCATTGGCTGAACTGAGCTTTATTCACCCAGGCTGCAAACTACAGCATATGAGGTACACAAAAAATATTTACATTTATACAGCATAAAGATTATATACAAACGGTATGATAGGTGCAATGTACATCTAGGTAGTTACATAGTACGTTATTGAAATTATTTCTTAGATAAAGCCAAAATTATTTTACAAAAAATGGAAAGTTTTCTTAAAGTTCCTAGCTTCTTGGTGTTAAACAGGATATTCATTTTATACATATTTGGTCTAATATAATACTTCTGAACATATTTTCCTCTTTCTAATTCTAATTTGGGACATGTAAATAAATAATGAAGTTCGTCACCAATCTCATTTAGGTTACATATCATTTAGGTTACACATAGTACACTTTCTATCATTTACTGGGATTCGTCGCCATCTACCTGTCTCGATTGGAAGAAAGTGATTGGAAGTTTCGAAATTTTAACAAGTCATTGTAATGCAGAAAGTTTAGGTATGGTTCAAAACTGACAGATGGATTTTTGAAAATGCTATAAGTGGTTGCTTTGGAAGAGGTTTCAATTGTTGACATCCAAGTTTGCTGATAATATCTTTTAATTTACTTTAACAGATTTAAGCCAAAATATACCAGATAAAACTCAGCCCGAGATTCTCTCAAGATAGATTCTCCATTTATGTTCACACTTGCCAAATATATAATCGTTGAATATCGTTTAAACATATTTTATTCCATTCAAGAAGAAAGAAAAGGATTTGCAAACAAGCCTGATTGCCTTACATTTATGCCGCTCCATAATTTATGCGTAATGTTGTACATTTTAATAATAGTTATAAGAAGTTATCTCTGAATAATAACAATATTGGATATCAACAATTCATCTTGGGTTTGTTTCGTGGCCAGTTGATACAAATAGGAAAATACTAGAAACTACAAACGATTTGGCATAATTAGTAGATTTGCATCTTATAGTTAGATAGTTTTTATTATTCATAAGATTGTAGGTACTGTTATCAGAAACATTCCCTGGAGCAAGATCACAAAGATACTCAGGAACCATATGGTTTACCATTTTGTAAAATAATGTGAATTTAGAAATTTCTCTCCGTCTAATCGTTGAATATTAATTTTATGTTAAGAAGCATTATTTTGATGATTTTCCGGTTAAACGTTTAGCCCCCCAACATACCATTCTGCTTTTAATAACATTTACAAGTGGGAATCTACCAAACGCGCCATATAACATATAGTTAGCTGTACTTTTCCTGAGTGATACTAAATATTTGAGAAAGCGTAGATGAACATTTTCAAAGCAAGAAGTATTTTCAAACCCCCAGACCTCACATCCATATAAAAGAATCGGGGTGACCATACAATCAAACAATTTCAAATGACAATCAATGGAAAGTTTAAATTTTCTGCCTTGGCTTAATACAAAGAACATTGCTTTTGTTGCCTTTTCCACCAGTATACGTTTGGTTTTAGTAAATTTACTATTCTTTTGTAGTGTCATGCAAAGATAGGGATAATAGTATACATTTCCCAGTATCTCCAATATTGAAAGTTCTTTTATATACTTTGGGGGAGCCACCGAAAATAAGAATTTTGGATTTGGATGTATTAATTTGGATGTGTTAAGTTTCTATTTTTTACAATAATTAAGGAAAAAGAAACTAACATATTTTGCAAATCACAAGGGTCTGAGGACATAAGGACGATATCATCAGCACATAGAAATGCAAAAAGTGTAATGAGCGTATCTAAGCGGTTGTGGAAATCACTGGGTTTAAGTTGTAAACCACAACATGAATCTGAAGCTAAAGCATCTTCAAGATCATTAAGAAATAATGAAAACAAAACTGGAGACAAATACAATATACATTCCGCGGCAAAAACAAAGGATGGGGTGAAAGTGGGGTTGGTATGTGTATCAGCGTCATGTTATGTTAACCTTATGTGGTTAAAGCCTACCAGGCCTAAAATTCACACCTGATAAGACCCACTTAATCTAATTAAGGTGTGCCCACATAACATAATTAATGAGGTAATAGGGTCTTGAAACCAGAGCGGGAGATGCCACCGATCAGATTTGCAAACCAAGTTTTCAAGAAAGTGTAGCATTAGAAATACTAATTTCTTTGTTAAAAAATTCTCAGCTTGAAAACTGAAATGTTTTAATACATTTCTATGGAAACATAGAAAAATATGTTGATTGTGATAAGCAGTCTCTGTAACAGACAAAACTCAATGTCTGTTTTATTGACACCTAGCTTTGTGTCTGCCTGTCTGCTAATGACAATATGCAATACACAACTTCAATCATTGACCACATGCAATTTGAATTTGAAACGTATCAGGCTATACACCATAAACAAAATACATTGATTTAGGGCTCGTGCACCTGAGTTCTGTCTCTGTCACATTATGTAATTACACAGACAGGCAGGTGTGATACTTGTACACATGACATGTTATTATGTCTGTGGGTTGCAAACAAACAGCATCCATTTTTCTCGGATGACTGGATCGGACGGAAACCTGTGCAAACTCAGATTGTGAGTTTCAAGTCCTGCTTTGTAATTGAACGAACGACAGTTTCCAGCCGCGCAGAAGTTCACCATCTCAGTATTTGTTGATTGGATCGAACGCAAATGCAGAAAAAAATGAGCATGTATTTGCAAAATCCAACACACAATGAGCCCTCAGCATATCGGCAAATGAACCAGCCAATGAAAGACTTCGTTATACTTGAGTTCACACCCACTCGCTCTGACTGGGTTCGGTCTCCCGGGTGCTTCGTTTCGAGGGAAGTAAACCCAAGTACCAAATATTGCACTTTGGTTTAAACATATGTATTTCATGAAAAAGCAAAGACAGAATTTTCATGAACTGGATTGGTCAACAAGCTCAAAAGAACTTATATGAAGACCGCTCCAATATACATAGATATATGAAACAGTATCATGACAAGAAAAGATGATATCTAAAATGAAAGTAGATGGTATGACATGTAGTCGGAAAATTAAAATCATGATGGTTGTATACATTCATGGCATCTGCATTCGGGATCCATAGTAGTATAGCTTTGAGAATTATAGGTTTTAGTGTATGACTTGCTCAGTTAAAGCGCCTAGTTTCAATTATAAATAGATGGACTGATTTTAAGATATGTGATGAATTTGTGGGTCCATGGAAGACGTTCCGTATAAGATTGTTTCTAATGAAAAGCCATTGGTATAATAAAATTAATTTATTCTTACAGCATCAAATCTGGGACATACAAAGAAAAATGACGTGCATCTTCAGTAGGGTGGCCACACAAACAATCTGCTCTCTCTGATATATGTCTGTTGTGTTTGTCAGCGTTGAGATTGCTACATCCTAACCTTAAGCGACAGTGGAGGATTTGACAAACTCTTGAACCTATATTTGGATCGAAATGAATGTCTTTAGCTCTATGACTTAAAGCAGATTTAAAATCATTGATGTCTGTAAGAGATTTAATATTTTGCGGTAAAGCGTTCCATAAACTTACAGCGTCCGGCAGAAATGAATTGTCATATAGAGCAGTACGGCAGGCAATAGTTTGCAAATGCGATGCGTTACGTAACGGATAGTTACTAACTTGAGAGACGAAGGGAGGGACGAGTTCGTTTAGATAGTGGGTAATCTGTTATGATACATTTTGAAAAATGTGATTAGTTTAGCTATTCTTCTTCTTTCGCGAAGAGAAACAGAGGATGTTTCAGCGTAGATTATATCGTGACTGGTGCCGCGAACAGAAGTGGTCCTAGAACAGAACCCTGCGGAACGCCAGCTTTTACCGGTTTAATATTAGAACTATAACCATTTATGACTACACGCTGGGATCGATATTCTAAATAACTTTTAAACCATTGTAATAGTGAACAATCGATTCCACATGATTTTAACTTATGCACGAGACCTTTGTGCCATACTCGATCAAAAGCTTTGCTGATATCGCAAAATACTGCACGTATTTCCTTACCTTCGTCCATTGCCTTGGCTATGAAATTATACAAATATGTCAACTGATTCACGCAAGAGTCCCCTGGGCTGAAACCTGACTGTAAATTGAATAAGATCTTATTGCCTCTGAGATAACTGAAAACATGTTTGAATATACATCGCTCAAATATTTTAGATACACAACTAGTTAAGGCTACTGGTTTGTAATTTGTACAATCATTTACACTTCCCTTTTTGTGAATCGGTATAACGCTTGCTTCTTTCCAAACTGCCGGGAATACGCGTTGTTGAAGTGATAGATTAAAAAGTCCCGTTAAAATGGGTGAAATACTGAAAGCGATTAATTTAAGAATTCTATTTCCAATGCCGTCGGGGCAGGTTGCTTTCGCAGTATTAACACTCATTAAGATATCATATACTTCACTGTTAATAAGATTAATTTCTGATAGACTATTGATTGTCATTATATTGATATTGGGAGGTGTTGAATCCGGATTTTCTACTTGCGATTGCCGAGTGAAATAACCATTTAGAGAATCAGTTATATCTTGTAAATCATCGCTTACGACATCATTCAAAATCAACGGGGGAAAATTAGAGTTGTTTTTATTTCTCTTCACGTAATTATTGACTAATTTCCACCAACAGTTGTCCGTAGTGGATCGATTTATCGTTTCAACTAGTTTATTTGCATACGCTCTTTTCGCTTTTCGGATAGCCGAGATTACTCTATTTCTACTTTGTCTGTATCGAGTCCAACGGGTAACAGAATTTTTCCTCTAAGCGAGCTGATGATGTCTATTGCGCTTACGTATTAGCGATCTAATTTCGTTATTCATCCAAAGTGGATCCGATGGTCGAATAGTAACAATTTTATTTGGGATATTCTTGTCACAAGTATTCCTAATTATAGTCGTTAATTTATTTGCTATGTCATCCACGTGGTTGTTTAAGAATAAGTCATTAGTGTCAAGATTATTGATATCAGAAATCATACCATTAACGTCCATATGTTGATAATCATATATTTTACGTTAAATGTATCACACCTGGGTCTAACAGATTTGATATCAACATATATCGGACAATGGTCACTGCAAATAGGGTTTAACACCCTGCGATCCGGCACATTTTGCATAGAGGATATGAATATGAGATCAATTAAAGTACTGGATTGCGGGGTGATTCGAGTTGGTTTGTCAATAATTTGGGTTAGTCCGTTTAAGGATTCCAATAATTGAATTTTACGATTGCTTTCATTTAAAATATCTACATGAAAGTCGCCAGTAATAACTGTAAATAAGTTAAGATCAACAGCGTTTCCAATTGTCTGATCAATTAGTTCCCAGTACGCAATGCTCCGGTCAGCTCTGTAGAAGGTACTTATGAGGTAGGTACGATGTTTACATTTAACATGAACCCACTTCAAGTCCAGCAATGTCGAGCTGGTGCATATGCTCCGCATACAAATTGTCTTTAACATATATAGCCACACCGCCCCCGAGACTCCCTCGATCTTTGCGGAATGGAGGTTGAAATCCCGGTATAAGAATATCATCTTTCGGAATGTCTTTATGCAACCACGTTTCAGTTATGCAAATGATATCAAAAGAATTAAATTCAACTTCTATAACATCCAATTTGTCTTTGAGACTGCAAACATTTAGGTGGACTATCTTTAAAGTATTTAGTACTGGACCAGGGTTAGGATGTACCTCTCCACAACAGAGTATTAGAAGAGATGCGATAATACTAACAGATTTGCTGAAAACGCAAAGATGTCGGGATAGAAAAGTGCAAATATTTAGTTTACAAGCTGCATATGAGTGTAGCCCGACTGCAAATGTCCCCACTGCCTGTCTGTACTGACTGATGTCAACCGGCATCTATACATTCAAACATTCTATTGTATGCAGCGGGTAGATGCACATCAAAACCATCATGTACTTGTTTTAAATACGCACAAAATGTCATTTCTTTCAAAATATAAGTTTGCAAATAGATATCAGAGTCAACTGAGGGAGAGTAAAAACATCCAGTAAAGTCAAAGAAAATGTTTTTACATAAGTAGAGAAAAGAAAGAAAACATGTAAAAAAGAGGAATGAAAAAGTCCACACCAGCATTTCGATGAGATGGGGAAATACCATGGTGGAAACAGTATGGGTAATTAAAATGAAATAATTTGTACAGAAGGGGGAAAAGTGCCATAAACCTGCTTATTGCTATAAAAAGCAATAGTAGGGAATAAAAATACCTAAGGTAAGTTTGTATATCATTGTTAATTTTTGATTAATTATATTTATGCACTTTTTATTTGCGAATGTATGCTTATAACTTTGTTTATTTGTTTCTTCATAATCAGCAATGTATATTATATGTCATGAACAAGTGATAATTGTGTTTTAATTGTGTTTTCTTATTTTTGTTTGCATGTGACCTTTAAGTATATCTACCAGCCAGTTTTGCCAGCCAGTCTGCTGCACGAACAAATTCAATGGGCGACTTCTGTTGTCTCCGGAGCTGATCCTGCAAACGGCGGGCTCGAGCATCTATCTCTCTGTACATCCATTTCCTGGGTGGTGCAGGAGCTCCATGATCTAGCTGGGCAATCTGTCTCCCGTTCATTGCCTCGATGCTCTTGATTGCCTCGATGAATTCAAAGATGTTAGGGCGACTGTGATTGATGCTCTGTTTGAGTGATGAATGCCTTCAAGATGATTATTTGTTCGTGGGCCGCCTGTTTCGGAATGGTTCCACACAGGGATGGGGAAATGTGCGTCATAGTCAACCCACACACTCACAATGTAGTCCTCGGATGTCGCATGGTTCATGGCCTCCAACCAGGTGTCTTGGACAAATTCAGGAGGTAAAAAGGGAAGGGCTACAGCAGATCTAAACAGGTTCTCATTCTCTTTGTACGCTATCACAAGCCCTAGGTCCTGGATTTTGCGCCACAAGCACTGCGTGTAATGAAAGTAACAGCCTCTCACAGATGTGTTAGGGAAGCCATCAGAGATAGCCTTGTGAACAGGGTACTCAAAGTCCACCTGGATAGTCAATGGTTGAAGAGGTCAGCAAGTTGTTTGTTGAACAGCATCCTTCAGTACACGTAGGTCTACAGTAAGTTGCTCGCTGACGATCAGGCATAAGACAGAAAGCTAGGGGAATCAGGGGTATTGCCAGTAAGAGAGTGAATCACGTAAACTGATGCCAAAGTCTTGGACACGAAGGGAAAGTTCCATCCATGAAGAGGACATCAGCCTGCTGTAACGTTGTGAGTGATTCATCCGTGGAAAACACCAGCACCTTGTCACCGTCTCCGTCTTCAACAGCAAGAAAGCGATGTCAATCAGATGTAGTAATCCATCTTCCATCTAAGTTGACATCTCTACGATGTTAAGGCAATGCAGAAGTGGTCTTCCTTCTGTGTCTATACAGGATGACTTTACACTGGATAGAGGTTGTGCAACAGCAGCAGCATCAACAGGCAGTTGGCGGAGATCTTCATTGTACATTTGGGGCATTGGAGTTGACTCATCCTTGGCTCTTTTTCTCAGTGTGCTTATGAGTCGAATTGTGGCTGGATTTTCGGGCCCGTGAATGTGCTGTCTCCAGTAACTGTTCTGATGAAATCTCCAGTTGTTGATAAGTTGCCTCTACATCTAGGAACAACACACTTCCAGCAGTCAGCCACGCTACCAGACTTGTTCAGCTTGTATCGAAATCCTGCATGCCAGCAACGAACTCTGCTCTCTGAACACCAGCCATAGCTAACACAAAATCATTGTGACTTGGTCTTATATACTTGTTGATAAATGTGACAGTTAAAACATTTTAATATTTAATCAGAGTTGATGGATTATCTTCGCTTGGGTTGAAGAGGAGTGATCTCCAAATATCAAAACAAGTATGTCCAGTTTTCTAAACAAATGAAAGTATGATGATTATCTGTATCTTTAATCAGAGTAGAGGGATTATCTAGCTTGGGTTGGAGAGGAGTGATTTCCAAATATCAAAGATAAATAAAAATGTATATTGCACATACATCACAATTTTTCCACACATACGTACATTTATGCAGGCGTCAAACTCACCCACACACCCACACACTCACCCTTCTATCCTCACACCCACCCACACTCACAACCATCATCCAGACACACACACCCAAACCCCGTACTAAGAGACATTTAGTCTCCTCCTGTACCTGCGGTAGACAAGAGCGGCAAGAGGTTTAACAAACGCTGTGTGTTGCAGCATACACACAATCTGCTGAACAGCAGGCAACAGCGAGAAAACAGAATCTAGCTGATTCAACTCCATGAGAAAACTGTAATATCTGAATCTGAATAGAATGGACAACTGATCAGAAAATAAATCTCATTCCCCACTGAGTATGAGTCACAGGACTTACATAACCGATGTTCCAGAGTTGTCTTAGGTCGAGTGAACCTGCCACGTTCAACTTCTAAGGGGAGAGAACTACAGCGCAGCTTAGCCAGAGCCCTGCGGTGGGATCTGGGAATTAACTGAGTAAGGTACGGTTCGGCCACCAGGGAACTTTTGAAAAGTCTATACGTTCGCAGTTTATTTCCATTCAACTGTCCACGATCATTCAATAATTCTCTAAACCATTCTTGTTCGTCAAGAGATTGAATCCACTCACAGGATAATTTAACATCAAGCCCTGTCATGTTATAGATGTCATGAACTGGAAGCTCACGGGACTCAAACGCGTTGCACACCCGTTCTTAACACGTTCAAGGGGTCTGCTTGTACGGGACGGTGTTATATCTGTTTGATAGTAAGGAGCTGCAAATCGTGATATCGTGCCCAGACTAACATTCAGACGTCTGGCAACAGAAGATTAATCTCCAGCGTGGATTCTTTCAATGGCGATGTTCCGTGTCGCAGCGTCAAGACGTAGTGCAGTGATTTGACCTTGAAACTCCTTCAAACCGAATGCCGATTCCCGAAAGAAATTAGGATTTTTATAGCCATACAATTTCACCTGGAAGGTGATTGCTGTTGCTTTGTGGCGATGCCTTTTAATCCCTGTAAGGAATCTCATCAAAATGAACATTTGCAGGTTAAATCGATTTTTTACTTGTGCAATTGTGTAAAATCATGTTATCAATACTTTTGTCACATATTTTGACGATTGTCTGAACACAACAGGTAATTAATAGATTTTTAAAGATACAAAATGCCTATGCTATTCTTTTTGGGGATAGTATATTACGTGTATGTGTAAACCCGTTGATAGATGTGTTTTAGCTGTTAGCGATAACATTCTTCGCCAGTTAGGTCACAGGTTAGAGGTTCAGTCCGTAAGCGCCATACATCTCATGCTCTAATGTTGTTTCATCAATACTTCACATAGGCGGATCCAGAGGAGGGGTGCAGCACCCCAACCCACAACCCCTTTGTCGAGAAGGTTTATTAAATGACAATTGAAACGTATGAAAATGAAATGTGCACCTCCACTTTCTCAAGGGTGTGCACCCCTCCCTTCAGCCCTTTATCAAAAAGCTGTATCCGCCCCTGCTTCTTCAAATCTTCAAACTGTACATGTTCTAATTTCAACATTTGACGCTTCGCTGACCTAGAATTTTTCCTATTTGTATGTTACCAAAGTGTTACCACATTTGTTCAGGTACCGGTGTAAACTTGACATTCAGCAGAGATTGCTTTTGAATATAAATATGCTGCCGTTTACATGTTCCTTTGTTTGAGTGAGTGAGTGAGTAAGTTTGGTTTTACGCCGCTTTTAGCAATATTCCAGCAATATCACGGCGGGGGACACCAGAAATGAGCTTCACACATTGTACCCATGTGAGGAATCGAATCCGGGTCTCCGGCGTGACGAGCGAACGCTTTAACCATCAGGCTACCCCACCGCCCCTCATTTGTTTGAGCCGGTGACATTTGTAGTGCACGATTCACGCCCAGAATTCAAGTGAGGTGATATCGTTACTCTTTGTCATGCATATAAACTGATAATGTAAGCCATGTCATAATATTTCATATTCCAGGCGATCATAAGTGGAGCCTCGTCCTACCTCTACAGAGCCACGCGGAAGCGAGCCTATTTTCGGGATGTCGTGATCCAAATACCGGAAACGTGGACGCAGAACGACACATGGAGAAGGTCACAGAAAACGTTCCAACAGGCTGATGTCCGCATCGACAACCCTCATCCGCTACACGGCGAGACTCCTTACACCTTTCAACCAGGACAGTGCAGGGAGCCAGGACTCTATGTTCATTTCACACCCAGCTACATTCTAGATCATGGTGTTAACAGAATGAGGAACTGGGGTGATCCAGGTATGCTATGATTTCACTTTGTCCGTTTCATCTTATTGCAAGGGTACTACAAAAACAAAACAAACAAACAGCAACAACTGCAACAAACCAATAAAAGAAAGCATCCACACACGTAATACAATTATCAGTTCAGGCTAAGGTTCACGCAAATAGTACTCATACTTTCCAATGAAGTATTCTTGTTCTTCTGTGCCAGGTCGTGCGTTTGTCCATGAGTTCGCTCATCTGCGGTACGGTGTGTTCGATGAGTACGGGTATCCCCCCGACTACCCAACTTGGTACCTCGATGGTGATGTCATCAGACCAACTGGATGCACAACTGAAATAGATGGGAGTTTTATGCAATCCTACAAACCTTGTGACCCCAGACACAACACAAAAGGATGCGTATTCATGGCAACCAGCAATGGGAATTCCAATGCTTCCGTGATGTATATGCCTTACTTGGATTCGGTACGTCATGAAAGAGCCAACTGTACTATCCTTCCTCCTAAATTCCGAAAAGTGACAATTATGTTTTACTTTTTCTGTATTTGCTCCTTACTATGCTACAAGTCCATTTGTTTCCATTGTTTTACATAATGGCTGCCAACAATAGGTTTACTGATGTCGGGCAACACTAAATACTTTCTACTGTCAGACAAAAAAACTAATCCAAAATCAAAGCATATATAAGAGTTAGTGACACAATTCTCAAATTGTCAAAATAGAAATGTTTTTGAGGAGTTATTATTACCTCATTCATTACTCGCTATGGCATACCCGAGATAAGTGCCAACTTTAAAAAAACAACCAAACAAACACTGGTCCCAACTATGATCAATGCTGTCAAACATTACAAACATCGTGAACGTCTGATCCAACATGAATGATATAATTAGATGAAATTTAATGTTCACGTTTATGTTTGTAGGATGTCTGTGCCGTTTTGGTGAATATTACATGATACGCATACTATATTCCTTGTAGAATGTTGATAAGTTTTGTTTTAGAACAAGATAAGAAGCATACGTTTTCTTGATTACAAATTATCATCAAAGTGTCTAGCACAAATTTAAAGGAACATATAATGTGGGTGTTTAGTTGTATCGCTCATGAACTGCATTTCAGTTGTATCATGAGGAACCAGCTTAATGCTGGAAAGAAGCCAGACAAGACAAACGAACACGAGCATGGATGATGATGATGATGCAAAGCTCACACCATGTCTGAGTCACAGATACAGGTGCAGCGAAAGGATACGATTTCGCACAGTAAATGCTGCCTCCGTAAATGACAGGGCAACACGTGACAGAATGTAATATACTCAGTCTGTATATAACATTTCATTGTGGAATATGGATTTCATTTTCATTTTATCATAAAATCTCTGGTTTCAGATACATGACTTTTGTGAAACAAATGCAGCGGATCCCAAATTACGTCATAATGGCGTCGCAAACAACGAACAAAACAGAAGATGCAACCGTGAAGGCACATGGGATATCATCAGACGACATGCTGACTTCCGGGCAATTGACGTCCCAGTTGACCTTGATGACGTCACACCAAGGTTTCGCCTGGTCTGTGACAAAAAGGAGACCCGAGAAGGTGTCCGGGCATGCGGGAGGCGCGTCGTACTGTTACTAAACACATCAGGGTCTATGCGTGAGGTAGGACATTGATGTTAGTCGATGTGAGGTGTCCAGTATTCCACCCAATTAAAGAGTCCCATTACCGCCAATAATTTGTAACACTTAACCTGTGGCTTTGTACATGTGTTGTTTTAAAAGGTACTTTCCCTCACGAGCCTTCATTGTATCAATAACACTTCTGGTATGGTCATTGGTTGTTTGAAATCATAATTAATCTACATCAGTGATGTTTGTGATGTCTTGTTTGAGTGGCATTTAGAAGTTGGTGGATGAACAACGAGGAGAGTTCTATGGATATACAACTTCTTGAATATAATATGAGCGACGTAGCTCATATTATATTAAAGAAGTTGTATATACATAGAACTCTCCTCGTTGTTCATGTTTGTGATGTGTGAAAACGTGTCTGCTTTGTTCAATTAAATTGACTGTTTTCAAGGGAATATGTTAACGGAAACCCGTCCCTATAGTGTCCCCTCAGCGGTGATCACCCCTCACCCAGTCATATACATTCAGACAGTTTCGGCATCAACGCGAGGTGCTCGGCCAGACGGTCAATCCTCGAGTCGACATCAAACTTTGGTGCTGACGATAATGTCGCTGACCAACTTGTTGTGGTTCAGTGTCAGAGTCAGAACAGCGGTTAATGCTATATCTTGCCCTGCACGATCCATCTTTCGCCAATGGAATGTGTTATTGGTGAAATGGAACGACGTTAGGAACGGATTCCAAATCATCCAACAACGTTGTAGATATAGAATGCTAGCCCCGTCCATTCATGAATCTATATCGGGCAACATGACTCACAGTTGAAGGTTTTTAAAAAGGATACACTCAACACTAAAAGTGTGGACTTGCTTATGAAACTGTAACGTTACCCATTTGCATATGGCAGGAATGCCCTTCCCATGTACTGTTTCCTTCAGACGTATCCACGACCACGTCATACCAAAAGACGTTAAAATATGGTACTTGTTGGTCTCTGCCTGGCACTCGGCATTAACGGGTACAACAAGGACTGGTCGGCTCGGAGTCAGTATGATGTGTCTAAGTGGGGTATTCATGCTTCACTGCTCCATGGTATCTCAGTGGGCTAGCACTCTAAAACCAGCTTCAGTCTGGCCTAGTACAAGCAGCCGCACATACACATACACACGCATGCACGTCGTCATGTGAGCGAAATATTCTCAAGCACGACGTTAAACCCGAGTTCACCTCACCTCCTTCAGACGTTGTAATTTTTATGGGATATAATTACGTTTGCGGCAGTACCTTCTATTGACCGATCCTCTTTGTGTTTTACATGTCACAATAACTTTTGCTTTAGAGTATGTATCTAATTGACACAAATATATTCTGCAGAATTATCGCTTCTTCAAGCTGACTCAGTTTGCTGACAAGTTTATTAAAGACGTCCTCCCGTTGGGTTCAGAAGTGGGCGTGATTGCCCCCTTTGCGTCTGCAGCTTCCAACTTGACGCAGATGATCTATTTGTCGACTGACGAGGTCAAGGCCAATCTTACGGCGAGACTTCCGAAAGACGAGGACGATTACATTGGGGGCACTGCAATCGGTCTTGGCCTTCTCAAAGCTGTTGAGGTCCATGGTTTGATAGACCACTGTCGTCATTCGATAATTGATGAGAGCTAGTACTTAACATGCATACAGTAATAGCAATGTTCGAATAATTATCGTGGATGATTAAGGAAGGATGAAAGCTTGTTTATTCGTTTATGTGAAATTAATATTAAGTGTAACAGTTGTATAGACTGTGTACGACGTAGAATACATAATTCAAATTACAGGATACGCAGGTCAGTTGAATTTAACTATCATTTTGATAGATGTTTCATTATCTAACTGAAAGAGACATGACATCATGTTAATGGATGTGAATGTAGCTGCTGTCAGCCAATGGCCATTCACCCGAGGGCGGCCGAATAGTCCTTGTTGTCGATGGAAGTGAAACCGGGGATCCACATAGTGCCAGTGTTCTACCGGACCTCGTCCGTGCCTCGGTTACAGTCCATACAGTCGCTTTGGGTAGTGCCGCTGATACAGACCTGGCTAATGTAGCAGCTGCCACAGGTGAGCAAGACATTGTAACATCATCGCAGGTATAGGTTGGTTGGTTGGTTGGTTTGTTGTTTCACGCCGCACTCAGCCATGTTACAGCTATATGGCAGCGGTCTGTAAATAATCGACTCTGGACCAAAATTCCAGTGATCAACAACATGAGCATCGATCTACGCATTTCGGATACGATGACATGTGTCAACCATGTGTCAAGTCTTTATTTGCACTTAAGAGGCCACAGGCCTATAGTACATGTATACTGACTATATTGTTATTAGGCAGTAGAGAGTACATTTCTCCTGTGTAGAAAGGCATGGTATAGGAACATTGACAACTTTTCCAGGTGTTCCTTGCTAGAGTAGGTTAATAGAGATATAAATTTATAAATATTGTGATGTACAAAGTACTATTTCTTAATATACTTATTTCTTAAATTGTGGTTGGCTGGACAAACACAAAGAAAATGATATTCATCTTCATTTAGATTCAAGTCACATATTGTACATATTCTATCGTCTTTTTTTATTCCAATATATCTACCTGTTTCTAATAACAAATCATGGGAGGAGCAACGAAATTTTGTAAGCGTGATTCTATATTTCCTTACATTCAAAGATGATAGATAGGTTTCATTGTATATAGATTGCTTAAACATTCTGTAATAGAAACATTTATTTGATACAGATAATTGGTCAAGCCAAGTCTGGAGATATATATCTTGTAACCTTTGTTTAATGGATATGAGAAAAGTTGGATGCGAGTCTTTGCACTGTTCTAGCCATATATGACCGAAACCAGTAGAAAATAGTAATTTTTGGACATCTGTGGCCCAATTACGTTTTCCATTTCTGTCGTACAAAATCATCATATTGTAACATTTCGGGGGTAATCTGTAAGATGGCATATTTAAGATTGTTAACCAATATTTTACTACTTTCATTTTTGATTCAACAAATGATGGAAACCTACCACATTCACCATAAACCATTATGTTTGAAGTAGTAACTTTAACACCAAGGAATCTTTTTATTGCATATAAATGTAGTTTTTCTAGCGTATCAAATGTTTGTAGTCCCCAAACCTCAGAACCATATAGAAGTATGGAACTAATCTTAGCATGAAAGATTCTAAAAAATGATTTGTGTTACAAGTCACCTAAAATATAAATATATCTAATAATACCAATTAGTATTTTCTTTGCTAGCATCGATGCATTTTTGACATGTAAGGACCACGATAGGTGGTTTGTAAAGTAAACTCCTAAGTATTTGTAAGACGTAGTTATTTCTATCATTTCACCTTGATAATACCAATTCTCTTTTGCAGCAAGTTTACCTCCATTCTTGAACAGAATTATCTTAGTTTTATCTCTATTTGCGGTTAGTTTCCATTCATGACAGTATGTTTCTAATTCATTTATTTCTGCTTGTTTTCATCCGCGAATAGTGCTAGAGAAAAGTATGATATCATCAGCAAATAATAGAAGAAATAGCTGTACTATATCTGGATGTAGCTGAATACCATTTGAACAGTTTTCATGAATCTGTATTGCTTGGTCATTGATAAAGAAAGAAAATAAATATGGACTCAAGATACAACCTTGTCTTACTCCTATTTGGCTCTCAAAGGTTTCAGATATTTCATTATTGTTTCTCACACACATCTTTACGTTATCATAAATACTTCTTGAAAGTGTACTCATTTCACTGCATAAGGAATGATTACCTAAAAGATTCCATAACTTTTCTCTTTGAACAGAGTCGAAAACCTTTGCAAAATCTACAAAGAGAACATAGAATTTGGTACCTTTCCTATTTAAGTATTTCTGTATAAGTGAATGTAAAACAAATATGTTATCAGTAGTAGTATATCCTTTTCTAAAACCAGCTTGGGATTCGCTTATCTTATCAAAGGATTCTGCCCAGAAAACTAGACGTTTATTTATGATGGCAGTGAATATTTTACTAAAGACACTTAGAAGAGTAATCCCTCTATAGTTTTCAGTTTGATTTTTATCACCATGCTTATGAATATGTACAATGATACCAATCGACTATGAGTGTGGAAAAACAACATTTTCAAGAATGACATTAAACAATAATTCAAGATATGGGAGTAGAATATCTGATGAGTGTGAGAAAAATCGGAGATAGTATCATCTATTCGTGGTGATTTCTTTAGCTTCAATTGTCTAATACCATTTAAGATTTCTTCTAGAGTTATTGGAGCATCAAGTATGTCATTTGTCATTGAGTTATTTATATCACATCTTTGACAATTATTTTTATCGCCCTGGCTGGCTGTATTGTTATTTATGGCATCATTAATTTCAGATGTTGAAAACAATTCTTTAAAATAAGAATACCATTCATTGATCTCAATGTCATTTGTTTGTCTTGCTTTCCCTTTCATTTTTTTTCAGCGAAGACCAAAACTGTTTAGAATTGTTAACACTATTTTCTAATTGTTGTTGTTTCAGTTTCAAATAGTCACTTCGTTTTTGTATACAAACTGCATTCTACGTATTTCTAATGCAATGGTAATCCTCTAAAGCTCGAACATCCTTAGATTTACGAAACCTATTTAAATATTTGCATGTTTCTTTTTTCAGTTTATCACACTTTGCATCATGCCAAGTTTGAGCTCTGTTTCCTCTCTTACCAGTTAGTTTTTTTCATATCTGAGGCAGCTGTACAAAGTGCTTGTACAATAAGGTCTAAGCTATGACTGGCTTAGTAACTCTTGAATACTTTCTGAGAACATATTTTGTCTAAAGCGCTCAAGCTTATCATTATGCCAAACAAATCTATACGACTGTTTCTCAGTTGTTGTATGATACGTGTGAAGCGCACGTAACTTCATAGTGAGAGGACGACGGTCGGATTCTGTGCGGGAAGAGATTGCAAAGTCAAGCACACTATCAAAAATTGATGTTGAACTTAATATATAATCTACTACACTTGTTCCGTTATGACCAATAAACGTAGGGTCGCCTATTTCTGAGTCGGATCCACTTCGTCAATTCATTATATAAATGTTGAGAACTGAGCATAAGTCTAACAAGCCCTTGTCATACACATTTACAATTTTGTCAGATGAAATCTTTTTATACTAAAATAATCTAATAAGTGTCAACCATGTCAGCGAGCTAGACCACCCGATCGCCTCTTACAAGACCAATAATAAGCAGGATCTTAAAGGGTAGCACGTATAGGTCGTATATAAATAATTGAACGTTGTTTTGTGTACGGGTCTGCCTAAGTGTACATAGATCACATAAGGACACCCACCGATGCATACCCTTAGCATTTTCAGGTGTCGCGTCTTACTTTGTCTCCTAGGATTTTGTGTATTTGTCTTCAATGGACACCTGTGAATGAGCAGTATATAAATTTGAATCAATATCAGTCCTCGCAAGCTTGTCTGGCTCGGCACACATGACCATATATTGGATGTAATCTAATAGTATGTGTCCGAGTCTACCGATGATATTTGGTAGACGTCCATCAGGTTTCTGCCTGCATTTTTGTGGAAATCCTAAATGCATTCGATTGTAATAATATTCGAAAACAGTAAGTAACCCTACTGCCCCATGCAACACAAATGTATTAACACTGCACTTCAAATACAAAAAAATAATGAGTATTGAGCTATACATTTTGAAACCATGATGCATAATGTTAACCATTTCTTCACACCAAATGATATGGATGTGCCTAACGTCCACGAACCCGATAAAACCTGGCATAGTACATGTTTGACTGTTCTCCACAGGAGGGATGTATAGTTTCTACTCCGAGGAAGACAATTCCAGTGCACTGGATTCGGCTGCCATTAGATTACTTCCCGATGTGTCACTGTGTTCCGAGACTGAGATGATAGAGGTATGCGATTTGAGAAACGTTGAATATCAGTTGCTGAGATCTGCTTTGAATTAAATATACAAATTTATACAACATATATGTGTTTTAGCCGCGAGGGTTTATGCAGACACAATATCATTTGGATCATGTAGCCATCATCTACGACATCTTAAACCTTTATATTATCAATGTAAGCATTGTGAAGGCAGTGGTTTGTTCCTATTCCTTGCTTACTTTTTTTAGTATCGTCATGGTGTTTTTTCACATTTATTACAGCTATTCAGCCGTGGACTGACTTTGACAACGTCCATGCCTTACTTCACTGATAGCGTCCGTATTGACTCCACCGTTGGAAATGACACCCTCTTCACCTTCACTCTGGCTGCCAACACCGATATCGAGGTAACGCCCATTTTGTCTGATCTTATCTTATCGAGGTAACATTCATTTATCTGACCATACCTGATCAAACACTGGTGAATTTATTTGATATCAAGGACAATACATCTTGGCTGCCAACACCGATATCGAGGTAATGTCCACTTATCTGACCGGTGATACCCCATTAGTCAGACACCCCAGTTGTCAGGCGCACTTGAAGTGAAGGTGGAAAAGGCTCACCCCTACAGTAACAATAGATCAGTCCTGACTAGTATATCCCCTGTTCTTTAGGATCAAGTGACCAGCATAACACAGTGTTTGCTTTGAATAATAAGAACAACATGGGCCTTATCTAATTGGCTTATCTCTTGCACAATAAGATCAAACTCCCATATGTCAGCCTTGACTGTTAAAGTTTAATCCCCTTGTATTGATCTACTCACATAATATTAAGAGTTTTCTTATGCATAGTAGATAGTGTGGCGTAATTAACATTGTGAGTAAACCAATAAAAAATAAAAAAGCAACTTGACACTGACTTCTCAACTCAGGTCTGATGTTTTTACTTGACAAAGTATATGTTTCCCGAAATGTCTGTACTGCACAATAATGGCAGGTTTGCAGAAAGTAGAGAGGCACGATTCAGTTGATCTTTGATCGCCATGTATACCACAAGAACAAGACGAGGACGACTTGTTTGCACTGGAGATGCACTGTCAAGACCTGTACAGGGAAGTGCACAACAGTTGGAAACTTCGTAAGAAATTGCACTGAGCACAACAAGAATCAACTTCATCAGCTGGATGTGAAAGCGTGCCCGAGAAAAACCCACGACGCCTATGCCAGCACTCTACCAAGACGAACTACTGAAGTACAACGAAGAAGATGCTGCACGCCTACCCTCCTATTCCGGTCTTGACAGCGCACTGTACAGACACAGAGGTCACACAATCCCAAGAATACCACTGATCCTTGCGGACATTCAGCTGGATGGTATTTGGACTGAAACACTTGACTCTGAGCGATGTCTTCTGTTCACTGATGTGATGAGGACAAGATTGTTGTTTTTTCTACTTATTCCCAGCTACGAGCCCTTCAGTCAGCTACCACTATCTACATGGACTGAACCTTTACAGCAAGTCCTGAATTTGACTTTGCAACTCCATATTGTGCCAGTAGTGCTAGAGAATGTGACAATTTTACTTATATACATGTGATATTGTGAAAAAGTAACAAATGTCATGAAAATTACAAAAGATGCTATAAAAATAAATAAAAAATCGCAACTGTCTCATTATGTCTTGCGAATGGGGTAACAGTTGGATTAATCCATTTCCCCAATGGGTAACAGCCTTTCCAAATTTGTTCACTCCACCAAGTAACTGAGTTTTTTTCAAGTGTCTAACTAATGGGGAGTCTGACTATTGGGGGGGGGGGGCGCACCGTCTGACCTTACCGTATCGAGGTAACGTCCATTTTTTCAGACCTTACCTTATCGAGGTAACGTCCATTTGTCTGACCATACCTTATCAAACACTGGTGAATTTACTTGATATCAAGGACATTACATCTTGGCTGCCAACACCAATATCGAGGTAACGTCCATTTGTCTGACCTTACCATATCAAACACTGGTGATTGAATTTAATATGAAGGAAAGTACATCTTGGAAGAACTACTTCAGGTAAATCCACGTATCACCCGTGCCGTATACCACACCAACAGGGCTGGATGATAACTATCTTTTAATACAACATGAGTACTTGAGAGGGTTATGTTATAAATTCCGTGCTATTCGGACTACCTCTTCATAGGATAAGTATAATTTTGCAATAGGGAAATATGCTTGGCTGTTTGTTCCACCCGATTGACCGCGAGGACAAACTTTTCACAGCTATAATTGCCTTTTGTATCATTGAACCCAGATAGTTTGAGCAGAATCGCATTATCAGTTGGTCGATTGGCTGAACTGTTGAACTTTTCAAGCCAATTACCTATGCGATAAAGCCGAAAAACGTGTACCACAACTGACTACACTGACCGTCTGTTGCAGGTGAATGTAAGCGACCCAAGTGGAGATACGTATGATGAGAGATCAGCGGAGTACAGCATAGACTCTGAATTAAATATTGTTCGGCTCAGAATCCCCTTTGCTAAGGTAATCTAAGTCAGTTGGTGTCTGTGGCGAAGCAATTCACGCTGCAGATATTATCTCTGAGCTGTCAGAAAGCCTATCTGTGATCGTTAGTTCCACGAAACTTGACAAAAAAATCACGTTTGATTTTCCGCGCAACGCTGACATGCTGTGATTTACTGCCAACTCCTGACTCTTACCATGAGTGCAAACTAAGATATGTAGGGACTCAGGAATCGGTGTGGATCCCTGTTACAAAGCGACTGCAGTGGTACTACAAAACGTTAGCAGATACATCTGCACTATTACCAGATATGCGTCAGGCGTGAAAACTTCAGAACCTGAAAACATGTTCATTACTTATTTGTAAATGACTGACTTCCCTATGTTCAAAATGAGAAACGCATCGTAGTGTCCCGCAAATGTACATTTTCAACTATATACCTGCTTGAAAGTTTAATCATTATCCTCAAAAACATATTGAATTAGGATTTTCATTTTCTTGATATTCATAGAATGTATGTCTGACAAATTGCATCAATACCATTTGGACCCCTAATATTGCAATTTTAGATCAGGGCCAAGTTCAACGTTATGTCTTTATGGCGATCCAAATTTCAACAGTCGAGCCTTTGATATTTACATACTTTTCACCTGTTGGGTTTCAATAGAGCATTTTCTTTCTGCTGGCTGCAAAGAGCCCAATACGACACTTGCTCATATGATGTTTGGTGAGGGTTGCAGCATTCAAGGAAACACGTGGAAGAGATTTTCTCATTTGATTCATCAATGACCAAAATTATGTCTCCTGCAATTCCCTGTTTTGAATTGTACCATATGCCCCTCCAATCAGTGTGCGAAATAGTTTCCAAAGTTTGCTAGCCAGTCAGGCTAGCTATGCCTGAGAGTTCCTAGCCCACAAGATAATTCACTAGCCCAAAATTTGAATGTAGAAAATAAGCAAAAGATAACAAAAATGGACGACAAAAAGATATTGTCGGGATGACACGGGTTTCATAATTAAGATGCTAATATGGTGAACATTTTTATCAGGCCGTAATCTTGCATGATTTGAAAGTGTATTATTATTTAACAAGTCGGAGAGTGTGATATATTTACAAAATGACAAATTCACCAGCCAGTCGGTCGAGTGACTGTGGAGATTTACTGGCCCGACTGGATTTTTACTAGCCACGGGCTAGCGGGCCAGTGGCTATTTCGCACACTGCCTCCAATTAATCGCTTTTGCACGTGTTTGTGACAAGAGCCACTCTCCGTTTCTTGTATTGTCGCTTATAATGAATTATTTGTGAAGAGATGCTTATGATCTTGTCTTGGGAAAAAAAATTTGGTTTTGTTGCGATATGTGTCAAAGTTTCAGGATAAGCAAATTTGGGGATCTTAAAATGATTCTCAAGGATTCTCTCATATATCGTTTTATTGTTGTTTACTGTCGGTGCAGCATGTTTTGGAGGATATTTGAGACATTAAATTTTCTGGCGCTGATGTGTCATATTTCATATCATAACACCGAGTGTCACCTCTACATCTTAAACACGTTCCAGCCAGGGCGATGGACATTCACTGTTCAGAGTAGATCCGTTACCGGGTCAAGTTTTGAGTCTGTGATAGTCGTTGTGAGGTCGTTACCGATGGTGAACCGTAGACCATACAAGATCGAGACATGGCTTAACACGATGACCGCAAACGTCACTGACAGGCTCCCCGTCGTGTACACATACGTCCACATCGGCTACAACCCCATCATCCACGCCTCTGTACAAGTGACTGTTGACAGGTCTCCACAACCAAGTGTAACCTTAATCCTGAAAGACAATGGACAAGGTATGTTCACTTAAGCTGAAAAAGTCATTGTTACTTGTAGAAACAAAGCATATTTTCGGAAAGCCCAATAATAAAGAGCAGTAGGAATGACAAGTGTTTATGGATGATCAACTTCTCTACTGTACATTTGCGACGTTTCGGTATAGATGTTTATACCGTTTTCAAGCATGACATGGGGAATGAGTACAGCAGGATATATATAGGGTAACGTCGCAGTTGTACAATACAGAAGTTGATCATCCATAAACACTTGTCATTCCTATTGCTTACAACTTCTAGAATGCCTCTCAAACTGTTAATAAAGAGCAGTTCATTTGGGAATTAATTCAAAGTTTGAAATTGTTCTTTCTTGCAGTCGTCGATGCACGGGCTAATGACGGTGTTTACTCGGCTGTTTTTCTTGAATTTACAACCAACCAGCGGTACTCCATGCAGACCAGTGTGTCATCCGTAGAAAACCAGACCCTTATCATGATTTCCGGGAACTCCGGAGCTGAAGCTTACTCCATCTTTCAGAGTATGTCGAGTGCATATCCGGGGCAAGATGTATTTAACAAGGAGAACATGTTCAGTTAACGCAGTGCTGTTATAATGCCAAACTGAAGAATTTCCGTGTCATCGCGTCTTTCACTCGAAATAGTATTTTCATTGCAAATCATATCTCGAAGATAGTCCGGAGCAGGCCATGTCCAATCAACTTATCGTTTTCAGTGTTTATTAGTTTGATTACTTTCCCCACATAATCAGGTACTTGATTATGACAAAATGTCTTTCACAGTGTGTTGTTTTACATTGGCAATGCAAGAAAGTGTGAACTAAAATCAGAATTCTCGATATTTCAAAGCATATTGTATGCAAGAAATATACGTAACATATATTATATTTGTGATTACAGGGTCTCAGAAAAGTACAAAATTCTAGTACTGGTAGGTTGATAGGTTGAGTCCCATCCGGAATTCGAGCCCGCCCTCTCTCTTAGAGTCAGGCAGCTAATCGCCTTCACACAAAGTAGCGATCCTACCACTCAGACCGCGGCTTGGCATTGTGTATTCAACGAAAACACATTATTTTGTACAGTGCAAAACCTATGTAGGTCTTATTTTCGGTTACACGGTCGAGATTATATTTTTTATACAGAATTCCATGGCTTCATCTGAAAATAAGATGGTGGCTCCCTTTGTCGCGAGCTACCGTAGATTTGCTTCAATGTTGCTGACTGTGTTTATTATTGACTTTTGTCAATTGCGGTATCACATTACTTTCCATCAAGTTTCCACAACAAATTACGATCTGTTTGAGGTCGTCAAAAAACTGTAAGTATACATAGTAACATTTCTTTCAGATACATCCCGGCCTGTTCGGATGGAGCCAGCTGAATTATTTACAAGAACTGCGTCACCTGGCACTGTGGACGTCACTGGGTACGATAGTTCAGTAGACATATTTGCCCCCAATGACATATCTGACCTTTTGGTAGTAACTTCAGACGCCAAAGCCTTCACAGTGACCTTAAACTGGACTGCGCCAGGAGGTGACCTGGATAAAGGAACAGGTAATTGAAACGAAGTTGCTGATGATGTTAACCACTTGTTTGCTATCAAGGACGACATTTGTATACAGACAATAGTAGCAGTAGTTCCACCTGTTTAGCTAGCAAACACATATAGACATCCTGAAAGGAAATGGAATCCCGTGATAGATCTCACGCGTAACTTCTCACCTTTGTATATTTCTCAGGATATGCCTCTCAGACGGAACTAATAAAATTTGGCTTGTATTCCATGTTGAAACAATGGTATGTTTGTCAAATGTTCCTGTTTGCTTTGGTACTGTTGCACCATGTTACACAGCTGACAGATACGAGCTCCGACTTGGCAGCAGTCTGAACCAGCTGAGTGAAACCTTCAGCACAGCACAGCTGATTGAGGAGAAGGATCTGCAGAACAGTTCCCTCGCGCCCAGCTCTGCAGGCTCCGAACAGCGCGTGGTTATTAATGTACCAAGAGACTGGAACTATAGTGCCTACTCGTTTGGGGTCATTGCTATTGATGATGCAAATCTGAGGTCACGTGTATCTAATTTGCAAAGTGTGACCTTCAAACAAGCAAGGGTTCAAGGTGAGATTCGGCACTATTTGTTATTAGAGAATACAGTGTTAATTTCTTCTTTTGCTCGATCTCAAAATATATATGAGGACGTTTTTAAAGTGTTTTGTAAAGTATTGTGTAATTATATTAGAAATACAGTTAAACACCGTTATGTCGGACTCATGGTCGTCTCGAAGTAGCAGCTTGTACATTATTAATTCATTATACCGAAGCCTGATATATACTGACTATAATTTACAAAACAGATGCATCTTTAGATGTTATAATTTTTCAAATTCAAGATAGACATTGTTTCATTGGATGGTATCACCAATGATAGTACCTGACCACCAGAGAAGACTGGATGCAATGTATAACTTGAAGTTATGTACATGCACATAGTTGTTGATAGTTTTTAAAACTAAAGACGAATAAAAGTATAACTTAAAACTGGAATGCTAAGAGGTTTAGATGGAAAAAAAGAAAACGTTGTATTTTCCACTTATGTCCTACCAGTTTCTGATTTATTTTAGAATCTTTACATCAACCTGTCTAATTTACACGAATAAAAGTGTACCTGATAAAAAGATATGATATAATCTATAGTCAGTTGCAGATTGTAAATCCTACAGCGCACATTGGCAGACTTTTGTGATCGGGAAGCCCCCAATATAGCCATAAAATATTCATATACTCATGCCAATAATGGTTGTCACCCCTTTCAATTAAGGTGTGAGGTGTGCTTGGGGTTGGGGTGGGGACGGGGTGACAACCATTATTGGCATGAGCATAAATCAAACGACGAAGAATTAATGCATAATATTGTATTTATAGGGGAATCCAAAGACAAGATGCCTCCTGGGAGGATTACAGATCTGACGTTATTGCACTGTGATCCAGTTAGCAAGACCTTCACCTTATCCTGGACAGCCCCTGGTGATGATGGATACACAGGCAGAGGTAGGTCCGCTTCAGACTCGAAGTCACCGTTTCTAGGTGAGAAAACGTCAGCATCTTATACCACTCGTAACTAGCGGCTAATAGAATACGGCTAGGCGACTTGCTTGATAACGCTTAGATGGCGATCATAATGTCAATCTCTGGTCTATCTGCCTAGATATTTACGTCATGTAGATCTCATAGGATATGCAGTCGTTCCTAGAACGTTTTATTGCGAAACGCACCTTGTCAATTTTATAACTAATGTATTAGGAATTTGTAACGGAAGTGTCACGAAGGTTTTAATTCCGATCATCTAGAAAACAGCTGCATGAGAAATAAAATCAGCTCCGATTGAATTGTCCCACTCTTTCGTGATAAGCGAGACACCAGTAGATATTCCTTTGGTTCCAGATATCTTTATAGGTCGGTTTCCTCAAACATTCACAATCTTCTTGTTCGAGATCAGTGCCGGTTGTTTTAACACAAAGCAAAGATGTGAAGAAGAAAATGATCGATTTGTATAGGCTGATCGGGGGGTCAGGCTTTCTGAATTGATTGATGCATGCCATTGCATCCCAGTTGCGTACGTGTAGATCGATGCTAATGATGTAGATCACTGGTCCAGATTCGGTTATTCAGAGAGCTACCATATAGCTGGTCACTCTCTGAGTGCGTCATTGAACAACAAACAAACAATCTAAGTATTGTTCCCTCTTTCAGTCAGCCGTTACGAGATGCGGGTTGGAGAGACAATACTCGCCATGAAGACAAACTACCGCAGCATGCATCTTGTCTCAAAAGATGAAATTCTCAACGGTTCCATTCTGCCGCTTCCTTCTGGGAAGGAACAACGCATAGCTGTCAGCTTGAACAGAAATGAACCACGAGAAATATTTGTTTTTGCAGTCCAGTCGTACGACCAGGTAGACCTTCCATCAGAATTATCTAACTTTCTCCGGGTCAACGTGACCGAATATAGCACTGCATTGAAAGTGATTGAAGAGAAGGGAGAGGAAGATTTAAGCTGGATTGGACTTGCAGAAGGACTAACTGCCGCAGCGGTTATTTCATTGTTTGGAATCATCATTTTCGTTGCCGTCAAATGGAAAATAATTGGTCAGAAACATGTCCTATAAACATGCATAGTAGCCAAATTTAAGCATTCCTCGTGAAGAGAACTCTTTTATTATGAAACTATTCCATATTCCTATTTGCACACCTATTTTATTCATACACTTCAGTATGCCTCTTTAGCAAGTGCAGTGGTGATTACATATACTGAAAGGCAAAGGAAACGTCGTGATATTGGAAATGACATTTGAGTAACAATGGAGTATTTGAACCTATTTTTTTAAAATATACACCGGAAGTCAAGTTTGAGGTAAACATGAATCGTGGTCGTATAGCCTGCATTGCTCAATGAAATATTGTTTGAGGTTGAGGTTTGAAATGTTATTGTTTTGGAAAGGGAAGAGTTCGCACAAACACAACATTGAAATCGAGATGCACAAGCATCATGCATGCATTCAGGCATAACTTGACGGCTTGAATAGCAATCAAGCCGGTACTTAAATGTTATTTATATGTTATTTTCCAATATTCCGACGTTTCTTTTGCCTTTCAGTATATTTAGTATAAATTCTGTCTGTACTTAACGATTTCCACAACCGGTAAATTTTGCCGAATTCGTTTTGTTTATTATCTTATGGTTGACAATACGGACATATGTTGGTTCGTAATCAGTTCCCTGTTGAATAATACTTATGTTATTGACTACTTAACGTTGTTTAAAAATGGTCATATTATTTATTTCATTTACATTGCTTTCAATGACTTAACACGCATGCTTTTGGGCACGAGGAAGAATCTACTCATGACGAAAAACAACCATTTTCCGTTTTTGAAGATGTACTCTGTGATCGAGCCCATGGGCACTGTAACTCATGATTTCAGCCACTGGTGTGATCATCGCTGTTCGCATGGGTAGAGAGCGTTGTGATATTAAACTACACTACAAAAGTCCGAAGGGCACCTGATTCTTTGACACTGCAAAAATTGATCATTCGTGACCTTTACTCAGTAAAGTATTACTTTAAGTAGTATATTCATACATACACTCCGTTATTAACAGTCTGGTTCATATTGTCCCATACTCGTATCTCCGCATCTATTTGCGTTTCGGAGCTCATATTTGCAGGACATGAATGCTTAGAAATGTTTGAGTATGCTTTCATGAATTTTCTTGTACTTAAAACCAATGTCCATTTTGCTGTGTTCTCTTAATTCGTTGTAGTGGAGCGACCGGACAATGTGATATTAACATTGTTTTGGTGAGAGTGTTTAACTCCCCTGGGTAAGATACATGGGTATAATTTGATTTACACAAATTAAGTATAAGCTTCTAATATTACTGTGCCATCACTGATCGTGGATATGTCATTTCTGAAACTTTGCGTGTGTGTTTTTCAAAATCCCTTTTGAACATACAAATTGAATTATTTTATGTCCTACGGGATGGTGGTTTTTTCGAAACTGTAGAGCCTGTTGAAAGCATCCAGTTGTATCATTATCTGTTTATGGCAACCCTTTGGGGATGCAGGATGCGGGATGCCGGAATAACACTGTTTTCAGAATTATCAATGTTTGTCTGTCAGCTGCTTGTGAAGTGTTCCGCTTTATGTTTAATGGAGGTTACCTTTGATACTGTTACCCCTGCTATGGGTCCTTTTGTAAATAAATATCACAACATCCGAGATACTTTAAATATATGTTTTAAAAAAACGATGCAACGATATCTGTAATTCGTTTGACACGCCTTCATTGAAACGTCAATGATTACCGTAGATGTAAAATGACAGATCAGCGATGAGACTGGGATTTGGTTTAAACATATTATATTGTCCAAAAGACAAGGGGATTACGCACACGTGCATCACTTATGGCCGCCTTCTCCCTAAATACAGTTGAATATGTTATTCCTGTGATTTGAAGGAAACGAACCCGTAGTATTCAACAACTGTGGCATAAAGTGCAGAAAGAATGTTATATGTTTCTGTAATGCACACATGAACAACTACATTGACACTGAGGATGTCAACGCCAATGTTTGTCGTCAAAAATATGTTTCGAAACAACATGAAGATATGATAGCACCTTGCCCAAGCGAGTTCGAAGCACACAAATGTGACCGAAGCGTACTTACAATGCACCAGGAAGAACTGATATTACAAAGGCTAACATTCCTTTTCACGATTCTGAAATACTGTTAAATAGTCAGGGATACTCGGAAAAAATTCCAATATTGTAAGAGATTTTAGTATCTAGTTATAGCTGTAATAATGATAATGAACACACACATGCATGCAGGCACGCACGCACGCACGCACACACACACACACACGCACGCTCGCACGGAAACCAAACGCGAAATATACAACATAACAATATATATCAGCACGAAAGGGGAATTGTTTAATTTTATAAGAGACATATTATTATCTGTTCTTATAAAAGATTCCATTAAAAAATGAACTGCCTTAATTTAAGTCTATATAAACATGTGCCTCAAAAGGTCACTTGTTGGGGCCAAGCTAATGTTTGTCATTAGGAATATGCTTCGAAAGAACATGAAGATATGAATACAGGTCACGTTTCATGGATAACAACTTCTTTTTGTCCTTTATGCAACGTTTCAGAGCTAATTATTTGCTCCTTCATCTGGTGTATGCTGAGTCAGTGCACAGATTGAATATATGTAGAAAAAAAATCAAGGTGGGTTAAAGTACAAAGTTAACATACTACGAAACCATTTAGCTGGTTTAAAGTACACATATAACAATGTAAGATAAAGACGATGATTATAGCACAATGGAGTACACACTGGGAAGGAACATGCCTTAGTTTCGGTTAATGGATAGCTTCTTTGGATTTGGATGCTTCCTGAACTTGTTATCCATAAAAAAGTACCATTTATTCATTTTCATCCAACTTATAAATGCCTTTCAAGAACGACATGATGATATGAGATCACCTTGCCCACGTGAGTGTGAACTGGGCCGAAGCTCACAAAGGTGACCGAAGCGTACTTACAATACATCAGGAAGAACTGATATTACAAAGGCTAACATTGTCAGAGATTTTGTGTCTAGTTATAGCACAGGCAAACTGTAGCGCAAATAGGGTTGCGAAACATAGAGAAAAATGACCAATCCTGTTATGCGAGTGAATCGAGCAAAGGTTGGCAACGTACTTACGTCGCTTCTTTGCGAAAAATATTTTTAATGTCAAAAGACAACATCGCCACCATCAAAGGTAGACACCCATTTCCTTAAAGGGTCGTGGTCTCAGATTTCCAACTTCATATTTAAGAGATACCTGACATAAAATATATTTCATTTAACATTTTAAGCGCCACTCGTAACATAAATATAAGTTATCTTTCACCCACTAATGATAGGAGACAGGGGTTGCCTAGCTTACACAGTGGTTTAAAAATCGACGGCTTGTGGCGTGAAATGGCGCTTATGTGGGAAGGCCATGCAATATGTGAAATGTGGTAAAAAATCACTACAAAGGTATCTTGGGCACCCACACCCCACTGCATGGGTGGGTGGGTGTGTGTGGGGGGTGGGGGGGACATGATCATGATATCGCCATACCATTATTTCTTCCCACACAATAATATTCAGTTATTCGACAAGTTTAATGAAACGTTATCACCGACAGATAATTGATGCGCATGCTCCATCCTGATTAAGAAAAAAATAATTTCAATACAATCATGTTACGTCACGATCAGGGGTAGATGGAGCGCTCCAACAGCGTCATGATGTTACTCAAGATGTATACGTCATGACAGGATAAAGTCAGCATCGTTGATCTTTTAGCGAAGAAGTTTTAAAATATGTAATTATTCAAAATTTCCGCAACTATGATGATTACTACAAAGGGCACATAATCAATGTTGAAGCCAAAATACCTTGTGTGATAACAATAATCCATGGTACGAACCTGAACCCGAGGTCCATCCATGGTACGACCCTGAACATGTCCAGGGCGTCATGGAAAATGATGCTTTCAAACTTCTGTGGAATAGACCTATATACAGCCTGAGAAGAATTCTTGCCAACAAACCTGATCTTGTCCTTTTTTGATAAAGCTAATGAATTTATTTATATCATTGAATTTTCTCTGACTTGGTGATCGTTCCAGGGAACCTGACAGCCCAACGTTACATCAACCACGTGTTAGAGCTTCACCTTCTCCCGATTATTGACCAACAGACACAGATTTTTCAACGGGACAACGCCCGGCCTCATACTGCACGTGCAACAATGAACTTTCTGCAGAATTCCAACGTCAATGTCTTGCCATGACCCTCTAAATCACCAGACCTCAACCCTATTGAACACCTGTGGGATACTCTGGATCGACGCGTACGTCAACGTCAGCCGCCGCCACAGACGCTGCAACAGCTCGCCGTTGCACTGCAGGAGGAGTGGAGAGCCATTCCCCAGGAACGAATCCGGCGTCTTATCCGTTCTTGTCCAAGGAGATGCCGTGCAGTGATTGCAGCGCGTGGTGCTCATACGAGATACTGAGACAGACGCCCCCCTGGTGACAAACTGGTGTCTGTGAGATGACTTTTGAAATGACAATTTTAAACATGCCCATCTGGGTTATTATTCTGCCAAATTTCAGACTTCTGTCTTAAATAATACAAATGCCGTGTCGTCCTAAAACTTCAGATCAAAATCTCTAAAATACAGGGGTTGCGTTTCTTTTTTGACAGAGTTTATATCCTCACGAAAGGGGAATTGTTTAATTTTATAAGAGACATATTATTATCTGTTCTTATAAAAGATTCCATTAAAAAAATGAACTGCCTTAATTTAAGTCTATATAAACATGTGCCTCAAAAGGTCACTTGTTGGGGCCAAGCTAATGTTTGTCATTAGGAATATGCTTCGAAAGAACATGAAGATATGAATACAGGTCACGTTTCATGGATAACAACTTCTTTTTGTCCTTTATGCAACGTTTCAGAGCTAATTATTTGCTCCTTCATCTGGTGGATGCTGAGTCAGTGCACAGATTGAATATATGTAGAAATAAAAAATCAAGGTGGGTTAAAGTACAAAGATAACATACTTTGAAGCCATTCAGCTGGTTTAAAGTACACATATAACGATGTAAGATAAAGACGATGATTAGAGCACAATGGAGTACACACTGGGAAGATGCCTTGGTCTCGGTTAATGGCTAGCTTCTTTCTTTGGATTTGGATGCTTCTTGAAGTTGCTATCCATAAAAAGTGCCATGTATCTATTTCATCCAACTTATAAATGCCTTTCAAGAACGACATGATGATATGAGATCACCTTGCCCACGTGAGTGTGAACTGGTCCGAAGCTCACAAAGGTGACCGAAGCGTACTTACAATACATCAGGAAGAACTGATATTACAAAGGCTAACATTGTCAGAGATTTTGTGTCTAGTTATAGCACGGGCAAACTGTAGCACAAATAGGGTTGCGCAACATAGAGAAAAATGACCAGTCTTCTTGTATGCGAGTGAATCGAGCAAAGGTTGGCAACGTACTTACGTCGCTTCTTTGCGAAAAATATTTTTAATGTCAAAAAGACAAAATCGCCACCATCAAAGGTAGACACCCATTTCCTTAAAGGGTCGTGCTCTCAGATTTCCAACCTCATATTTAAGAGTTACCTCACGTAAAATATAAACTCTGTCAAAAAGAAACGCAACCCCTGTCCTCAGATATGAAAAATTCGTTTGAATGAAGTTATTGCTTCCAAACTAAATTTTATTCGAATGTATTGAAATGATACACGTAATTAATGAAGATTACAATCCAAACAACTGCATTTGTACGCATAAGTGAATTTTATTGCTTATTCCGTCACAACGCATGAAATGACCCTCATGGTGACTTCGCACAAAAAAACACATGCAAATGATGAAAATGGCAGTTAATGTAGGGGTGTATAAAAGCCCATGTGCTTCCGTATTATATTCATTCATTTGTCGCCGAAAAGCTGTGTTAAAAATGCCACGATTGAGTGCTGCCGACCGAAATATCGCCATTGGTCGTGTTCAAGCCGGAGAAAGTTTTGGAACTGTTGCACGGCACCTAAATGTTCACAAAACAACGATATCCCGACTTTGGAGCCGCTACAACAACTTCAATTTGACCAACGATCGCCCGAGAAGTGGAAGGCCAAGAATCACGACCCCCCCCTTCAAGATCGGTACATCCGGGTCCATCACCTGCGTAATCGGCATGCCCCACCAACCGTGACTGCCACACAAATACCAGGTTTGAGGAGAGTGTCAGCTCAAACGATTAGGAACCGTCTGAAAGAAGCGGGTTTACGTGCCTGTAGACCAGTTGTTGGACCTGTACTACGCCCCCTACATCGACGCCGACGACTCAGGTGGTGCAACAACGTAAGGATACGGACTTTACAAAACTGGAGGCGAATCTGGTTTTCTGATGAATCACGTTTTCTTTTTGCAACGTCACGACGGAAGACAGCGTCTGTATAGGAGACGTCATTAACGTTTTGCGCCCATCTGCGTCCGACAGGTGGACAGATTTGGCGGAGAAAGCGTCATGGTTTGGGGAACCATCTCATACAACCAGAAATCAGACTTGGTGATCGTTCCAGGGAACCTGACAGCCCAACGTTACATCAACCACGTGTTAGAGCTTCACCTTCTCCCGATTATTGACCAACAGACACAGATTTTTCAACGGGACAACGCCCGGCCTCATACTGCACGTGCAACAATGAACTTTCTGCAGAATTCCAACGTCAATGTCTTGCCATGACCCTCTAAATCACCAGACCTCAACCCTATTGAACACCTGTGGGATACTCTGGATCGACGCGTACGTCAACGTCAGCCGCCGCCACAGACGCTGCAACAGCTCGCCGTTGCACTGCAGGAGGAGTGGAGAGCCATTCCCCAGGAAAGAATCCGGCGTCTTATCCGTTCTTGTCCAAGGAGATGCCGTGCAGTGATTGCAGCGCGTGGTGCTCATACGAGATACTGAGAAAGACGCCCCCCTGGTGACAAACTGGTGTCTGTGAGATGACTTTTGAAATGACAATTTTAAACATGCCCATCTGGGTTATTATTCTGCCAAATTTCAGACTTCTGTCTTAAATAATCAAAATGCCGTGTCGTCCTAAAACTTCAGATCAAAATCTCTAAAATACAGGGGTTGCGTTTCTTTTTTGACAGAGTTTATTTCATTTAACATTTTAAGCGCCACTCGTAACATAAATATAATATCATCATGTTGTTCTTGAAAGGCATTTATAAGTTGGATGAAAATGAATACATGGCACTTTTTATGGATAACAACTTCAAGAAGCATCCAAATCCAAAGAAAGAAGCTAGCCATTAACCGAGACGAAGGCATCTTCCCAGTGTGTACTCCATTGTGCTATAATCATCGTCTTTATCTGACATCGTTATATGTGTACTTTAAACCAGCTAAATGGCTTCATAGTATGTTATCTTTGTACTTTAACCCACCCCGCTGCATGGGTGTGTGTGTGGTGTGTGTGGGGGTGGGGGAGGGACATGATCATGATATCGCCATACCATTATTTCTTCCCACACAATAATATTCAGTTATTCGACAAGTTTAATGAAACGTTATCACCGACAGATAATTGATGCGCATGCTCCATCCTGATTAAGAAAAACATAATTTCAATACAATCATGTTACGTCACGATCAGGGGTAGATGGAGCGCTCCAACAGCGTCATGATGTTACTCAAGATGTATACGTCATCACGGGATAAAGTCAGCATCGTTGATCTTTTAGCGAAGACGTTTTAAAATATGTAATTATTCAAAATGTCCGTAACTATGATGATTACTACATAGGGCACATATGCAATGTTGAAGCCAAAATACCTTGTGTGATAATAATAATCCATGGTACGACCCTGAACCCGAGGTCCATCCATGGTACGACCCTGAACATGTCCAGGGCGTCATGGAAATGATGCTTTCAAACTTCTGTGGAATAGACCTATATACAGCCTGAGAAGAATTCTTGCCAACAAACCTGATCTTGTCCTTTTTGATAAAGCTAATGAATTTATTCATATCATTGAATTTTCTGTCCCTTTTGACAGCAACGTGGTTGGCAGAAAGCAGGAATAGCATGATAAGTATGCGGACCTCGCCTTTGAAATTTCTCGCTTGCATCCCAAGTACACTGTCGTCAGGCTCCCCACTGTTCTCGGTGCCCTTGGTTTGGTACCTCCTGATATCTTGACGCAGATCAGGAGAGTGCCCGGGTCTCCATCGGGAGCACAGCCCTTCTGACACTCTGGGTAATGCAGAAGGCTGCATGCAGTGTTGAGGAGTCTACATATTCTCTGGAAAGTTCTTGGTGGGTTCGACTAGGCAGTGTTTTCTGGGTGAAGTCCCATTCGCTGTCAGGGCTGCGTGTAGAGGAGGCAAGGGCCCTGAGATGATGATGAGCCTTACCAGCCTGACTGTGCCAGGATCACCCGAACCCTCTCTGCTGCATATTTCATCTACATCTGTAAAACATAATAATAATGAGGGTAATTATACTGCGCAGTACTCCATACCACAAAGGGGCATGCTAAAAGCGCGCACAAACGTTTGATGGGTCAGCAATGGAACTATATACATACACTGTCGTAGATAAGTGGTTTAGCAAGCGAGAATTGATTGGTTTCCTGTCATTTTGTCCCTTTATGACTACTACAAAAGAACCTATCCAGAGATTAATGGACTACTCCTTTCATCAACTGTAATTGTCCCACAATGTCTAATGAGACGTGTTATTTTCGATGCATTATGTTCTGATATGCTATATTCGCACCACAATTACATTGAATACCTCATCAAGAAGGTATTACATGTAGGGTAACTGTTATGAGTAAAGAGCACACTGATGGCGAGTCAGATAAAAGACGAGATTATTCTTCTGAATCCTGTTGAGGTAATCCTTTCGAATTGAGTTCGGTGCAGTGTGAGACGTTTGAGCATGTTTCGTTGTTAGATATGATAGAACTATATTTGTTAGCTAAAATTGATAAATAGTAATAACTTCCATTTAGCTGCAGCTACAATTATCTTCTTTAACTACTTTGAAACGTTCTTCTTTATTGTGAGGGATATTCTAAGTGCAATGTATTATACCTTGACCCTTAAACAATACATCTTAATGCTTGCCTAAATCCAAAGGTGGGAGGAAAATCTATGTCATTTAAAGAAGCTTGCATTTTACAGTAACTTGGAAGACCTTGTTCGATTTGGCTATGACATGTATTCAGAAATTTTACCACATGATTTAAACATTAATTTAGAAATAGTCAGAATTTCTTGTCATAAAAATTCGAACAGGTCGTTAAGTATTGTGGCAGTCTTTTACAAACATTGAGTGGTGTAGTACTCACGTATGTCACCTACCATCAACTGCCTTAAGTCAGTAATCAACACGCGGTGCATCAATCAGAAAGCAGGTCGAATTGCCCCCACACACTCTACATCAATCGGCACGGTCCCGCGAAGATCTGGGTTAGATCTTCCGTAACCCATGCTTGTCGTAAGAGGCGAGTAACGGGATCTAGTGGTCAGGCTCGCTGACTTGGTTGACACATGTCATCGTATCCCGATTGCGTAGATCGACGCTCATGATGTCAATCACTGACCTGTCTGGTCCAGACACGACTATTTACAGACCACCACCATGTAGCTGATGTATTGCTGAGTACGGCGTTAAACAACAAAAAGAAGTCAATCGTCAAGCGCTTTCAATTGCCTCAACTACTCGTGAAGGTCCTGATCAGAATTGATCTTCAGCAACACGTACTTATCGTAAAGGCCAGGCTCGCTGACTCAGTTAACATGTGAATGTATCCCAATAGCAGATATCGACGCTTATGATGTCGATCACTGGATTATGGCTGGTATATAGCTGCAATATTGCTGAATTCGGTGTTAAAGCAACAAACGAACACATATGTCCCCACATACACTGTATTACAATCAGAAAGCGCTACTGAATTCCTGCGCACGTTATTAAAGAGTACAAAATAGTTATTTAACTTCATTGAATGAATGATATCGAGAATGGAGCATTTATGGCCTGTGACAGGATCCGGGATATCCTTCATCCATAAAAGGAAAGAACATATGCATGTTCGTTTTGCAATTTATTCGCAAATGAGAATAATTCAGAAAATATTAGAAAATAGAGCTTTATTTTGAGCATAATAGTACAAAAACTCAACACTTGACAAGACTCTACTGTCTGCACCAATAAGCCCTACACTCTATTTCACAATAACATACTCCAACAATAGCATGGTGTCAGATACTGCTGCAATCTTGTTGAACACAACTATTATATCATACACACGATAAGGGCCTTGCTGTCTCACTCTCAAGTCCTTACCGAGGATAATCATTAAATAGTGGTGCTACAACATGAGAGCAGATGAATATTCGTACTTCAAGGAATTCACGAAATGAAAATGAAGATCTACAGATGACAGTGATTCTACCACATGATGCCAGCTATCATGTTTAATACAGTCAGGTCTAGTATGAAACCAGTATCAGTCTAGACATTCTCATCAATATCAAGTGTGATACTGGGTCTCAGTTAATTGGTAATAAATCATACTTACCTGCCATACTATGTTTCCATATGAATGCATTTTTGAATGTGAAAACCAACTCTCGAATGTCAAAAGCTCATCTGAGGCGGTTATGTTAGTCAGTTGCAAATGAAAAATATCCGAAAAAACAGTGACATGATTATGTTTGTATGACACCTCTTGTTGTTTTAATAAATATAAGAAACTAAACATTTTGCATAAACATAAGAAATCTGGGCCATGTATCATGTTACAATGTAGAACAGCTCATTTACTGTAAACAAGTTGAGATTCTGTACACTTCAGTACAACGTTTGCATTACTGTCTGTAATTGTCTTTGATAAGTATCCAACGTTTTTATAAGACATTGTGAATGCATGATTAATGTTCATTACACCGCTGACGATCAAATCTCCGACGAACAACAAAACAGTCTCATCAACCTAATGCTGTCATCTCAGGTACTGTTAGAACAACTATTTACAGGGGTCAAGCAGGACTTGCGTGATGAATATACGACTGTTTATGGCATGTATGTATTATATAATCGTGAATATATTAACATTTAACGTAACGTCGAAGTACAAATATGACCATTCAGAGTCAACCGGAAGAAGATGTTAAACATGAAACATTTCACATGTATATGTGTCCCGTAGAAGATGATTGTACACGTATCTCCATACAGAAGTATCAAATACCAAGTAACTGTGTCGATATTCACACTCACTTACATAAAGGCAATAAGCAAAGTAAATGAGGCACATTGACACATTTACCACAGCCGTTTTTTAGCATACACCAAATAACTGGCCATATCTGTCATAACATTCTTAACAACGATTTGTAGTGACATAAAAACACCATGTGTTAGTTCATATTTTCTTAACACTTAAGTACAATTTGTATTGTAATGTAACAAAAACAATATATTTTAAAAATGATTCCGTTCCGATTACATCAATAAATACACACACCATGTGCATGAATATAAACATATAATGTTATGCAATAAATACAATGGTAATATATTACACTGTTGTATATGGCATTCAAACACTAACAACGGATATTACCAGTTCTGATCGAATGTACGAGCTACGAAACAAACCCTACACACAATACTCGGATGGTCCTACAACAAATCCACATCATATAAATGAGCATAAGCGATTTGTACATTGCATAACATTTTGCGGTTTAAGTAAATACATATGACATCTATTCAACATATTCATAATGCTAAAGAAGGTTGATGTAATCATATATAATGCCAAGGTGGTAAGTTCATGCAATTTGTTATGTGGCATCGGCTATTCATTATATATACGAAATAATCTTTACATCACTAACCGCATCTATTCTAATGGATACCATGAATGTCACGCCATACACTATCCCCACAATAACACAATGTAAATAGCCAGTACAAAGTTATCATAATATATAATGGAACCAGCTGCATAAGAGGAAATAACGTACTTTGCTCTGGTTCCTGCCATATGAAAAATACACTGTTTTGTAAACTGATATACACGTAGACACCCATATATTCATATATTCCACGAAGAGGAAACGTCAAAGTATCACTATTGTGGACGATGATTAGATCGCTCCTTCCCTTGATGACGATAGCATGCATTATGTATACTCGAGTTGATGAGTGTCTTGCTTGAGTTGATGAGTGTCTTGCTCGAGTTGATGAGTGTCTTGCTCGAGTTGATGAGTGTCTTGCTTGAGTTGATGAGTGTCTTGCTTGAGTTGATGAGAGTCTTGCTTGAGTTGATGAGTGTCTTGCTTGAGTTGATGAGTGTCTTGCTTGTGTTGATGAGTGTCTTGCTCGAGTTGATGAGTGTCTTGAGTTGATGAGTGTCTTGCTTGAGTTGATGAGTGTCTTGCTTGAGTTGATGAGTGTCTTGCTTGAGTTGATGAGTGTCTTCCTCGAGTTGATGACTGTCTTGCTTGAGTTGATGAGTGTCTTGCTCGAGTTGATGAGTGTCTTGCTTGAATGTCTTGTTTGAGTTGATGAATGTCGCTTGATACATGTTGTCAGCATGGACATAGTCTAAAATAGTTGCTAATGACCCAGGGCCTCGATTCACAAAGATATCGTAGCGCTACGACGGTCGTAAGTCTATGTTGCAGCCCAGGAGGTACGACTGTCGTAACACTACGACGGCTTTGTGAAACGGGGCCCTGGATCATCGGCAACGATTCTAGGAACTATAAAAAAATGAGCCATGTAACACATTGTGACGTCATTTTCCTTAGCTTTCTCAGCTGGTTGTAACAAAGATGTTATTCGTGACCAGTTCAATAAAAAGTATAATATTCGTTATACCATATTCAGAACGATATTTCAATTATAGACTTTTAACGTTCTTCAGTAACAAACAGACATTTACACAGTAAGTACATCGTTAACACCGTGGTTATGCTTTCGGATGTCATTGAAAACTTTGATAATGTGGTGCCTTTCCTCAAAATGTGATTTACAAATTTGGATGGAATTCATTGGGACCATTCCCCGTAACAATGGACCATGATTCAGGCAATATGCTCCAGTTTCCCATATCCATGTGTTTCAGCGACAACAAACGATCCTATTGATATTCTTTTCATTTGGAAAACCCATTTGCTGCACATGGTGCAGAACAAATTAGGAATTACAAGATACCATCGCCTGTACGTGTTTTACAAATAGCATCTGCGTCGCTTAAACACACGGATCTTGAATTCCAGAGCCTCTTAGTAATCTGACTGATCCGACTGCGACTGGACATCGGATCGATTGTTCATATTACGCATGCGTATTAAGTCCATATGCCTGTACGGCGACTTCCGGTCCCAAACTGATGTTGAACGTTCATCTGAAAGTAGAGAATGCAATAGATGCAACTTTACGCAATATATGTTCGGAACCTAACTTGTATAGCGTTCCCTCGTCACGCCGAAGACCTTGGATTAATTCACTACATGGGTACAATGTGTGAAGTCTGTTTTTGATGTCCCCATTTCTTGGACATTGCTAACAGTTACGTGCAATCCACCTATCCCACTAAATCCATATGTGTGCAATGGTGATTAGAAAATAGAAACATTTTCACTGAAGAAGGGCTGGGACGATACACTATGTCACGATACGATACGTATCGCGATATTTTACCTGCGATACGATACGTATCACGATACATACACCTTGAAAGAATGACACAGTATTAAGATTTAAAATGATTTATTTGAAGGTATTTGTGTATAGCAATAACACTATTGTAATAAAGGAACAAGTATCTCTATCCTACTTGCGTATATATTTGCGTTCTCCACATAAGTACTTTAACATGTTTAAGAGAATACTGTTTGGAAAAAAAAGTTGTGTATCGTTTTGTATCGATACACAAGTCGACGATACGATAGCTGTATCAAACTAACATGTATCGTGATGTATCAGTGCATCGGTGAATTCTCCCAGCCCTAGTTCACAGCGTATAAGAATGTTCACAAATATATTAATTACACCCTCATCATTGTACAATAATGTATAGCTGTTTTGAAATTTGTAAATAGAACTGCAAAACTAATAACGGTTAATCAGAGTACACATAAAGTGAAAATCAAATCAAAGACCTGAGCTGTCTTTGTCACACTAATATCATATATTTTACCGAACAGGAAATAGCATCACTCACACAGAAGCATCATAAAGGACGATGAACATCGATGAACTCATTCACTCACCAAATAAACAATCAATAGCAAGAGAAGGCAGGAAACACTAGAACAGACTGTTTTCCTTTCCAATGTTCGAATGTAAATTGAACGATGGGGCAATTAAAATGTTCCATGCGCGTCTGATCATGATCATATATCTGTTCCACATGTGCAGTTAGGATATGCTTTGGAATTCTTTGACGTGTTTGGAATTACTTTCGTCAGGGTTTTTGTATCAGCACGTAACTACTTGTTTCTCTTTGAAAATGACGTGATTAAGATAGGACACGACTGAAATGTATAATAATATTTCCCGAGTGACGAAGCATGAAGTCACGAAATAATAAAGATTCATACCAACATAGCTGTGTTTCGTGTCCATACTGAGTGAGCTCATGAAGGACTTCCTAAAGCGATATGCTCTCTTCCTGACGTTGCCGAGAAATGGAGCTGTAGAAATAGTGTAAAGAACAGGGTTGATGGCCGAGTTGAGTGGCAGCACAAACACGGCGATCCAGGCATAAACCTACAAATAAGATAAAAACCAACTAAATTGCATTTTCAACGTTGCTCAGAAAGTCTCATGGCTTTTGGGATGAGAAAAAGTTACGACGACCAACGAATCGGAAGCACTCAAGCCTATTTTAGTGATATTTTAGATTCATTTACTTCAGAGATATATTCTTAAAATTGTAGATGTGAAGAATTGATAAAAATCCTTTCCGGAAATCATTACAAGTGATCCAACGGATGCGCAACAGAAATGCAGTGACTTTTATGTATGTCTATTTTCATATATCACATAAGGGGCGGTGGGGTAGCCCAGTGGTTAAAGCGTTGGCTCGTCACGCCGAAGGCCCGGGTTCGATTCCCCACATGGGCACAATGTGTTAAGCCCATTTCTGTTGTCCCCCGCCGTGATATTGCTGGAATATTGCTAAAAGCGGCGTAAAACTAAACTCAGTCAGTCAGTCATATATCACATAGCTTTTGTAAATTTAATACCTGGGACGGGACATGTGCGCCTCCAAGAGAAGCAAATCCCAATAAGATGATGGGCACCCAACAGAAAAAATCCGTCATAACAATTAAAGTCATTCTTCTGGCCATTGCAGCATCGGACTTTGACTCTGTTGTCCGAACAGCTTTCCGTGTCCTCTTTGCCACTATAAACATCCATAAGTAGGAGAGGAATATAGCCACAAAGGAAACAAAGTTGAGGACGAGGAACACCGCAACTGAATACTCCCAGCCAGGAGGACGTTTTCGCGTCACGTGGAGGGCGAGGCAGACTCCGGACCTGCCATAGAAATGTTCAAAGTAATCTAATCCCATTAGTGGCAAGATGGATAAGGTAAACACCACCACCCACACCAGGATCATGACCACAGTGGCCTCTTTAAGTCCAAGTCTTTTAAGTCTAAGCGGGAAGATGATGCAGATGAGTCTGTCCAGGGTGATAACTGTAAGGGTGAATACTGATAACTCGCTGGAGAAGGTGGAGATGAAGCCAGCAAATCGACAGAGATTACTTGCTCGCCAGAAGTAGTCATGGATGATGTAGACACCGCGGTAGTAGGAGTCCACGACGGCGATGATCATGAGGTATACGCCCATGAAGAAGTCGCCGATAGCCAGATTGGTGATCAGGAACGAATGTACCTTTGAACAAAACCGATTTTTGTACAATCAGGCACTGGTAAAACTTTGTTCAAACAAAATATGTTTTCTTTGATGAAAATGTAAATGTCCCTTTTTAATGTCACTGTACAGTGAATGTGTCCTACAGAACCACTCTCGAAAATCATCCTAGTATCAAATCATTCCTGTGTTACCGGTAGCACAGAACACTTTATGTAGGTTATCTTCTTTGTTGGTTTCGGATTCATTCATAAAGCTGGCATATTGCTGAGTGTGGCGTAAAACTAAACTCACTCACTCATTCATTCATAAAATTTTCATGACCTTTTAGCTTGTTATGCTCAGATGGAATCCCCTTCGGGTCAGTCCAGCCTGGATACTCTTGGGAGTTGACTTTATGCAAATTTATGGCACATCCAGTCCTTAGAATGTGTATTGTACTTTAAGCATATTTTGACTCACCTTGCCCCCGCGTAGATCACGTGCTCTCCATCCAATCACAAGCAGGTTTCCAAACGAGGCTACCATCCCAAGGATCCATATACTGACTCGTAGTATATAGTTGGACATTAGGTCCTCACAGGACGAGAATTCGTCAGGCTGTGGGTAACAGTTGCGGACTCCCTTCGCCAAACAACAAAACCTATACTCATCGGTGTACCTGATGAAGAAGTACACAAATTATTTCAATGGTTATCCGAATACAATGTCTACAAACACAAATCTATGAGTAATTGTGATTGCCAGACCACAAAACGTTTGTTATTTTCTACACGACCATACTTTCAGATCCGACATTTCGTGAGACGACATTAAACCTTACTGGTCTTTCATTTCCACGTGGTCATTAGCCCTAATCAAACAGTTATGGTGTGCAGGTGTTATCTTGTAATGTCTTTTATTTGACGCATTGTGATCGTTTTTAGTCACAAATGGTTATGGCGAGTTTATGAGTGGGTTTAGTTTTACGCCGCTTTTAGCGATATTGCAGCAATATCACGGCGAGGAACACCAGAAATGGTCTTCACACATTGTACCCATGTGGGGAATCGAAACCGAGTCTTCGGCGTGATGAGCGAACGCTTTAGCCACCCGGCTACCCCACCGTCCCCTCTAATTCAAGAAGACATATCAATCATAAAATGATCATATCGTGTATGCTTACAGTGTATCCAGGTTGCGTATACGGAATACGTATTTGTCTATGGTAGAGATGTTGTTGCCTCTGATGTCTCTGCAGAGCGAAAACATTTGAACTTATTGATACAACATTTAGCATTACGAATACTACCAAAACCACGAGGAAAATATTGGTCAATACATACATGAAACCTTATACAATCATACCTCGACTTAATTATCATGATTACTTTATATACTTGATGGTTTGAGGACATGGTGGTAGTGACGTATCACCGAAGGAGATAATGAGATTACATAGCAAAACAGGCCGAAGGCAAATTATGCACTTCGTAAGAGGTGATTGGTGGGTTGGTGAATCGTTGATTCGGGTTTTAATATACATCAATGACTGGTTATATTGGGCGAGAGTCTTCCACAAACAGGATGTCGCCATACAGCTGGAATAGTGTTAAAATGCAGAGACATTTATTGGATTTGTACGGAAAATTATAGGTATTAAAAATAAAGCATATTTAACTTACAATACTTGAAGTTTATCCAAGCCGTTGAAGGCGCCGCCCTCTATGAAGTCAATTATGTTTCCGGAGAGGTTCCTGAAGGTAAATACTGGCGTTGACATCATGCGCGTCTATTATATTCCCCCTATTCCGCTATAGCTGTTTCATTTACAGTGCGTTATTACTTTTAACAAAGTTCTGATCAACACGATTAGAAGGACAAACACATCAGCATCAGAACAAGAAATACATGTACTTCCACTGACAACAAATAAGAATCTACAGTTTATGTATTTACCTTGTATATTATTTATAAACCTGAACAAAATTATGACTTAATCGCAAAGAAACCCAGTATTCTTAATGGAATCAAATGGGAGACATAGTCCACCTACAATGCAGAGGCATTCCGTAATCCTAAGAATGCGTCCAGTGGCAGTGCTGTTATTTGTTGCTGACTCAGGTCTCTGGAACAAAAGTAGTATGGAAATATAACATGCGTCTGTTTAAACAAGTAATGTTTGACTATGTATAATCGTGCCTAGAATTGTAAATTTAATCTCTTATCGACTGTTGTATTGTCAACACGTCAGCTACGTCAGATTCTGTTCGGGAACGTCCAGATCAATCCCGGATATTGGTTCCAACTGGGTTCCCTTCATTAGAATACTAACACTCACATTTAAGAATATGCACTTACAATGTTCTCAAAGCTGACAGGCCGAAGAAAGCATCGGGATAGATCGTCTGTATGCGATTACCAGAAAGATGCCTGTAATGAAATAGTTTTTAAATCGTGAAGAAACATACAACTTGGACAGACTTATTGAGTGTCGAATCATAATCCATTGTGCATAGGCTCCAGGATCCCGTGATCTCCGATTCGCCATGATTTGTGTTCTTGATTCCAAACTTAGCCAATTGTCTATTGAACATTATGTATTTGCACATTTCACAGACAAAACAAAACAATCATTATGACTTTATGTGAAACAACAATCACTACTTTGTCTTTAACTCCAATACTTACAGCTGCCGTAAGCCTGAGAGACCATAGAAAGTTGCATTGCTCAGTGCCGTTAGAAGGTTGTCTTCCAGGTTCCTGAAATAGAAGGCAATCTAAACCACTGGGCCACCATAAACCCAGAACAAATCAAACACGAAGGAAACCCATTCTATCAGAACTGCAGATGGTTCAATGTCTAAAGATTCACAGTAATATTTAGTTTATGAACCGCTAGATATTTTAGCTCAAGGTCAATGTGTAAGATTAGAAGTAAACGGGAAATAGTGATTACGCAACATAGAATGAAGTGCGTATTGCTATTTTCAAGGCCACCCAACAGTTCATGTGTGTTAGAAACCCACTAGATTATTGGGATGAGATAGGGAGACCCATGTGCACTTTGACTTCCGTTGTTTTCTGAACAATAATCAACGGATATTTGTGCTAATGTGATCATTAGGTGTGTACCAGATGTCTCAACAATGTAATCCTCATTAGGGTTGAAACAGCGTGTGGAGGTACAGGTGGCGAGCACTGAACACGCTGTACAGAATTGTTTCCCTTTGGCAGGCCCGGCACATCGTTGGATAGACTCGCGATTCGCGTTGATTATGTTTTAAGGATTGTTAGTGCCATCCTGTTGGGTTCACCAAAATTAAAAACGACTAAACCTGCACCACTTCGGATTTACGCACACATATATATGACACATAGAGAATCTCACCCGAGTGTCTTTTGATATCACTGACTGACTGAGTTTGGTTTTACGCCGCTTTTAGCAATATTCCAGAAACATCACGGCGGGGGACACCAGAAATGGGATTCATACATTGTACCCATGTGGGGATTCGAACCCGGGCCTTCGGCGTGACGAGCCAACGATTTAACCATTAGGCTACCCCACCGCCCTCTTTTGATATCAAATATATCACCACGAGTTGATAAAGTAACAAATATCCGAGGCTTGCGGAGGATATTTTTACTTTTATCAACGAGTGTTGATATATTGGATATCAGAAGACACGAGGGTGAGATTCTATTTATCATAAAAAATCACTCTTCATTAGTTTTCAATGAAAAATGTACTTCTCTGAACACAGTAATGCCATTAGATTTGCACTGCAGCGATGTCATAACATTGTGACGTCAACAAGTTAATGACGTCATAGCAATGTCAGGGCATTGTACAAAATCTACTGTCAAAACGATATCTCCTAGGAGATATCGTCTGATCTCACACAAGCGATATCTACTGTGGAACACAGTTTTGGATGATAAACCATGATATCACTGGCCATGGAATACTGTTCAAAGAGGCGATCAATGCACCTAGCTCAAACTTTCCCGGAACTATGATACAAACTGTGATACACTGAAGAAACAAGATCCCTTTAATTCATTCCCTTGATAATGACACCCTACTGTTTCATGAAACTGGACAGGTTCTTCGTCTAGGCTTACATTACTGGAGATTCATATCAGAAACACTCATAGATCCTAAAGCTTTTGTGGGCGGTGGGGTAGCCTAGTGGTTAAAGCGTTCGCTCGTCACGCTCAAGACCCGCGTTCGATTCCTCACATGGGTACAATGTGTGAAGCCCATTTCTGGTTTTCCCTGTTGTGATATTGCTGGCATGTTGCTAAACGCGGCATAAAACTAAACTCACTCACTCTTAAAGTTATTTCAACCTGTGGAAAACAACTGTATTTACTCTTCTTTGCCGAAACATGCATCACTATCATCGGAATCTCATATTACCTCAAAGAATATAAATGTGATATTCTCGGAAGCATTTCCAGTCAACCAATATATACTCGCTTGCGGTTGTATATACATGCTGTACCAACAAGTACAAGCTGATTATGATTAAAGGAGATCTATTGATTTCATATGTGTCAAGAGAGAGATCAAATATCCCTTGCTCTGGCTGCGAATGTATACAGAGACTTGAGGTAAATATGACAAAAGATGGACATATGACTGATTGTGTATCAACACAAACGACATCAGTTATAAAGAGACAATACTAGCCGACTGCATTTTCAGTGTGTTTGGCGATCATACCAAAAAGCCATCAAGAGAGGCATATATTTAGTCATGGCATGCCGTACGTCCTTAAAATGGGCTAAGCAAAGCACTAAAGGAACATTTCGTTTCCGAAACACCTCGTACTCAGTATGTAAATTCTCTGCAAAATGCCTGTAACTCATAATTGTATGAAAGTACATATAACTGACAGCGAATAGTTTCCATAATCATAAGACATTTCCATTTAAAAAAGAGTTGATTATACTTTTCTTTGCATCATTATGAGTGATGATATCAGGTTTAGTTACAAACACACGCAAAGGCACCTTAAAGCACGGTAACCTACCGTCAAAGCCAAAACAGGAAATCCCATAAAACAAAATTTACGTCACTGCTGCATCAAATTTGAAATTTCCTCAACATGTTTATCATACACCTATTGAGAATCCTGACTAACGCCTTGAATGTTGTAATAATCAACCTCAGAGCAGGAGCCCATGTAATGTTCTTTCAGGGCATACTTACAGTGTTGCGAGACGCCATAGGTTTCGGAAGCAGCCATCAGGAAGATGGTATATAGAATTGTTACTGAGGTCGCTGAAATTGGAATATAATGTAATAAAAATCCAAATAAATAACAACCTGTTGATTATCGATATTCCTATACTGTTATGTGGTGATACCATTCATAAATCCCCCAAGATGACGCCTGGAAATTCTGCGTGCAGCAGAACAATGGTGGCCAAACCCCTGTGCCTATCAATACTAGCACTTCGTGAACAGAAATCCAGTGTTCATTATTCATTCTAAGATGTAAAAAACCCAGTTCTGTTTCTCTAATATACTATTCCAAAAAAGAAACGCATAACCCAGAAATCTGTTGCGAAAATGTTGTATTTTAAGCATGTTATAACTCATCCACAAATAAAATTTAGTATATGAATGTTTGCATCAGTTTAGGAGAAGGTAATGTTTATACAACCAAGTGGATAATTTTAGTTAACGGAGACGTTGAGCGCGATGGCGACGACGTAGCACGCTCCCGACGTCGGGACTTCTGGCTCTCAGTCCAATCTCTCTCAACCTGTTCCGTACCGTTTTACCGGACATCCTCCGAAGTCCAGGCACCCTGCCTGCTGTGATCTCACCCGCTGCAGGACGATCATGCAAATGTAGTACCCGGATGTACCGATCTTGGGCTGCAGTGGTGACTCGAGGTCTGCCTGTATGGGGACGGTCATTTGTTATACCTGTTTGGTTGTAACGAGCTGCAAGCCGTGATATCGTGTTCAGACTAATATTCAGACGCCTGGCAACAGAAGGTTGATAATCTCCGGCGTGCATTCTATCAATGGCGATGTTCCGTGTCGCAGCGTCAAGACGTGGCGTAGTGATTTGACCTTGAAACTTCTTCAAAACGAATGTCGATTTCCGGAAGTAATCTGGAGTTTTATAGACAGACAGTGCACAATTTCAACTGGAAGGTTTTTTCTGTTGCGTTGTGGCGATGCCTTTTTAATCCTTGTAAGAAATCTCATCAAAATCAACATTTTCAGGTAAAGTCGATTTTTGACTTGTACAGTTGTGTAAATTCATATTATCAACACTTTTGTTACATATTTTGACGATTGTTTGAACACAATAGGTACTTAATAGATTTTAAAAATACAAAATGCCTATGCGTTTCTTTTTTGGGATAGTATACATGTTACACCTGAAAGAAAATGTTTTCTCTGATTTGACTGATCGTCTCGAAAGCATCAGACATTTATTTATACTCACAGGTACGTAAGACGATCAAGGTCCGCAAAGGTATCACTTGTGATATTTATTTGGTTATTTGAAAGATCGCTGAAACCATAATAAACATTAAATAGATCACACATGTTATATACACATTATGAATATCTTTGTAAAAGAAAAATGTCATAGATTTTCACTTATACTACCACAAAAGAGTCTTTAATGCGTAGTTTACGTAAATTTTAATTTAACGGACAAGCCATCTCAGCGACGTATGTGTAATATTATGAAATGAAATGAAAAACAAAACAACTCCGAACGTTTATCTCCGAAACAGCGTGGCACCTGTCACAAAACAAGAAAAGTTAACTAGAGCTGTTTCTGGATAATTAGTTGTTTCGTAACAACGTAAACTGGTACTTTTCTGATTTTATTATGTTATTTATGTGAAAGCAGTCCCAATGCATATGAATAATCTTAATCATTTGTAAGTATAAAATTGTTTTAGAACTTCTGGAGGGGTTAAACGAGAAAGGCGACAGCGAGGATGAACTACGACAACGCACAAGGTACACACATGTCACAGGACCTGTATACATGACTCGGTTTGTGGATACCAACGTCTTAAATATATTCTATCTCGACGTTTCAGAGCTAAGTATTGCAGGTGAATGCAGAATAAAAAGGAGTTGTCGTCCATAAAACGTATCATGTATTCATGTTCGTCCAAATTGTACATGTCTTTCAAGAACTTCATGTTAAGGGATCATTAACTAGGGTGATATGCGATGTATTGACGTTGATGCTAACACCGTCATCAAACAAGTGCTGATGAGCTATACACATTGTTCATCACATCATCTTCTAGATGTCACTCAAAGACATTACCTAAAGACCATCTCAGGACCTGACGTTTGAAGGTGTACACCCTCCTTTTCACACCACACACAAAGATTACAATGCAACTGTTATACTATCTTTTTCCGCTTGGGATACAATAATTATCATTGAAGTTAGTTCAATGAATTTTAACGTCAGATGTATCCTTACCATGTACCTGATTTCAACTACAACCAAGCATGCTATTTCCTGCTGTCATTCAAACGTCATTCAGCTGTCAGTATAGCATCTGTCATAGCATCTGCTTCAGTGTGAAACAAGGCACCGTTGCCGTACACACATTCCGTTCACATCAGCAGTTACAAGATCACGGAAGCGAATGAAAACGTTATTTCCGATCTTGAGATAGAAACTATGCAATAAAATGTGCATGAATTGCGTTTCAAAAGACATAACCTTTATCAAAGAAACCGATGTCGTACATCGTATTTGCTAAAAGGCTTTGACAAAAATTAAACACAAGAAAAAAACAAAACACAAAAACAAATACAAAAAAACCCAGCAGGACGTTCCGAGACTTAAGGTCACTCACCATACTAAATGCTACATACTAAGTTCATATCCACTGACACAAACACTGTACTAATGTTATGGACATGAACAAATGTTGAGCACCGCCTTCCACATTGTCAGAACATAATATTAATAATCATTTTTGTAACATAGTGAATGCTATATTAACCTGCTTACGCAACACTTTAATTTGTTTGGATTTTTACTTTTAAATTGACACACTCATATCGTTAGACAAATGTCGAAAATGATGATAGATTGACCTATTTGACAATTATTCCAAGTCAATTGTTATTTGGCTACTCATTAATTTGCCTCAAAGGTCAAATGAAATGACCTTGCTTACGTGGTTATCTGGAGAAATACAGTTCTTGTACAAAGGATATAAGTGGCGTCTTAGGCATTGACAGTTGACATAAGATACATATAATTTCTAGGAGATTGTGCTTAACATTTTCCAAGCGAAAGAGATCAGCAAAGTATCAATCTGTTCATTTTTGACATCAAGCAAGCATGATGACCACACACACTATACAGATATAAAATGTGAAAAAATATTACAGTATCTCACTGTTTTACCTACAACTTGGAGAGAGCTGTATCCTGTATGATTGGTAAGGAGTGCAAACTGCGGTTACTGCAATCCATTGACTCGTGTAGACATTTACATCTATCGTCCTGGTATGGGCAAGGGAATTCTTGAAAGATACAACATTTGATGCACAATGAAACCACAGTTCAGAAATTGAAGTACTGAAGCACAGACTATTTGGGGGAACATTACTGTGACCACTACGACGTAGTTGCAAGTAAATTTGAGAACCAATCCTGCATACTCTTTTTTTATGGTTTTAATGTCTGTGACAATAGTCTGAAAATACCAAACGTAACCCCCTTGTTCATTACATCATCTTGTCCATTATGGCCTAGATCCAATTTTCAGAGAGTAACTATTACTAAAATAAGAGTAAATATTTTTTGGGCTGGTAAATTCCGAAAAACACCCCACTCTCATCGTATGCTACTTAAATATAATTACGGTATGTCAATTTATGACTCACCACAGCCCTGTTCGTCCCAGTAGGTCATCGCACAGTCTATGTGGCCATCACACTTCTGTAGAATGGATATGCAGTAGCTGTTCCTACACTTGAACTGCCCTGGCTTACAGATCTTGTTTGCTGGAAAACAACGAGCAGAATGATACATGTATTCATGCATATGCTCATCAAAATATTTATGCAGCACACACTTTGTTTCTATTCAATATGTGAAACTAATTCCATATTCAGACACGTTTAACTTAAACAAATATATTTGTTGTAGTCACGGTAAAATTCAACATGTAACCATTAATACTGATTCCGGCTGTAAACAGCACTGCAGGTAATACATACTGAACCGCAAAAGAAACGTCACCTTTCAGAACCAAATACAAAATTTTGTTCTTAGAAGGTGTTATTTTTATTATGATTTTACCATTTTGTTAACATGATATTCAATCCAAATTGGCAGTTATTACCAACATCATTGTGTTTTCTGATGAAAAAGCATATCGAGCAAACGCACCTAAATAGATGTACGTAGTAAAAAGTTTTGTATGCCAAATGAAAATGCACGTGCATATCGTGACAACCCTTATCAAAGCGAGTCCTAGACTCGCCAGAAATCATTCTTGTTTTGACAATCGCCATGCCACGAATTACGAGAGATCAGAGGAACCAAGCCTTGGGCCGATTACAAATTGGCCAGACTACACGGATGGTAGCCAATAATTTTAATGTACGTTCATGTTAGGAAATCTAACGACTGCAGGATCGGTATCAGACCACTAACAGAATCTAAAATCCACGCGGTGGACGACCTTCAGTAACATCACAACGTCAAGACCGACGGATTGTGCGCAACCAGAGCGACAGAAACAGCACACCAGACCATTGGGACTCATAACAGACCCATTAGTGCCGATACTTTTGCGCGGAAGAAACCTCAGAGTCTGCTGTCACAGATCATATCGTGGTCCTGTCCAAAACCGACTGTTGTGGGCAACTCAGCATCGAAATTGGCGTTATCGGCAAAATGCTTTTTTTCTTAAGAAAGCCACACACGATTTTGACTTTGAGGTATCCTAATGGTACCATTTTTGGTGATTTTGTTTATGTGAACTTCAAATGTGATTCCCGAAAATGTGTGAACTATAACTGTCTCCGTTTTGATTGTTAATTAGAGCGAATTATAGTGTGCGCTTTAAGAAACCTCTATCGGTGTGATGCTTCTCTTGTAGTCGGTATATGTAGTTTAACTTAATAATACGAAATGTCAACTCTAGAACATCAGTCTCGCTTATCTGTCGAAGCAGATTCCAATTGAAAAAGAACATTTGATAATATACGGATCATCCATAATCGGTGATGCCACCAGGTGTTTGCCAAAAGGATATTCAGCATGCCCTGCTCTGGTGTCACCGTTTGTATGTTGTTTTACGCTGCTGCCGTAAAACAAGGGCCCGTAAAACCCGGTCTACAAATTCATATTCTGTTCACCATCTGTTATAAGTACGGATACGCTTCAGGACAAGACAATGAACAATGATTTACTCTGGATCGTACTTTGGCCGAATAGTGAGTGAGTGAGTTTAGTTTTACGCCGCACTCAGCAATATTCCAGCTATATGGCGGCGATCTGTAAATAATCGAGTCTGGACCAGACAATCTAGTGATCAACAGCATGAGCATCGATCTGCGCAATTGGGAACCGATGACATGTGTCAACCAAGTCAGCGAGCCTGACCACCCGATCCCGTTAGTCGCCTCTTACGACAAGCATAGTCGCTTTTTGTGGCAAGCTCGGGTTGCTGAAGACCTATTCTACCCCGGATCCTCACAGGTCACAACAACAACAGATTTAACGCTAAAAGTGCTAAAACGAGCATGATCAAGTCATTGACCCATGTCAGTTCTAAGGAAAGTCTCAGGTGCAAAAGCACAAATTTGTCTGTTGTTCACTTTTATGGCTCACTGGTATTGGCCTAATAGACTGAATGAAGATGATGATAAGCATCTAAGACTCACTGCAGTTGAGTAGATGAGAGTCATCAGTGCACCCAAATTGGCGAGTTTCTTTAGAGTAGTCACACACAAACTCCCGGCTTATACACTGCTTGTTGTTACATCTGAACTCATCGGGCTGACATTCTCTATATGCTGCAATCAGAATAACATATTAAGTTATTAGACATGTTATATATTTGGCGGCCAAATCACTGGTACATTTTAAAAGTTGGCCGTATGGGCTTAGTATAAATTTGTGAAACTTTCTCTTTGTAGTGTCAAATCCTAAAAACTATATAAGTTCGGTTCGGTTTGGTTTATTGTTTTACGCCGCACTCAGCAATATTCCAGCCATGTGGTGGCGATCTGTAAATAATCGATTAGGGACCAGACAATCGAGTGATCAACAACATGAGCATCGATCGACACAATTGGGATACGATGACAACCAAGTGTCAACCAAGTCAGTGAGCCTTACCACCTGATCCCGTTAGTCGCCTCTTGCGACAAGCATGGGTTACTGAAGACCAATTCTAACCCGGATCTTCACGGATCCTCATGTGGGCCGAACTGTTTCAGATCGTCATTTACCACTTTCGTGAAACGAGAGAGAGCCTGTAATGTTGACAAACCAAGGACCATAATCGGATGAATATTGAATTGAACCCACTCTAAGCGGATCCTGACACGCTAGACAGCGAGATGAGGGACGTTTCTCACCTTAATGATTGCTGCACCGAAGCTGTATGCCGTGCGGCACATCTCATTAGCATATATTTTCTTTTCATACGGCAGATTACGAAATGAATATCAATTAAAGATGTGTGCTTGCCTCTCGGCTTACATATAACAGTGAGTGATCGAGTTTAGTTTTACGCCGCTCTCAGCAATATTCCAGCTATATGGCGGCGGTCTGTAAATAATCGACTCTGGAACAGACAATCCAGTGATCAACAGCATGAGCATCGATCTGCGCAATTGGGAACCAATGACATGCGTCAACCAAGTCAGCGACGCTACCACCCGATCCCGTTAGTCGCCTCTTCCGACAAGCATGGGTTACTGAAGGTCAATATTCTAACCCGGACCTTCACGGGTTACATATAACAGAGTCTTTATGAATTGAGAGATTGATCTACGGCAGAACGTACGGCAGTTGATCTCATCCGATTGATCAGGACAGTCTTTGACGTGATCACACCACTTCTTTGCCTCTACACACATTCCAGCTGTGCACCTCCGGTAGCCATCTTTACAAGCAAACACCTCTACAAGACATATAGATGCATTGTTATACAAATATCCATACATGTCTTCTCGCTGGTAAACTTCAGTAGGTCTCACTAAATGATTCTATATTCTATTTATATACATTCTTCAACATAATGAGTGAGTGAGTGAGTTGGGTTTTACGCCGCTTGGTGCTTTATTCCAGCAATATCACGGCGGGGGACACCAGAAATGGGCTTCACACATTGTACCCATGTGAATAATCTAACCAGGGTCTTCTGCGTGACGAGCCAACGCTTTCACCACTGGGCTACCCCACGGCCCTCTCAAAAATGATAAAGTCACAGTTCAATGTATTTCATGGGATTAGACACACAGAAATCATAATACTTGTCTGAGTATACTGAAGTTCATATTGCACAAGCAAGCTGAGACATAATGTGACTCTTTGCTAGAAGTGCTGACATACTTTCATGATGACATTGACTTGACATGAGTCTTTCCGCTTCTGGTAAAATCTTAATAACTATTCTGTATCCATGACAACAGGTCTGGAAGTATTAATACTGATGTTTTGGCATTATGCTAAATGTCGATAGTAATAGTGATCACATTCTAATAGGTCATATTGTGATTTTGTAGCATCGCTGAACTCAAAACTCATTTATCTCTGAAGGTGTGAAATGAGTTCGTGTTTCAAGGACCCGCTTCGTAGTTACCTTTTATAAGTAAAAAATATTAATAACATTTCAAATAATTATTGATTCTAAGTGACAAGTGTAATTGTGATAAAATACCAACAAGTTGAAATAGAATCATTTAAGATGTGGCTGTTGTCATGATAAGTTATATGTTCAAATGCAGTTGGTGTCATTTTGTTCGTATTGTGATAACTATTCTTTTGTCGGGTATATGTGAATCTACGCAGTATTCACAGCAGTATATGAACGGCTGTGTTTGCCTGAGTAAACTATTTGAACTCATACCGCATCCAACTTCATCTGAACGATCCCAACAGTCAAAGGCGCCATCACAGCGGTTCATCATTGGGACGCATTGCTCGTTCTTGCACCGGAAATCGCCATCGGCGCACTGCTTAAAATCTGATAACAGATCGTGAAGGGACTTTAACATGTAGTAAATCACCTCTGCTTAATGTCACTTATGTTTATAGCATATTGCAGCTGAAGGCGGTGGTACTATTGTAAACTTGGATTTCAACGAACTTTAATTCTAGTTCGTTATAATTGTAGTTCGTTATACGCATTTTGACTAAAATACAGCAACTACACAGGATCAATCAAATATTCGTCATATCAGTCAGTTCGTTATAAGCGTGTTAATTATAAAAGCAGTTTACTGTAGTACCATCGATCTTAAATATGTTTCCTATTTTACTCTCTACATATGCGAAACACATTTACACATTTACACATCACTGAAAACAATGATACCAACATTCTTGTATCTCACCGGATAAATCGACAACCATTAACTCTACATGTTATAATTCTCCTGGTAAAACACCTATTCATTCACAATTACGAAAACATCAAGACAATCATGTTACGAGTAATTGTTCTTGTTATGGATAATGCCAGTTTCAGAAATAATAGCCAATGCATATCAAGCTAGTGGTGGTCCGATTAATTGAAATAATCGAAGATTGGTCGCAGTGACTAAACGACCAAGCAATCGAACACTTGTTTTCATTGACAGTACTTTTCCCTAGGTTGGTTTTGTCTGTTACATTTCATAAGCACTACAAGCTCATTCCAAGTCATGATTGACTTTATCTTAAAGACTCTAAGAAATTTATGTTCCTCCATACTAGTCATCCTTTAAAGATGTGAAATTAAGCCAAAAAACCCCAAAGAACTACATGTTTTTTTCCTTATTTCTTTGTGCATTAACACATTTCATAAATGACGCTAACCAATTATTTTCGATGATTGATCGGTTGTAATGAACCAATCATCAATTATGAGATTTTAACCAATTACCAACACTATATCAAGCAGCACACTAGGTAGCAAGGTGCACCAACAATTCAACCAAAACAAAACTGGCACGACTGAGAAATAATAAGTTGGGTTTAACGCCTCTTCTAACATTATTTCAGTATATCACGGTGTCAGCTTGGTTTGGGAGAAAAGACGGAAATGATACTGATCCTTCGGGAAACCTATGACAAACATTGACAATCGTTCAGGGAGAACCCTGGAATTCGACACAATAATCATATCTTTCTGAATAAACCAAAAAAGGACTTGCCAAATATCCGCTACAAGATATATGGATGTATGGACATAATGGTCACTGGCAGTGCCATGTTCTTGTATAAAGCAGTGACACTGGAAAAACCATCCGCTTTGTAACAGCTCGTTACTGTTCCAAGACCATTATGATATCCACAACAGTGTCTGTATACATACCACATCCACTCTCGTCCTCCCCATGAAGACAGTCTGCGATGTAGTCACATTGACCTTTAGCTGGTATGCACTGACCATCTGGACATGCAAAATGCCGACTGGAACGGGGGAATTCTGCACACACATCGCTGATGTTCTGAGCTGAATGCAGAAAAACAAATCCAGTTCACATTAGAACTCAACGTAACATGCATATACCGATATATACCTGGATATACCTGTAGTATATCCACAAAGCGTTCGTAACGTTAGGACATGTCGTAACTCTATAGTTTATCATAGGCTTACGAATGACGTAGCGCTACGACCTAGATTTTCGAAGCTCTCCTAGTGTTAAGATGGTCGTAAGTGCCATACATTAACATCGACTTCCGACTATCATAGCTCCATAACACGTTGGACTACACATGGATAGAAGCGAAGCTGGGATCTAATTAATCTGAGTGATCAGGTTTGTCAAATGTGGAGTTTGAACTTACAGCAATAGTTTTCATCTGAGCCCACATTGTAGTCCTGGCAGTCATTCACGCCATCACACAGGTACTTGTTGTCAATACATTTATCATTTCTGCGGCATCGGAAGCCACTTCCTCGTACACATTCTATACTGCCTGCAATAAACAAGAAGAATGTAACAGTTATAATTAAGGTGGAACAATAACCATTCCCAAAGCAAATTCTGAATAAGGAAAACAGAATAGGTGATGTATGCAGAATGTTCCAAGACAGCAATAGCTTTAAACAGACCAGTAAATCGCCTCTGTAAGACATCCCGGAAGGCTGTGCACTTGACCAAGCTAAACAGGCAGCGTACGGTTTTGAACACTAAAATTACTTTGACAGCAATTTTACACTGTGGTGAAAAAATTGCTTAATTATTCAAATTAAACGCCAACTGTACATATCCTTGTCCTTGGCAATTCATTTAAACCCGCTCGTGAGAGAGAAAATAAGTCCAAATTTAACGTTTCAGCGGAATCAGTTTCTACTTGCTCATTTTGCTATTGCCTGTCCTCTTTAACAGTTACGATTTTAGGAGCATCTTTCAGATGGTATTTCAATGAATCTTCTCACGTGTCTTCTTCAACATACTAACCGACTCAATGACATTTGGCAATCTCAGAAATGCAGTGAGTGAGGGCCCTATAGCTGCTGTGATTTGGCAAGACACATAGCGCGATTAAACCAACGAACAAAGGTACCAGGGTGAAAAAGCATGGCTATTAATCAGATGAGCATCGGATCCGTGCACATCGACTTGACGTAATTCTTCTCATGCCAATTGTGGCACCTTAGACAACTGGGCACCATTAACCCCCAGGGAATAAAAGATCGCTTCTTGTAATGGTGTTTCTGCTGGAGATAGATCACTTCTGATATGGGAATAAAATCAGAGATAAAGGTCGAAGTATAACCAAAAGGGCGTCATGATCCTATTGAGAAGTCGTACACAGGGCAGCAATCGCCGGCGTTGCTTTGTACGGCCGATGTACACTGTCTGATGCAAAGATGCGAATCCACATGCAAGTGCACAAAGCCATAAAAAGGTCACCTCGGCGTGATACGTATAGATCGGTGCATGAAACAATTCAGTCAATCGTTCCCTTAATAACCGTTCCATCACTTTCAGGACGTACCGCAGTTAAGCTCGTCTTCACATGTGAAGCAGTCACAATGGCCGTCGCAGACGTTGGCCTCGCGTATGCATCGATTGTTGTTGCAGCGATATTGTTGGGGGGAACACGGTCCACCTGGTAAATGGAGGTATCGGTTATTTATCACAAGGAGATACCAATTTGGTTGGTTTCAAATGCAATGAAACGCATAACAGTGACAAGTGTGACGACATCGTAACAATCAAATTACATCACTTATCATTTACAAACGGGAATGTTGGAATCTCACTCTGTTTTGATATCATAGATGTCACTTCTAGAAGACTTCACGGGAAAGTCATGTGTGCGTAACACATTAACCAAGAGTTAAATTATGATAACAGTATTGTATTAATGCTAATACAACCACCATATAACACGAGAGTGATATAACAGATGGAATAGACAAGCTATAAGTACACTTACAGTCAGCTTCGTCTTTCTGTGACCCGAAGCAGTCTACCCATCCGTCACATACTTGCTCACTTGACACATATAGACCGATGTCACAGCGCACGTGATGAACTGGAAACATACATCCGTTACATGAACCCCACAATCATGGGTCTGATACATTAAACAGAAACATCGGACAACATATATATAACCCATAGGCGTTTAAGGTAGTCTGTTAGGAACAAGTATCCTACGATCGTGGGTTCGAGTTTCAGATTTGTTAACTTTGTTGATGGCTGAGCATGGTCGGAGGTTTCTTAAAGTGGATAACGTCTAAGACCAACACTTGACCAGTCATACTGACACGCCAGCGGCTGAAGTACGGTTAATAGAGTATTAAAACTAACCCGTTCATTGAATCATTAAGAATAAGAGGTGTAACTCACGACAGCTTTGAAAGTCTTCATCAGATCCATCCAAACAATCCTTTTGCTTATCGCACAGATATGCAGCAGGGATACACTCGGAGTTGTTGCATCTGAACTCAGTCTGGTAGCAACTTCGCCGGTCTGGTAGAAAAGATACAATGCACGAGTGGACACTTATATGGCACAGCATTCAACAACATATACATGCTTGTAAACAGTTGGGTCCGGCCAGGCAAGCCATTATTTCACAGCATGACCAGCTTCCAAATGGTTGGGGTATAATGACATACAATCAACAAAAACAAAGCCTGGACACCCGATCCCCTTTTCAGTTGGATCTTCAAAACACATGCTCTTGGGACCTATTCCCTATGACCATTCCAGCGGGGTTGACAATAAGATCACTTTGTGAATGATTTAACTGTAACAACAGGAAGTCGTTTATTGATAAATATTCATGCAATAGGTGAATAACTACAATGTATTTATGCTATAATCCAGGTTCATGGATTGAAGAATTTCATAATTGTTTCGTTACCGTGACTATGATACCTGCTACACCCAACAATTGTCTTGATCCATAAATCAGTTGTTTGAGCCCCCATGACTTATTGTACTGGCAAAATTCCGTGTACCACGTACCCAAAACTTCAATTGGTTTCTGCAAATGGTCAATAGTCGACCATGGATCAATCATGGACAGATTTAATTTTGAGTAGTATCAATCATTCAAAAAGAAGTGTAACGTAACTATAAATTAATACCAAATAAGGTTTTAAAAAGCCACGAAACCGCATTGCATAAGGAAATCTATACTCACTGCAGTTGATCTCGTCCGAGTTGTCCTGGCAATCGTCGATGAAGTTGCACATTTTATCTTTCGGAATGCAGAAATCGTTGTTACACTTGAAATGGGTGCTCGGGCACTCATACGTCACTGGATTGAGAATAGGAAGCATCACAATACAACCAGTCTTCGGACTATGTTTAAACTGCTTCGGAAATAAAGTTTTACAGAAAAAAAGTGAACAACAAACCCCATTAACCATCTTTGTAAAACTAGCACTGGCAAAACATGTCTATGATATATCAGCATCTCCTGATATGACGATGCCAGAGAATCAAATGACTAACCTTCTTCTCCCTGGGCGGGGACCATTAGATAAGGTGATCCCCACTACCGTGGCAAGTCAATGACAAACAATGGTGGTCTTAACCCTAGTATCGCTTTATGTGAAGTGGCCTTGGTTTTTAACGGTTTGAAACGTTGATATGAAGACAGTGAGGTGTATCCAAGCTGAACCTATGGTCACAGTGGCGTGTCGATCACAAGCCACATGCTGGTACATATATGTAGATCACACGCATCTTCACTTGGCCATGGAGCGGTGGGGTGGCCTTGTGGTTAAAGCGTTCGCTCGTCACGCCGAAGACCCGGGTTCGATTCCCCACATGGATACACTGTGTGAAGCCAATTTCTGCCGAGATATTGCTGGAATATTGCTGAAAACAGCGTAACACCACGCTCAGTCAGTCAGTCACTTGGCCATAATTTCAGTCATTATCAGTATTCAGTCTTTTGTCTATTCCTCTCAGAGTATTCCTTTTGTTTTGCTTTAATCAGAATAAATGATATGTAACTTACCATTGTAATCCGTTAATTTGGTTTTCAAAGCGTATACATGTGTTTCCGTACTTGTCATATAAAAGAGTGGATGGTGCTTGATCTGGACGAGTCTGTTGTTAGAAGTAGTGTACGTTTCTACGGAACAAATAGTGTCTCTTTTCCAAATATATTCTATCTAGGATCTCAACACATTTTAACAGTGCAGTTATTTGGTTCTTGAGAGGCATATAGAAGTTGGTATTCAAGTATAAGACAAAATATTCGTCAGGAGCAAGGAATAGCCCAATAATCCGCTATTTATTATATATATACATGCTTAAAATGACTCTGGCTTCATGTACATTACTAGTATATATATCCTGTACAACTGTTAGTATTCACCTGGCGAAGAGGCAGGGAATAGCCCAGAAACGTTGTGTATACAATAAAGAACAAGTTGACATCCATAATATTTTGTCTTATAGGTGCAGTTATTGTTTACATGTATTTTTATGAGACACTTCGCCTTGACAAGAGATGTAATTTCATGGGCAGAACGTTTGGTCGTCACGCGTCTCACATGGGCAAAATCGCTCTTCCTGGTGTGCCCCAGCATGAAGTTGCTCACATTTTGCAGACAGATAGAAGCAGTGAAAACACTCGTAGACACATCCTGCATTATATGGCGCCGTAATTGGCTGTACCGAGTTACGTCCCTTGAGCATGCCGGAGACCTATGGCTAGTGCGTTCGAATCCCGCTTAACCCCGCTTGTGTTTACAGCCTTTTCAACACGAACTCTGTACCTGGTCAGGCTTTGCTCTCACAGTATAGCTGGAGTACTCTTTATAGCAACGTTATAGCCAACACACAACACCACTCATGCGTAATACTCAAACATCAACACAATACCTACCGCACTCCAATGGACTCTCGTCTCTCCCATCGGGGCACTCGCTGATCCCATTACACACGAGTGTCCGGTTTATGCAGGGCGTCTCTATGTCGTGGCACATGAACACACCCTCAAAATTGCATCTTTCATCCTCCTTTTCGTGTACCTCTAGGACATCAAACGCTGTAGAAAAGAATTATATATTAGAGGTCTGTATGATGTAGGTGAACTTTTGATTGGGAAATAATGGCTCATTTATCGGGATCCGGATCCGGTCTTTGGCCCGAATTGCAATTGACACCAACTGGACCACGGAGGTGCATGCATGAATAAAATACTCTGCAAGTGGTGATGTAAATGCTGAAAGTTCAAATTTAATAATATCTTGTATTTTACGAACTTATGTATTACAATGACAATGGGAGAGTATGAAAATGATATTTCATGTGGACGATGTGAACTGGTTATTGTTTCGTTACTGTCCATGTGCCTTAGAGACAGCTCAACATTCATTAAATACACGCCGCTGATAGATAATGTGCACATTTCATATACAACACTGGACAGACACATAAAGTACAAATTTAATATATCCCGCTGATGAATACAAAAATATACATTTGTCCTATTGGAAATGCCGACCATACGGATACAAAGATAAGAAGAAACTATCTCGAAACTGTATTCATATCAACTGGGACTGAGCTTACCCAGTTGGCATTGCTGATTGCTACCTAAGGGCCATAACTCTTGGCACGTTTACGGTTTGCTAGCCATCCTAATGAAGCGAGACAGATGGAAAGTATGCACGTTAGATTAATTCGTTGTAACGGTATATGGTGTGATATAGATGTACATTTATTACATATGGTGCAGACCGCCTCCGTGGTGTAGTGGTTAGAGCGTCCGCCCGGAGAGCGGAAGGTCGCGGGTTCGATCCCCGACCGCGTCATACCAAAAGACGTTAAAATATGGTACTTGTTGGTCCCTGCCTGGCGCTCGGCATTAATGGGTACAACAAGGACTGGTCGGCTCGGAGTCAGTATAATGTGTCTGAGTGGGGTATTCATGCTTCACTGCGGCGTGGTATCTCAATGGGCTAGCACTATAAAACCAGCTTCAGTCTGGGCTAGTACAAGCAGCCTCACATACACATACACACGCATGCACGTCGTCATATGAGTGAAATATTCTCAAGCACGACGTTAAACCCAATTTCACCTCACCTCACATATGGTGCATATTGATGGTTTATGGTGTACGAACAATGCACTTTGTGAAATACATTGAGAGAGATGCATTACATACAAAATAGTATTAGGTATGGTCACATGAAATACCAATAGCTTGGGTTACCTTAATATATCTCCTTTCTAAAAACGCGTCAGGTGGGGTAGAATTATCTTTGTCTGTTAAAATTCTTCAGGTCATGAGGAATTCATGTCACATGTCCGATTCATCACCTCACAGATCTACTGTTGTGGGTAGGACGCTGTTTTGATGAGGTGATGTTGGTATGGATAAGCCACAGCACACAGCAAGAATATCCGATTAGCTCAAACGGAGCATCAGCATCCTGAAGCCATGGCACCATATTGTCTAGTCATCACACTTAAGACGAAACATGGCTTTTCCTGACATTTCTAAGTGATGGAAGTGGCACAGTTATCTCCCTGTGGCTGCGATTGTAAGTTCTGCGTAAACGTCACTTACAATATTTAGTATTGACATACATACCGATAGAGATTTGACCGAATGGACATCAGTGTTTGATTAAATATTTATTGGGAACAATATGTCAGGGTGTTGGTTTTGTGTAGGTGTTGCACACACTCTAGTATGTCGTTCAACGTAAGAGTTGTGTCCCTTCCTGTGCCAGGATATGGCTATCATGAGTTCGAATTATAGGAAACGGCGTTGTATCAAACGCATTCACTGATCACTGAGGATGAACGATATGAGACTTTGCCGTGAGGGAAATAGCAAACCAAACAATGTCGATAGTGTCTCTTGGACTGACATGGATTGGAGTCGCTTCACAGAAGCTGCCCCAGATACTCAGATCCTGAGCCAAATACCTTGTATCTCTAATGTTAACAGGAATACGGTACAATTGGTAACAACGATATAACCGTTAAGCATTGTAGATGTCGGAGAGTATATAGGGAATAGTTCAACTTTGTGCTTGTAAACAATGTATTATGTTGCATATAGCAAAGTTTCCATCACTATCCTACGTTATCATGCTGCAGCTGGAATGACGGCAAACAAGTGACCAGAGGTCTATATGCATCATATATTATGATTAGCAGCAGTGCCACGTGAACGGTGAGTGAGTCAGTTTAATTTTACGCCGCTTTTAGCAATATTCCCGGAATATCAGGGCGGGGGCAACAGAAATGGGCTTCACGTATTGTACCCATATCGGGAATCAAACCCGGGTCTTCGACGTGACGAGCGAACACTTTAACCAAAAGGCTACCCAAGCGCCCCTTAACATTAACGACAACAGATAATACGTAACTAGTAGCAAGCAAGTAATTTGATAAAGTCAGGTAAGGTAAGAATAACCACATCACAGAACAACACACAGCCAGCTGTTGAGCAAGGATAAGCATTAGAGGATTGTGATAAAGCTGATTGGATATTAACTCAAAAAGGTTCTGTTGCCTGATTAGATCTTCATAGGCAGACAAGATATACAGCCCTTGATCCCTGCTGATCAAAGGGTCCATTTTTATAATGACAATATAGAGATTGTTTTTAATCGGCTGTATATAATCACAAAGGTGTGTAGGTCAGTATTTCATTGATTTGTTTGAGTGGCATTCTAGAACTTGGTGGTATAGAGATGACACGACTTTATGGATGATCAAAATAGAGAAGTTGATCATCCATAAAGTCTTGTCACCCCCGTATTTCACTGTTACAGAACGGGAGACAACGCTGTTCTGTTACAGTTCTTCTTAGTTGTATGGTCCCCCATATAGCTGGTATACTGCTGAGTGCGGCGTAAAACCAAACTCACCCACTCACTTAGTTGTGTGGACGTTTAGACATTACATTGCAATATTCTGTAAAATTTCGTCACTTGTGAGTGAACATGATCATATTGATTGATTTACAGAAGAATTGTCACGGAATGTTGATGGCATATACCAGTTCCTGATGAAGAGTTAATTATGACACACAAGGGTGAAATGGTACTCATCCTCTTTATATCATTTGACAGGAGACAAACTCTCTCCCTTGCTTGCGGCATCTGCCGATCTCCATTCTTATCCGTAGTTGAGTTTTTCAAGACAATTACTGAATTTAAGGATTATTAATTATATTCAAATACATTTCTAATTCATGTCTTGTTTTACTTGGATTTGATAAAGGTATTGCAAACGTTACTATGCTGAAAACAGTTGTCTGTGGTGAGATACACATTGGCGTGAGTGTCATATACATGATCGATCGTGCCCTTTATACAATCAAATATCAGACATACGGTCAGACAATCCGGTGATCAGTATCAACAGCCATTCACATCTCGATACGACGCGGTATATCACCCCAGTCCTCAAGCCTAAACACGTAAGTAATTACAAGTACGTGCAGGGACTCAATGCCCTGTATTAACTTAAAGGTATGAATCAACCAAAACAGTAATCAAGTATGCCCTTCCCTGAATCTCAATCGTAATGTCAATGCCATCCTAGGATGCATGCTCGCCCTGATCGGATCCGAACACGGTTAAGGGACACAATTCATGATGGCGAATAGCTACTATTAAGAGATACCTTCAACAGGCAGTACGAATAATTTCAGTAGACCCTATGAGGTACATAAACAGACAAAAATACTTCCTACAGAAAACCCCCACAATTATATGACAACGTGATCGGCGATTAATACTTGATAAAGCGGGATTGGCATTGGCACGCCAAACGTGCGTCGGGGATAATCTGAATGGCAAATAGAAATTATAATTAATACGAGAAGCAACTGTTGCCTAAACGCTGGGAAACAGGGTGTAGTGAAATGACTGGCTAAATCAAGGCAGATCTGTCCAAAGGTGAACACAATTTAAGCTGGCGCCTTTCGCATCAACACAGGATATGAGACATCAAACAAACCTAGATGACTGCTCGATTGATCAGTTCCTAGCAGTTCCTTGAATTTGAACACAGGAGAGTTGCCGGGATTGGGCATTGTTTGTGAAGGAAATGCCTCATCAGGAATTCGACATCACATCTGTGTAGCAGATTCCCTGATACAATTATCATCAAAGTACCTAAAGAGTGGTCAGACATGGACGTAGTCAGGATATAGAGTTGGGTTGTCATGAAGTTTATGTTATATGCTATATAAATGTTAATTACTGTTGTATTGATTCTCTATATATACTAGTTCCAGACGGACGTGTATATATAACTTTGCTCTCTACAATATTGTCAACGATATTCACCTGTGATATTACACCTGTCATTAGGAACTTGTGGACCATATATAGCCGACTATTGTACCTATGTTGTACATATGTTATATGGTATGTACAACCAGTAACAATTGAATGTCGGCATACCGACATCATTAGTGGCGTCACGTTTAATGGCTTCCCACAAGACGACGGCCCAGCCTAACGTTGTTAAAGTCACGCTGAAACTATTCGTTTTACGAAACCGTCAATAAAAGTCACAACAGCAAATGTATTTCTTTGTATATAAGAAAGGATCGTGAGAGAGAGAGAGAGAGAGAGAGAGAGGGAGGGAGGAGAGGGGGAGGAGAGAGAGGAGAGAGAGGAGAGAGAGAGGAGGAGAGGAGGAGAGAGAGGGAGAGAGAGAGAGAGGAGAGAGAGAGAGAGAGAGAGAGAGAGAGAGAGAGAGAGAGAGAGAGGCAGAGAGAGAGAGAGAGAGAGGAGAGAGAGAGAGAGAGAGAGAGAGAGAGAGAGAGAGAGAGAGAGAGAGAGAGAGAGAGAGAGAGAGAGAGAGAGAGAGCGAGAGAGAGAGAGAGAGAGAGAGAGAGCTGAGAGAGAGAGAGAGAGAGAGAGAGAGAGAGAGAGAGAGAGAACTAACCACACCGTCAGAGAAGAGAACAACTGTCATCAGACTAAAACAAACATGGAATACGCCAGACAGGCCTAGGAATAGTGTGACAACGCCCGGTGATGACAATTCATCTGAGACATCTTTTTGTAATGGCGACGCCAAAGGCAGTGACGGCACTAGGACACCGTATCAGTCGACATACTGTGTACAGGCGACGGTATTCCAGCGCGTCGACCCTACCGCGGAGTGCAATCTGACTCAAAACCGACGTTGTTGATTGACATGGGCCAGGTGAGTTCGACGTTGGCATATGCGTGATTGGCGACGTGTGATGTTCACGTCGTTTAGCGCCGAATTGCGTTCAGCAGATGTTCACTTATATATGCTTTTCTTTTATTTTCAAATTTGGTCAAACACACTGTATACTTTCTTTTGGGCACTAGTTTATATTAATGGGGAAATGCCTGGTATTATATTGTAATTAATTTCTTAGTAATGTCGCGTTTTCTCTATACTACACGTTAAGAATGGTTTGTAAATATTAATGCGATTTAGTCTGGTGTCCAACGGCAACCAACGTGGCTATATTCCGCACAAAGTGAAGATTCACAGGATACGATCATTCTAAGATGCAGAGACTAGGGTTTACAAACTTTTTTATGGAAGACTAATTAAAATGCGGAGGATTTGATGAATTAAGAAAACTCGATAGTGATGTCTTTGATCTGACAGATTTACACAAACGATCTAGGCAGTTTAACTCAGGCAATAGCCCACGCCTAAGATTGAAACAGTAACTGAAAAAAAGTAAGAGTACACAGACCGCTAACGGTGTGCTTTCTGCATTGCCTGTTAATAGTTCAAGGAAGTTCAGCTTTGTCGTTTGTTGCAATTACTCTGAAATATTGCTTACGAGAAATGATTTCCTACGTAGCGGGACCTAATACCGGGCCAGGAGACCGTCTGTGAATTTAAATATACACCACAAGCCCATTATGGACTTTTTATGTGAGGGATGTTGAGTTTTCATCTAAGTTCCAACTGCGACCGTCATTCAACAAAAGGACACAGGTTAACCACTTTCACGAAGGGAACTATCTAAGGAACGAGAAACTTGCTGTACAATATTTATTACAAGCCGGACACTGTAATTATAAGGGGATAATCATAAGTCTAGGTCTGGATTTAAACACATAAAAAAGTATATTAAACACCGTTATTACAACAAACAAAACTCACTGTAAGGTTGGTTTTATAAATCAGTAATAAAAATCAATACAAAACCCCAATGCTATGAATTATCGTTAGTGCCAATCATTTTCGAAAGGGTGAGCGTATAGTCAATATACATGTTCATCATGGTTATTACGGTGTTCGGATTCTGAGTCTACGAATCTGCATGTTTCGTGACCCTATGTCTTGTCACCGTACGCGTCGCTGTCAGCATCATGGCCGACGCCGTAGCCGTTTCGCGTGTAAAGGTTAAAACGTCCACTCTTCACGATGAAAACCCGGGTTCGATTCCCCACATGGGTACAATGTGTGAAGCCCATTTCTGGTGTCCTCGTCTTGATATTGCTGGAATATTGCTAATAGTGGCGTAAAAATAAACTCACTCCCTTACTATAGTTATTGCTGATGGTAGTTCTTACTTTAATGGATATACCATTTCTAATATCGCAAGTAATTTAGGAATAGAAGGTTTACATTCGTGTTGAGCGGGCCTGGAGTCGGCGATCCGACGTTGGCTCGAATCTTATATAGACATGATTGCGCTGATCATGGTCCTTGTTTCTCCAGCATCCACCGATGTCTGCTTCATTGGTTTATCAACCCTTTCACTTCATGCTGACACGCTATCGTGTAATTGAAATAATGTTCAATACGGCATTCAACTCAATACAGCCACTCAAACATATCTTATCAGATGAAATATCGCCTTGCAGGTAAACAAATAAAATCCTGTTGATCTTCGGGATGTTTCGTGATGTTTTGAGGAAATACAATCTGTTGAAATAACTACTGGGTGCCAGCAATCAACATCTACATGCCTCCATCCTTCGCAGACTTTAAAACTGTACCACATCGGATATTGCGTTTCAGTCTTCCAACAGAGAAGTTGGCTCGACGGAATTCTCGTTTAATAAGAACGGCATTGTTTAACATTGCAAGAATCGCATAACAAGAGTTAAATGATTGGGGCTCGCATTCAGAAAGAACCTCTGCAAGACGATTATATTCTGTGGGTTTATAACAAATACAAGTCGTAAACGTTATATATGCGTTTAAATTATGCCTCTTTTGTTTGTTGTTTAATGCAGCAATATTCTAGCTTTATATTGACCTGTAAATAATCGGTCGGGACCGCACAATATGGTGATTGTCAACATGAACATCGATCTGGGAAGTTGGGGTACGGAGACATACATCAACCAAACCATGAGTCTGACCTCCTGATCCCGTCAGTCTCGTCTTATGACAAGCATCGGTTGTTGAAATGGCCCACCAAGTAATAACGCACGGACGATAAGAACATTTGTTATTTGTCAAACTATCTCCCTATGTGGTTCCCCTGTGTTGCATGTGCACAATATAATGAGTCGCTTCAAAGGTCAGTTGCGCCTATTGTATAACCCCTACACATATAACGAACTGAATGCATGCAGTTCACCGCTGCAGTTCACCGCTGAGTATATGGTCATTACACGACCAGTAGGGATGTCAGTGGACGGGTGATGTATTCGTCCATCATCTTTGAGTTGATAAAGACGGGCAAGAGAGTTATGACATTAAGTTACTAGTATATAGATTTTTTAGAAACATCTCTTTCGGAAGACTTTTTCAACACCATTCAACTGCCTTCAAATGGTCGTATTAAGAACTGGCAATAGTATGAACGGAATAACTTAAGTCGAGCATATGCGGATATTATAATTGCGGATGTATGAGTCATAAATAAAACAGAGTGATCTAAAGATAAGGAAACTTTTAATAAATTTCGGGTTAATTAATTACACGCTATCGTTAGAATTGCGCGCACCGAGACAAAAGAGAATCCAAGATTCGCTCAGCTAATGATAGACATAGCTGTTTAAGCATCAGCGGGTGAGGTGTGGCTTGGTGGTTGGGGAAAGTTTTGTCGAAGTGGGGGAAGGAGGCAAACTCCTTAATCTGAACAGATTGACTTATATCGGAACAGATAGACGCATTTGTAGGTCATGTTTTCAAAGACGTCATATAAAAGCATATATTTCTTTATGATAGTACAGGAATTCTTCCAGTAGTCTGTGAACCAAGCGATAACTGTGTTAAAGATATCAACACCTGTGCTAACTGAGAGATTGATATCACAATAAATTCCAAAGTAGCCATATTTACTCAAGATTATGGCCAGAAACGCTATGTGGAGTTTACACTCGGAGATAAACTCTAGAGCCGATCATCCCCAATCGCTGATCGATATCGCCGATGTCTAGCATATGTCTAGTTCCCAGGAAATCTCTCATCATGCTCTAGCGGCTAGCGATAGCTTCACAAAGTGTTGGAATGGGATGGAACGAGTTCACGAAAGTTCTTGCTCTACCGCAATAGCTCCTGGCTTCACGTGGCTTTTAATCGAACTATTTCTGGCCTTACATTCTATTATGTAGATAGACAACCAGGAAGGTGAAGCCGATGGTAGGACACACACATACAAATACATTCGCAACATACATCTGTCAATGCCTCCGACTCTGTTTCATCAATCACAAGAAATTGCTTACGACAACATTGGCTGTACGGCAACGATTGACGACGTTTCTAGTTTTGGACTAGTTATGACAAGATCACCGGTTTGCCTACATTACCTGGATGAGTTAGAAAATATACCACTAGAAACTGTTAATGTTGTCATCATACACGTTCGTATAAATGTATACGAGGAATCCTTGCCATCCGTTCAGTACTTGTGTTTAACTTACAATAACAGTTTCCTTGTGTATTCATTACAACAACCCCAGTGAGTGAGTGAGTTTTACGCCGCACTCAGCAATATTCCAGCTATATGGCGGCGGTCTGTAAATAATCGAGTCTGGACCAGACAATCTAGTGATCAACAGCATGAGCATCGATCTGCGCAATTGGGAACCGATGACATGTGTCAACCAAGTCAGCGAGCCTGACCACCCGATCCCGTTAGTCGCCTCTTACGACAAGCATAGTCGCCTTTTGTGGCAAGCATGGGTTGCTGAAGACCTATTGTACCCCGGATCCTCACAGGTCACAACAACCCCAGATTTAACGCTAAAAGTGCTAAAACGAGCATGATCAAGTCATTGACCCATGTCATTTCTAAGGAAAGTTTCAGGTGCAAAAGCACAAATTTGTCTCTTGTTTTATGGCTCAGTTGACCTGCTCGGTTTAGAAAAATACAAATGGTTGAAACATTAAAACTGTCAGTCAGAAATGCACGTAGCTACTATCGGATTTACATGTTTTCAGAACGCCATTTCCAGTATTAAATAACCCTGATTGTACTTTAGATTTCACATACAGCAACATGGAAACCATTGGGAAACTCAAGAATGGGTCAAAACCCGCGGTTCATGGTGACGAGCGAACGCACTACCCACAGTGTTTGTCACCGACATCAGTTTCTTCCAGGAACAACGTGCCCTACAATGACCTATTCCGATATTTCTGCTGTCAGCGTACCCGTCAGTCTGGGCCACAGAGTGACCCCAGAACAACAGCGAGAGCGTACGCAGAAATTGGTTGACAACAACGCATTAACCCAGGAACGTTTTTCCTGACATAATCTGATATTCGTGCACGAAGCTCACACCGATAAAACTGCAAACGCGTGGAAAGAAACTGTAAAATACTTTAGCAGATCTACCCAGGCAAACGCACTTTCACCTCAAATAATCTCAATAAACATTTCGGGAACATAAAAAAATCAGGCTTTGTCTTATCAACGCGCGGTACACATAATAAGAGGGTTTTTACTCTCTCCACCCGAACACTTCCCAGAGAACATTACGCTGGTCTTTTGAGATAAATGGTTCATTCCTTAAAAATGTAATCATGATGAGGATGCACATGGAGATGCTGCTTTGCCATTCCAAGAGTACAGAGTCTTGAACCCTAGTGAGATGGGTTCATCTCCCAGTGTCTATTAACGCAGACATGCATATTGCAGGTCACAGGTCGCATGTCAGGATCGTGGTATTTACATCGTTGATACAGCATCATCAGCAACGAGGGTTCTTGGAAGCAGGAACGCCATTGCATTTGCATTGTGATGTTTCGGCAACGTGAGAAAAAACTGCCATGCCGAGTGTGAGTTATCAGGTGAGCATTCGGGTTGGCTGGTTTTCCGACGCTCATCCAAAACCTGGTAGTTCTCTGTAATGTTATGGAAATAACAGGTACTCATTCCAATGCATGGCGTTTATCGCCTCTCTCCCCTTGATATTTCTATTTGTCTCCCTCTATCCCTCGCTCTTGAGTCCCCCTGTGTCTCCTTTCTCTGTATATCTCTCTCTGTGTCTCTCTTTTTGATTCCGTCTGTCTCTCCCCTTTGTTTCTCTTTCTGTCTCTTTTCTATTTCGTCTGTCTCAACCTCTCTCTCTCTCTCTCTCTCTCTCTCCTCTCTCTCTCTCTCTGTCTCTCTTTTTGAGGTCGTCTGTCTCCACCTCTCACTTCTCTTTCTCTCAGTCTCGCTTTTTTATTCTGTCTGTCTTTCCCCTTTCTGTTTCTCTTTCACTCTGTCTCTCCTTTTGGGTTCGTCTGTCTCTTCCTCTTTGTGTGGTTTTCTCTGTCTATTTCTGATTTCGTCTGTCGCTCCCCTCTATCTGTTTGTGTCTCTCTCTGTTTCGCTCTTTCCGTCTGTTCCTCCCTCTACTCCTTCCCTTCCTACTTTCACACATAGGTTAACGAGGAGAAACATCTCCCATCCACATTAACCTGACATGATTGCACACCACTAGGCGTCTGTGAAAGGGCCCTCCTATAACGTTACTGCCGCTTAACGACGAGTGGGAGGTATCGTTGTTTATCACGTATGTGCTGGCGTACTCAATGATGTGTGCCCATGCTGGCAATGTTATTATACTGAAAGTTATTTCAGTCAAACCGTTGTCTATTGCAGTCTCTTCTGGATATGTGAGTTTGGAAACAGTGTGAGTGTGGCTATTACATTTCCTACGCACACTGCGTATTTCTACCAACTACCGACAGAGGTTTGTGCTATGCCTCAAGTATTGATTTTAGTGCTGTTAAAGTATTGTGCATTGGTTTTACCGTTGAGTTCGCTGAATATTAAGATTAAAGGACGGATATGATTTTATTTCTGCTCCTGTATTATCTATGGTTTGACGCTAAAAACATATTTTGCAACAAGCCTTGATGATGGACAGGAATAATTTGAAATGACAAATATCTTTTGGAAGATATTTATGTTTATTTTCAGCGAGAATTCTGTTCTTTTTCTCTTGACATTTACTCAATCTGTTAAATGATTACTGTTCGACTTTTAATGACCTGAGATGAAGAAAACATGTTTGTGTTAATTGTTTTTTCAGGAAACATTTCTTCCACAAAGTTGTGGTTTCACTCAAACGCTACAATGAGTCCATATTGTCACATAGACATAGAACACTATGTTTTTGTTTCGAATTTACTCGTTGTTTGTGTCTGACAATATGTTGGAGATACATTCATCATAGGCCAGAAAATACTATCTATTGTCTCTGTGCTCAGTCAACAAGGATTCCTGTGGGATCAAGGACAGAACTTAAAGGTTTAGTTGTGAGTTCGGTTAGAAGCGGGCCGGATCAGTGACGTGGATTATAACGTGGCATAGCGTCCCGATGGCGTTGGACAATCCAAGGTTTAATAACCATGAGTTTGATTGGTTCTGGTCTGATTATGTTCCAGTACCTTTGACATTGATGGAATTCTGCTGTCAGCGGCATTGGACACAATTCACGTATTCGTAAACCAGGGGAAAATAATCCATGATCCAAAGGTCCTCTTTGGCCTCACTTACTGGTAGCACAGGAATGTCTTACGTCGTCGCAGGTGCCCCCAGGTACAGTGTAATGCGTGCTCTACTCTTTCACCAACTTGAAGCGAGTATGGGTTGTCTCGTCGACGGTCCTCCGCCACACTCCTCGTGAGGTATTCTCTATTGCTTCTCCCACTGACAGGGAGCAAGTGTTTCTACGTCGTCTAAGGTACCACCACGTTCCCATGAAGTAGTCTGAGATACTTCTACTGCAAGGAGCGAGCTCGTCTTGGCACGTCGAGCGAGGCGTTCTCTATTGCTTCACCTACACAGCACCATCTCATCAAACCGGGTACCCATTCACTCCTGGCATAATGTTATCACATATCCGGTGAGACAACACATGTGTTGTAAGTGCTTTTGAAGAGTGTTGGAGAGGACCGACGCCGCAGGAATTCCCAGGAACCAAGCTACCACAAAGGGTCATCCATCCAAGGACTCTTCGCGACCAACATTACTTCTCTACATCTGATATGTGACCTATGAACAAATGATCCAGTGATATCGTTGACAGTTGCTCTTGCTATCAGTCCAACGTCTGTCACCAGGCTGCATGTTCGCAGGCTGCAATGTTGCTGAATACACACATCATAACATAAATTTATATAACTTTACGTAAAATTTTCGGAAAGGAGGAGGTATAAGTGGTCAAATCGTCTAAGGCGCTATGGTTCGATGTGTAGAGTCGTGTCCCTTTGATATGACAGAAACCTAAGATCGTGGGTTCGAATCCCGATTTTGCTTTGACTATGTAACTAGATTTGTTAGTTTCATAATCGCACTCGTAGGCTGCATTGAAGAGGTTAATATCTAAATCCTGCATCAGTTATGGTAATGATATAACTGAAACACTATTCAAAACGGCGATAAACACAACTCACTCACGTACTCGAAAAACACGCCCTATCCCAACCTCTTAAAGCAGCATTCCTGTAAAACTGCACACATTTAAAGACCACATGAGACCGAATACCTTTGCTTCTGGGAAGTTACATATGGGTACAGACTCGTATATGCACAGGGCACTACGAATCAGTAATCCGCAAGCGAGCGCAGAGCTTCAATATTTGATGTACCTGTACATTAACCATTCAGACAGGTAGTAATTAACGGTTCACTTCAATTATTGATATTAGTAAAAGCATAGGACATTTTATTCATCTAAATCCCAGGCTTTCACAAACATACTTGACGTGCCACACTTAATCTTACGCTAACCCCAACATGATTAAAATAATCTTTCCATTAACCTTTATAAACTTTTCATCAGAGCAAAACTGAATAAAGATTAGGAAAAGAATGCATGCATAGATTTTCTCCCGACGGGAATCCTAGAATAATACACTTTTGTGCCTTTATGTAACTTTCAAATGCCCTAGCGGCTGTTTTTAATATAAACACTGCTTGTGGATCATTTCTTTAATGCATTCGGCAAAGTGTGTGGTGTTAAGGTGTTACTTTGGACTTCCAGTCCTTCACAGAGGCTATTATTCTTGTGCTCTCCTTACCTAAAGTCCTTTTGCTAATTAACTGAGAATGACAGAGGAGGATTCGCTTTCCTATTAATGTCTGCAGTGTTGGGAGTTCAAACCTCCGCTGTTCCACGTGTCCCTTATTGGACAAAAACGCCATCATCGATCAATCGAAGTTTTTACTGCATGAATTGTGACAGGAAATCCACTAAATTTGATAGCAGAAGACGACTTAATGAATTGATGTGTGATCGTGCAGCGGTTCCGCAGTTACGGCAGTGCTCTGTATCTATCTTCATCAATATCATCAGCATTAGGAACAGGGGCAAAAGTTAACCGATGGCGCATCCTCCAGGTTCCGTTAAAGGGGCTCATTACGACACCATTTCCGTATACATCGTTCGATCCTCCGTATCAGCTGATGGCGACAGTATATGCCAATATACAATCGGATGTTTTATTTTGAATCGTGATGGATGAAGACATGGCTAAAGTGTCGTATTTTATATCAATTTCTCTACCGATAACGTCTCACTTCAGTATGAAAAATCAATGACGTATGTTGAAATTCCTGTTTATGTTTTTAAAATTGGGGAGTCTGAACTATTTTCGGCGTACAGGTTTGTAAGAGATGCATGATGACTTTAAACAATGACGACTTGACATGCACCTGAACCTGGCCTGTGGCAATTAAGCAGGAATGGCTATCATCTCGCTGAAGTATTAACCACATATGTTAGTCATTTTAATATCGGGAGACAGGCGTTGGGCTATAATGAGAGCAACTAGCGGTTGCCTCCAAACTTATCAGCCTCGAGAGGCAAAGGCAAGCTATTGCTGTTGAGGCGATGTTTCTTACAGACGTGCAAGCCCACGCCAGAGCACCACACTGTCATAACTTTTTGTTAAGGTATAGGCCTCGACGTTGCAAGTGGGCTGCGTAAACTTTAGCTGTTGGCTTCGTTGAATGACATATTGTTATCAAATCCTGTTGTCTGATCTGACAGACTTCTTCAACCTGTCGGTTACCTATATTTTTATTTCAGAACAAGATTTGGTTATTATGGTATCATTGTATTTTTGAATTGTCATGTGTTCACCATAGCTGATAACATTATTCACATTCACGTGTTCACCACGTCAAATGCCGCTATTCACACCTACGTGTTCACGATATCAGATAACACTATTCACATCTACGTGACCACCATGTCAGATAACACTATTCACATCTACGTGACCACCATGTCAGATAACTACGTGTTTACGACAGCACCATGTTCATAATACCAATATTCATAGCGAAATTTTCATCCGTCAAATACTATTATTCACTGCCGCGTCTTCATCATATAACATAATATATAGTCACATGTTCACCTGTCAAATAGCACTGTTTACAGCTATGTGTTGATTGGGTCAAATAAGACTTTTTACAGTCACATGTTGATCATGTCAAATAAGACTATTCACAGCTACATGTTGATCGCATCAAATAAGACTATTCACAGCTACATGTTCATCGCATCAAATAAGACTATTCACAGCTACATGTTCATCTCATCAAATAAGACTATTCACAGCACAATGTTGATCGCATCAAATAAGACTATTCACAGCTACATGTTCATCGCATAAAATAGGACTATTCACAGCTACATGTTCATCGCATCAAATAAGACTATCCACAGCACAATGTTGATCGCATCAAATAAGACTATTCACAGCTACATGTTCATCGCATCAAATAAGACTATTCACAGCTACATGTTCATCGCATCAAATAAGACTATTCACAGCACAATGTTGATCGCATCAAATAAGACTATTCACAGCTACATGTTCATCGCATAAAATAGGACTATTCACAGCTACATGTTCATCGCATCAAATAAGACTATCCACAGCACAATGTTGATCGCATCAAATAAGACTATTCACAGCTACATGGTTATCGCATCAAATAAGACTATTCACAGCTACATGTTCATCGCATCAAATAAGACTATTCACAGCACAATGTTGATCGCATCAAATAAGACTATCCACAGCACAATGTTGATCGCATCAAATAAGACTATTCACAGCAATGTGTTCACCACGCAGATAACTCTGTTTTCACACTCTTGTCCGAATTACTCACAGAAACTAATGTAACTCACGAAGAATTACGTACGTTACCTGAGGCAGAAGCGGGTCGTATATGTCTATTTCACCAGCTCAGCATTCATGTAAAACTTTTTGGATGTATTTTGTGTTTATCTCGTTAAGTCCGTATCCGACGCAAGTAAGACATACATGAAATCCAAACCACAACCACGATTTTCATATGCGGCTGACGCCAACCATCGCATTTCCAACCTGATTTAAATTTAGAAACCTGCATGTGTTTTGCCGTGTTTACCTCCTAGCTGTTAGCATATTTCCCTGAAGAGATAAGACATGGTTTTCAAAGCTGTTAAACACAAGGGCACAGTTGATTCCATGTTAAGTGAGGCAACGGAAACAAAATACATCTGTTCTGAGTACAATATTCACGGAATTAAATGTTTTTTTTCCAAACCTGTCAAGCCGTTCAAACATGTTATTAAGACATTTCGAATCACATAAACTAACGTACCAATCCAAATGTTGAATATATTTATTTCATAAGCAATCCATAGAAATACACACCGGGAATTGTTATTTCATTCAAGTAACACAAATAGATCCCATTCTTGTAAAGTTCCAATTAGCAGTCAGCCCACTCACTGGAAGAAACGGGCAACGCGCTTACGTTCTGTGTTCTGCTAAGCTTTAAAAGAAGTTGGAATAATTCTGACCTACGGCTATACCAAATTCTATTTATTTCATGCAGGTTAATGGCGAATCACGAACCGTCCAAATACATTTGTAGGAGAGGAGACCTAAGCTCTTCAATTCTTAATAATTCTTAGAGAGTGTCTGGATAGTTCTTCGTCGGCGGCGGTGTGACAGTCATCTCACCATTGTACTGAAAAGATGGACATGTTGGTTTGGTTTGGTTAACATGAACACAATAACCCGATTGTACAATCTATTTTCGATTCATTTGATATGCATGGTCGTGTCTAATTGAAAGTTTGACAAAATACAAACAAAGTCTGAGTTTCTTATGTACCACATCCTGAATGTGTATGGTTTCTACTGACGTTCATCGCCCAAACGCCTGAATTATGCACTAAAATAGTCTATTCTGGTAGCAGTGACCAGACCCTATGCTATTGTTCCTGCAGACCGTGCTACCGTCCCGCAATTCTCTTATTAAATGTATAAAATCAATAATTGCAACACTGCCTTGACGTTGTCATGTAACTTAACGCCGTTTAATTATGTTGGAAAAGACGGATCTTTTCTCAAATAAAACCAGGGAAAACAAAACGTTCGCTAACAAAATAGTAAAAACATGTCGCCTTTGTTACACTCGAAAATTCCTGGTATATAGTTCATGCTGATCACTTGTGGTAATATGATATTTATTTTCAAAAATGTGGTTGGCGTTTGTTGTACCTGTAGTTTTTAAAGCAATGTAAGCTAATAAATAACAAATAGGAAAATTTAAACTGATTCATATTTTAAATGAAATAACTACAAACTATGCTAATTTAAATTATGTTTGGTTATATGGTCACAACCAGGTCAGGGAAACAGGTATTTCACCTGGATCTGATTATTATTTGTTATTATTATCATAGGATATTTATATAGCGCACATATGCATGCAACTAGTGCATGCTCTAGGCGCTGGTATTTTTTCTCCTCCATCATCGGATGTCAATCGCAACGGCACATCGTATTATGAATCTCAACTCCTTTGGGAGTATACAACTCTTGCAGCCACTAGGCGCACCGAGTTATTGTGACTTTCTCATCCTAATAATCACTGTAGGCATGCTGTTAGGAAAGGCTCTCTTGGTCAACTTCTAATCCAATTCGGAAAGTAATTTTCCTAGAAACATGCTGCTACCACAGTAAATGACTCATCCATATTTCCATGTGTGAATTAAACTTTTAACAGAGAACAGCAGTTCAGAAAGTGTATATATTATTCATGTTTATTCACTTAACTCAATGTTTGAAATTATATTTTACCTATTTCGCCCGATTTATGAAAACAATTGTAAATTGTGTATGGTGTGTACGAAATTATAATGTGCAAAGTCCTTTTTTAGTAGCGTGATGTTGTTTTACTACGTTCAAGTGAAAACATAAAATCTGATATTTTGAATTAATAAAATCCAAGGCTGCGTACTGATTAAAGCGTTTGTACGTCACGCTTGGGACTAGGGTTTGAATTCCAGGCTGGTTACAATATGTAAAGCTAATTTCTGGTCTGAGCCACCGTCAAATGGCTAAAATGATGCTACGAAAGGACGCTGTCCCAAGCTCACCCACCAATAGGTACTTGCTTGGGGTTATGTAACTTAATGAACAACTAAATGTGGAACAGGGAATATGCCTCATATTCCTAACAGCGTCAAGAGTTCATTTCATGGAATAAAAATCACTCCGGGGCCACGGCATCTCTCAGAAGATGAGAGATGAAGCCGCATGATTGGTCAGTAATTTGGTTAAAAGCCCACAGAACCAACAGGACGTCATTTGGACATAATACAGATAATGCAAATTGAACGAAGAAATCCCGTTATTTGCTGTTGGTTTATATATCTCATCACAAAAGTGAAATTTCCCATGATGCATTAAAACCCCCATCCCCAGTTTACCTGGGTTCATATTGCCAATCACTGTTAATGCCTTTCCACAAAGTCAGGTGCTATGGTCAGGAAGGGACTCCTTTCACCGCCATGATGAGTTTGTTGTCATAGCTACGGCTTGTCTGTGAGCTTGTGTTAATACGCCAGGCTGGCGATAGGTGCCTAGGAGACTTCTAATAAAGAGAACATGTCTTTTGGGATGTTATCAAATTGCCAATCTTGATCACCCGATAGCGCTGCCATGCCTTCATTTGAGCTACGTTGGTTGTATACTGCCCTCTACGTGCACTGTTACACGCGAACTCAAGAAGCAGCTCTGGAAATAGAAATATAGGTTCCAAATTCAATCAGATTTGGCACTTAACTCTCTATTGCATCGTTTTAACGCTGGTCGAATTCCTTATCTCACAGACTTTCTGCTTTCGTTACGTTTTAAAAGCATTCAATGAAATTGAATTCGGATTCTGAGTCTACGAATCTGCATGTTTCGTGACCCAATGTCTTGTCACCGTACGCGTCGCTGTCAGCATCATGGCCGACGCCGTAGCTGTTTCGTGTGTAATGGTTAAAACGTCCACTCGTCACGACGAAGACCCGGGTTCGATTCCCAACATAGGTAAAATGTGTGAAGCCCATTTCTGGTGTCCCCCCGCCGTGATATTGCTCGAATATTGCTAAAAGCGTCGCCGGCGTAAAACCATTCTCACTCACTTACCCTAGCATTATGCAGTTGTGCACGTCTACCACTTTGTACCACAATTCTGGTGTTTTTGTCCTTTGTCTACAAAAATATTACCCGCTGCCACGGTAACCGCTAAACTCTCCGCCGAGAAGCTATATCGCTAACAATCGTATGACGTCATAATATGACGCATGCAGTGCACGGAGTTCGAAAACCGTTCGATTAGCTGTTTTTGAGTTCACTATGTACACATTTATTTTACCGGCTTCCATAGTTTATATATGGAATCGTTTCCACATTCAACTTAAACATAATTAACCATTTTAATAGCAGTTTTAAGCTTGTCAGAATACGTTTAACTGATTTTAAAAAATCCAGTCGAGAAACAGACGCCATTTTGTGTTCATTTCATTAAGTCCGTAGCGATCTTCAAAATAAAATAAAATGATATTTTGTACATTTAACATGGCGGTAAGATAAATACGTTGTATGCTTTTACCCAGGGTAATACGGTCTGATGTACGTATTTTGTAGCAGTGCTATCCCTCGCCTACCGGCGTACATCAGTCCGTATTACCCTCGAGAGAAGCATACAACTTATATTATCTGTAATTTGCTTGAGACTTCACTTTCCGTCAGTACTCTCAAATGAACGAATTTATAAAGTTTCGGTTAATGCAGTGATATCGGTAATTAGCGGATGACGTCACAATCCTTTCTTTTTGCCGAACCGGGTAAACAAAAGGAAGCAAAAATATATTATGTCAGGTATTAGCCAAATAAGTACATAACGAGTAATTAAACATGGACTGCAGCACGCAGAGTATTTTTCAAACTTGAGAATATTTGATGCCAAAAACATTTTTAGTTTTATTTAGTGGATGTATGTGCTACCAATTCTGTAGGATTTCGGAACATTGTTTCACCTTCAGATAGCTGTGTTGACATTGGTCCCCTTTGCTTTGGCAACACTACTTGTATAAGAAGGACATATCGTATTGCAATAGACTTTCGCATGCGCGCTTCCAAGCAGTCTCGACCTATGTACATACTGACAATAACACTGTTATACTTGTTAGCCTAATTTCTTTCATAGCTGAGCTAACAACAGAATTCGCGAAATGTCACTATCATCAAGCAACAAAGCATCTTCTGTCAAGCATCTTCATAACTTTTAGGACCCCCAGTGATTAAAAAACGTCTTTAAGCCATCTTCCTGTAGGAACACTGTCGAGCTCGTGTGTTGGCTGACCTTTCCAGCAACAATGGTGGCAAGATGAAAGAATAAAAACGCTGAATGGACTTCATCTGACAGCGTCGGTGTCTGCTGCGACGATACAGCAGTGTCAGACACTGTTTGCGTTCGAGTTCTCCTTCGAGTCCCGTTTGAGATCTCCATGGGACTAATTAGGCCCCATTAGGGGTCTGCCTTTGAGGATACCTCAAAAAGCTTTTTTACTCCTCCTGCTCGCTGTTAGAAACGGAAATAACATGTCTGCTGTGTTGAATAACTCAAACGGAACTTAAAACAGAATAGCGTGTTTAATTCATCAGAAGTGTCAAATTCATTATGTTATGTGGAAACGGAATGTAACTGAAACTGTTCTTGAATTCAAATAAAAATATTAATATCAACTAAGACATCTTAAAAAGGGTTATAAGGCATAATTTTGCTTTCTGGTACTAATGTAAGTTAGAAATTTTAATTTTGTTGCATTCTTCTTTCTTTTTTAATCATGACTCATTGGACTAATTTTAAGCCAAAAACCTGAAGCGCTTTGATGTATGCTTTAGAGAGAACAGAACCACTAGAAAATAGAAATAACCACAAATCACCTTCATAAAACATATGTTTACAACTCTGCGATGTCGGAAAATAAAATAGTCAATATGCTTGTGATGAAACAGGACATTGAAAGACAGTACACGAAAGATCAAAGAGAATAATCCGACATTGCCAACATTGAATTTAGGGGAATGAAAATGCTCTACTCCACAAAATCCAATATTACATAGCGTTGTATAAAAGGGTTTGGTTTTATAGTGATAATTAATTGCACGCTGAGAAAAGTCAGTCTCATAATATTTTATACCAAAGAAGAAACACATTTGGTTCTTCCGGAGAATAGATTCTTTAGTCTGTTCTAAACATAAACATATTATTCTATTTCAGAGTCCCCTTGGGTGATTAGCGTGATAGGAGATGTCTGATAGTGTACTTTACCTGGAGGCATATTTAAGACTACAGAATAGTTATTACAGATGTCATTGGCTTGGGTATTCCAAGTCGTCTGACTTTCTTAGCAGTTTTTCGACCTGCGTGTCAAGGTAATCTAGGAATTCACAATATCTATCTATCTATCTATCTATCTATCTATCTATCTATCTATCTATCTATCTATCTATCTATCTATCTATCTATCTATCTATCTATCTATCTATCTATATTGATTTGGAGTAAGGTTTTGTTAATGCGAGGTTTAAATGGTATAGTCCCATGTCAGTAACACTTAATACAAATTACTGGAAGACTTCTTTGTGCAGAGTTGTCTCCCGTTGCTTTGAACTCTGCGTTCATCCTCGGCTAATCTGCTCTGTGTACCAAAGTGGAACCTCAAATCATTTGGCTGCAAGTCTTACCAGAACATGGCATCAGTCAAATGGAATTCCCTCCCTGATGAACTTAAGCTGTCTCCAACCCTTGAAAACTTTAAGTGCCATCTCAAAACCTTTCTTTACAAAAAGTTCTATGGACTTCAATAATACCTTATTGATTGTTAGCGCTATGAGCATACCTGGTGTGGAGTTTGGCGCTTTATAAATGGACACATTATTATTATTATTATTAGTAGTAGTAGTAGTAGTATCTTCTGAATGTCGGGACTATCGCTCCCAAAATAATCCTTGGTCTACACATATGTGGGTTTCAACGACGTATATGTCCCAAGTTTATATTTTCCTCTCATGTTGAAGATGACAAAACGTGACACAAACCGGTGTGTTATGCTAAGAACCATGACCCACGAGAGAACAACTCACAGTGCAGTGAATATTATGGCGAACACATGTGTGCGCGTGGATGGGATTGGCGCGGTCACATCAAATTATCAAAATTATCAAAACGGCACATCACATTATCAATCTCAACTCCCTGGGGATCATACAATATGGTATGGAACCTGTCTAGTGTATAAGTAAAGAAATTTAGCAACATACATAGGTTCCAAATAAATGAAGGAAGTGTAATCCCATATATGACATAAATTTACATAGGTTCCCTTTGAACATTCAGACATAAGTGATAAAATCATTCTCCATAATCCTATGAAACGATGGTCGTCAGACTCATCGAACCTGACTGCCCTAGATCTGTGAACCAACTCACGCATTATTATCAGTGAATATCTGTTTAATGACATCCTAGTAATTCATTAAGCTATATTACCAGGTACCCATATGCCAATCAGGTCATCAGTGACATAGTTTTGTAGCCGTATAGTTCTCCGTCGGCAATCAAGAGGTCTTACTATACAACCGTCCACTTAAAACACTCTATATGTCATTAATTAGACTTTCAGGGGGGAAGTCAGTATCATAGTGTTCGCTTTTATCTCATATATGGAAGGGATTATGGCAACTGTTGCGATTCATCTGGGATTTGATCAGAGGGACAACGTTCTATATTAATTACACCTTCGTCAGTGTCCAGCAGTGTCCAGGGATTTATTGCATATCGCAATCCGCACTTGAAAGTGTCTACACAGATATATACGAGCAGAGGTTTGAGTAGAAGCGAGTCCTTATTGACTATTTGCCACGCATGATTAATACGAGGTATATTCAGTACGGGCGGAGTACCTTTGTGTTGATGTGCCATAACCTAGACGACAATGTTCCTTACACTCGCATCAAATTATTAATTTGTTTTCTGACCATAAAAGACACTTCTCATGAACTCAGAGTGAGTGAGTTAGAATTTAAAGTCACTTTGGCAATATTTCAGCCATATCGTGACTAAAACAGGTTATAGATTAAGAGTACGTAAATATAGATTATAAAATCCTGTCAACAAAGGACAGTAAAACAACTAGAACATCACAGATATAAATGTAAAACTAGCAATTAAATCTAAAACCATTTTTACTATAGAGGACAACACAATAAAAAAATAGGCTATAGATCGCCAACAACTGAGGGTAGATCACCATACCAGGGACCATGGGTCATGAACTCCGAAGCCATGGTTAAGTTTGAACGTATCAGTGTTGGCCTGGGAGGGTTGAATACGTTAGCGTGCTTTAAGACCTGTGACTGAATACATACTCCTTGAGCTTTAAAGAGGACAAATATATGCAGCATAATCATGTCCACCTCTAAAAGAAAATTCTGCTAAAGGCAGAGTCGACTGTACAATGCCGACTACTTCATGACAAGATCCGTGAAGACCCGGATTAGAATTGATCTTCAGCAACCCATTCTTGTCTCGTAAATGGCGATTAAGAGGCAAGATCGAGTGGTCAGGCTCTTTGGCTTAGTTGACGTATCACTATTGCGTAGATCGATGCTCATGATGTTGATCACTGGATTGTCTAACTCGATTATTTACAGACATCCGCCATATAATTGGAATATTGCTGAGTGCGGTGTTAAACAACAAACAAACAAAGCAGACTTTATGAGCACCTGTTTTCAATCACTTTCGCAATAGCGATGATTCAACATGTTCGTGAAAAGGTGAGTATATCCTGCCCCACCCTTGGCATCCGTCATTAACATCATTAGGCAATTTTAGTCAAAGAAACAAAATTAAGTTTAAGGTAGTCAACACTATTTTAACATATATATTCAACAGCCGAAATATATATTAATGACAGGCTGGATGCCGTTTGTAGAAAGATTGGCCAATCACATGACTATCTTGTGTAATTAGTATCATATCATAATATTATGTTCCATGGACGGCTGCAGTCCGTGATGACAACGCTTTCCACCACCAATGTGGCTATGGGTGCTGTACTGCAATGTGGATACCAATTTCTATCCACCCACTTAATTCACCTTTAATTGTTCAGGTCATCTCGTGACTACCGCCTAGTTTAACATTTGCAAAAAAACAAAACACTTGTATGGTCAGAGATTCAACAAGGACCATTTGGATGCCGTTGTGGAAGGCTGATTGACAGGTCAGGATTTGACATTCTACAAAACACGGATAACTGGAGAAAGGATGGAACAGATGCATTTAAGTGGAGTGTTTTGAAGCTCTCAGAAATATTTGAGTTTTATATATGTTTTGCTCAAAACGACGTTTTTTGTACCGCCCCCTCGTATTACATGCACGCACCTACAATTGTTTCAGTTTGTCGATATTTGTCAACATGCCGCGTTCGTCCACTGTATACTAGCTGAGTATCATGTATATTCAAGCAATTATTCACTGACAAAACATTCCAGTCTTTTATTAAGTCATATGAGGGCACTTGATACCAATGATAGACACTCACCGTTGAGTGTCTACCATTGGCAGAAAAAGTCAAGACCTACACTTAAGTTGAGTGGTTTGTTTTTTCCTTTAAAATCCTTTCGTGTTTATAGACGGATAACCGGTTAACACATGACAGTACGCATGTCAAGAGTATTTCTGCCTCGGGAGCCACCTGTATTAGGCTGGAACACTAACAAGCCGGAAACAGGACTTCGTGAACCTTTTACCAAACACCTGGTGTCGTGACGGCGCTGACAGTGATTCATGTGAGTATACTGTGACTCGTTGGTTTCGCATCTGCAGCAACTGATGCATCGGGTCCAGACAGACACTCTATTGGCTTATCAGAGCTTATCTCACTTTTTCATGACATTTCACACCGACCCAGATCACATGTGTGGTGTTGGAATTTGTTCTTCAAACAGAACACATTAAAACTATATAGGCATCTTGGTATTCTCCAATTAATTAGAAGGTGTTACCAGAAGCAAGCAGACATCTTCATCCTACCAGTATATCACCGGCTGCCCCACGGGTACATGTCTCTCTGGTATGTTAATGTTTAAACTATATGTTTCTGTTCACGTTCCCATATTTCTGAAGCTTGAAGAGTGATATGTCACACAAAACAGTTCGTCATTATCGGAGATTAAGAAGTTATCCTCACTTTTATGGTAATTTCAGTGCAAAATGCGAAATATGAATCATAAATCTAACTGTGCTTGATATAAATTCATAGTCATTATATAACATACATTTAGTTATAAATGATGTTGAAATTCAATCTTGAAATTTAAGATACCAGGCATTAGATGAGTTTTCTTTCTTAAAATATTTGCATGTTGAATCTCCCCTAAAAACAACAATAACATGCTTTAACAAATTTGTAGTGATACTAATATCTGCTAACGATTCTTGGTTCAAATGGAGAGAACTGTTTCATCTAGCCCACGCGTTATTAGTTCAAATTTAATTACTCCGATGGAGACAAATTGAATATTTCCTGCAATATTTCAGATCTCTCAAATGTCCATTTGGTTCACACCAGAGAAATATAGACCCTGATTGATAGCCATTAATTGGAATTGAGTTACTCACGCCGAGATAGTTTGGCTCCGATCTCGACATACAGAGAAAATATAAAACGAATAGGTATGTATGAAGTCATCATCATAAAGTATACAATTTCGACAGATAATTATAAGATAACACGTTGAGGTGACAATGACCATTTGGCTGAAAACAATATTTCGTTAACATTTGTTGTTTTGTAGAAATCATTATCCAAAGGGAATAAATGACCTTCACGAATTCCGTTTGTGTGCATTCTTATAACATGTTTACATTAAAATAGACACAGAAGCCATGGATTACTTTCCATAAATATAAAGTGCCAAAGATTAACAAGTTTCGATTATCCGGCGAAACAGATTTCTTTGTGCACAAAGTATAAACTAACTGTGAGAATTTTACATGTGGCTAGGCAGACGAAGGCACCGCAATTTTGCGTCTCTATTCCAAAGATTAGGGGCGATGGGGTAGGTCAGTGGTTAAAGCGTTCACTCGTCACCCCGAAGACCCGGGATCGATTCCCCACACGGGTACAATGTGCTGGAATATTGCTAAAAGCAAATATCAAAGAACCCTGCGTATGCCAATGATGTGTCATTTGAGAAACACGGACGCAAAGCTTTCTTTGTGAACCTTAGGACATATCAGTCAACCTTCGTGGTACCAGGTGGTCTCTGGTGGATGTTCCTATCACGTGTTAGCTTTGTTGAATACCTTGTATCATGAAACAAATGACATGGGAAGATTCACATTACCGACGGCCGTCCAGATACATTTGAAGCCCTACTGGGTTTACATGGCTAATGTTATTTGAAGATGTCCGCTATGATCCGGTAGGCCTTGATCGGTAGTCATCGCCTGGAAGAGTCTAGCAAGCCTATCAATTTTCCGGTCAATCCGTCGTCGTCAAGTTGCTTGATATTGTCAGCGAGTGTCAGATGTGACAATCAAGATTAACCTCGAACATGCCTGTAGAGCTCTTATGAGCTGTGTTCTGAGAATCCTCGTTTAATGAGCGCTTGTGGCGAGGAGGCGACTTGTAGTGTTCTGTTGAATCTGGTTTACCTCAGTGAAGTGAATCGTAGAACTGTATACCACAGCATAGCACATGGCGGGGTTCTGCCAATATGGCAAAGAGGTGACACATGACTCATCTACCATCGTTGTAGAATAACAAATAAAGTTTCGTTGATGAAACGTCAATAGTTAAATACACGATGATGGTCATGTTTTTCGTGAATACTCAAACTGGAACTTAAGTTCATTTCGGATTGGAACTCAATAATTCAGCGAAGTGAGTAATAGTTATATCGTATGGATATGCCAATATATGTTGCAGCTGTGATGTGATCGGCAAGTAATCATAATATACTTGCAATCAATTGCCACATCACAGACACAAACAAAACCGTGTACCTACAATGGCCGAATTGAGTTTATACGTTATCGTAACCCAAGTAGTTTGATATGCATTGTTTAAGTGGGTTCGAATTCTGGATGTTTCTAGGTGTGACACCACACTCGTGATCGTTAATTTCTTCGGAATGGTAAACATCCAACACTGAAATCACGTCCTAGAACACTAAGAAACACAATGTGATGTAAATGGAATGCCTATGAAAGCGGCGTTAAACTCAACTCACTACCAGTTATTGTCTCATTTGTAAGTCATAAGAGCTGTAGTACCAAGACTTTTACCACTTTTACCAGAATCGGGTCTGATGCTTACAAAACCATAAGCAAGACATTTCTTTGCCTAACCCACCGAACGCTGCTCAAAGCATAGTCCACTGCAGTTTGAAGACCAAAATTACAATTAAATAGTGATTTTACCAGGTTTTTGCGAAAAGGTTTCTGCGCTTGCGCCACATACATTTAAGACCGCAGGTTAGCTGTTCACCTGACAAAAAACCTCACTGAAACATTAAGCAGATGAAACCTTTGCCGATGACTTTAACCTTCATCAAACAACGTTTGCGCAAGAGCTTGAAAGGTTTCATGGAAGGAGCATGGCTGAGTGTACTTTAAAAGTGACTAATTGAACGTTGAAACCACCCATCTAGACACAGCTCGTGTCATGTTAATAGCTTTGTAATCCTGAATCTTTACGTAGATTGGAAACAGATGTGGTTTCCTCATGAATCGCTCTCAGAATAAAGTGTTCGATCTTCTGATTCTGACACGTCATTGGAACCTACTCTGGGGACGCCACTGATAGACATGGCGGGGTACTCGAATGATAGACACGGCGGGGTACACCAATGATAGACATGACGGGGTACACCAATGATAGACATGGTGGAGGACACCAATGATAGACAAGGTGGGGACACCAATGAGAGACATGGCGGGGGACACCAATGATAGACATGGTGAGGGACACCACTGATAGACATGGCGGGGACACCACTGATAGACAAGTGGGGGACACCACTGACAGACATGTAGGTGACACCAATGAGAGACATGGCGGGGGACACCAATGAGAGATATGTGGGGGGACACCACTGATAGACATGTTGGGGACACCACTGATAGACATGTAGGGGACACCAATTATAGACAAGGCGGGAACACCAATGATAGACATGGCGGGGACACCAATGATAGACATGGTAGAGGACACCAATGATAGACATGGCGGGGGACACCAATGATAGACATGGCGGGGGACACCACTGATAGACATGTTGGGGACACCACTGATAGACATGTGGGGGACACCACTGATAGACATGTGGGGGACACCAATGGTAGACATGATGGGGGACACCAAAGATAGACATGTGGGGGACACCAATGATAGACATAAGGGGGGCACCACTGATAGACATGTGGGGGACACCAATGATAGACATGACGGGGACACCACTGATAGACATGTGGGGGACACCAATGATAGACATGGTGGGGGACACCAATGATAGACATGTTGGAGACACCAATGATAGACATGGTGGGGGACACCAATGATAGACATGGCGGGGTACACCAATGATAGACATGGTGGGGGACACCAGTGATAGACATGTGGGGGACACCACTGATAGACATCAACGTTTCAACGGCACGACAAGTGTATCCTTTGCAGTGGAGGAATTGAGGTTGGAAAAAAACGATCACATCAATATTCCAGTTACGATTTCATCCTAGATGTTACAGGTTACGAGTTTCTACACCATGCAAGTTCGATTTTTGGCTTTCAAGAACGTTGCATGTGGAGGAGGACGTTTCCAAGTTTGACGCATCGTTGACGAAACCGGTTTCCTGTCTTGACCTCTGCCATATGTTCACTTGTAGGTAAAGATACGCTCACATTTTCCGAATAGCATCATGATCCCTAATATACCCTGCGTAGTTGTCTGATTTCTAATTGTTATCAATTGTGTATGATGGTCTTTAATGCTAATGATATGTGTATGTTTCGGTTGTAGTGAGCAATTCACTTTCACTTTCGCAGTCGTTCCGAAACGCAATATAATGTTACTTTACAAGTTGAACTGAATTATGTTGGCGTAAAGAACAATTATAATTTGCTATTTCTCATTTATGTAATGTTAGTTTCGATATATGTACACTTAAGGAAATAACTTCAACATTTCTACTGGAATGACATATGTGAGGGGAAATCGAAACAAGATCAAATTCACACCGTAACGTTTAATCATTATTGATAATACAGACTAGAGAATTTTTTTTGCTTTCTCCCCACGTAATGGGATACTGAAAAGATTATACAAGAACGATTCAAGAAGAGATCCTTTTCCTTAATGCTCTTAATTAGCCTCATAAGCCTCACTTCAGTCGTATGATATTTTTTAATCGCCAAATTAGAATTATATTTAATCAATGCAATGATTCCTGGGCTACTAGCTGGAACTGCCTTTTGTGTCCTCAAAATGAGTTATCCGATCCTGCAAAGTGAAATTCATCATTTTATCATGAGATCCTTCTTTACTTTCAAACGTTCTCAATCTATGAGAGAGACGAGGGCTAAAAAAGAGTTTCGTTCTTTTCATTCGATAAAATGGCATTGAAACCAATGCACCCTTTGACGATAGATTTTTATCACACGTGATTCCTGTTGCAGAGCCCGATTCTGGTGATTGTGTGTGGCGCCAAGACACATTCTGATAAGAAGATGGATGCCTAGTTATTATATTCAAAGTGATAACCTTATCGACCAGCAATGTCATAGTCATTTGCATTCATCCTTAGCAAATCACGTAGATTGGGAAAAATATCTTATCGACGAATTTGAGACTGATGGTAAACAAATGGGCCATGCAAGCGTGGAGTGCCTTGAATATCTCTTAAACTCCTAAGATGCAGAGTGCAATACGAATAGCAACACCTTTAATAATAATGTGGCATTGTCGAAATTGTTGTATCAGTGAAAATATAATGTGTCCACTGCAACGCCTCTGTGTCTTTAAATGCGAGGTTTCAGTTCAGATGCAAGTATTAATCAATTGATCACATAATATTATAAGTTGCAATTTGCAGAATAATAATTAATTAAAATGATGCATCTGTTCACCATCAGAACACTGCGAGAGTGTAGGTTTCCGACCATTTGTCTTTCGAGTGAAAAGAGTATAATATGAATCTCCATATTTCCAGTACATATTTGCATCTTGATGCCTGTGGTTGACTGGCTTTACGTTCGTATAACTGCATGAACTAGCATGCCTTAGCCACTGTGGTTCTACCAAACAGAGATATCATTCTTTGATTATATAAGCGTCACACTTGGTCTCAAATAATGAGACAGCCTCCGTGGTGTAGTGATTAGAGCGTCCCCCGTGGAGAGCGGAAGGTCGCGGGTTCGATCCCCGACCGCGTCATACCAAAAAAGACGTTAAAATATGGTACTTGTTGGTCCCTGCCTGGCGCTCGGCATTAATGGGTACAACAAGGACTGGTCGGCTCGGAGTCAGTATAATGTGTCTGAGTGGGGTATTCATGCTTCACTGCGGCATGGTTTGTCAGTGGGCTAGCACTATAAAACCAGCTTAAGTCTGGGCTAGTACAAGCAGCCGCACATACACATACACACGCATGCACGTCGTCATATGAGCGAAATAATCTCAAGCACGACGTTAAACCCAATTTCACCTCACCTCACCTCAAATAATGCGGCCGTTGTCCTTCCAAGAACGGCTCAGAGCTCTGGTGGATAGACCCACCGTCTACGGAGTGGTTCGATCCCAAGCCGTAGCATGCAAAAGACGTTATAATGTAGTACTTGCATGTGCGTCGCTTGGTAGTCCTGAACACTACTTCGAACCCATGTGCACTTCATGGTTTTCAAATTGGAAATAAGCAAGGTGGCATGTGCTGTTCCATCGACTTATACCTCTATGGACATACACAATGTTTCAGTTTTGTGACTGGTTTGGGCGCCACTGTTTCTCTCATAAAGCCACTGGATAACAATTCAAAGGTAGCCATGATAGATTCCAACTCAGATCTTGCATAATCATTCGAATGTTAGCATTGCGAAGGTTTCTTTTCGGTACTGGCTCTCCGAGATTTTAGTCGAGTGACAAAAAAACACTTTAAAGTAAACTGTGTTGTGCTAGCACGAACATCAGGTGTCATCACTAGAACTCTTACATGGATTCGCTAGTGTATGTTCTGGAAATATCAGGCTTCTGTTTTGTTTGGTAGTCCGTTTTATTCCCATAAAGATACGAATAGAAATACCCTTGACAATTTTTATACCAGTTGTAGGCTGCTGCTGAAGCTCGATAAAGGTGAATAATATTTGTTGAGCATCCGCGACGTAAATGAAAGCCATAAGATGTTGATGGTGTTTGGGTGAAAGTCAGAGATGTCGGTGTACATTAAAGTAATGAACTCAGTGGTTCACGGTCATTATAAGACATCAAACAAACAAACGTCCAAGGGCTGTGACGTCCGTGAACGGTCTGAATAAGAGCAAGATTGATGGTAAACCTTTGTGGCCCATATATAATTATGTAAAGAAGCATACACGGAATAACATACAAATTACTAGCTGATATGAAGGGTTACGTTACAAAATCTAATTACTCGTTTGTTCTTTAAATCTCATGTAACCTGTTAAAGTTGTTTGGCCGGACTTTATATGAAAAGCTGATTACAGAGGATTGAACTATGTGAACGCTTTGTTACTTTATACCTGATTCACTGAAGATGGAGATTTATTAAAGGAAGTCTACAAAGCGATTTGTTTGCAATCTTATAAAATAAGCACTCTGATTTAAAAGTTATTTAAGTGCATTCGAACTTGTAAATTCCTTGACATATGTTGATTATGTCAATTTTTGTTTTGTATTTTAGGGGAGATTCAATATCGTGTTTCGTAACAAAATACGATAAAGTTTTCACTCTACTTTGGCTCGATCTGAGGAGCAAAAACGATCAGAAACACATTTTTTATGAAACTGCATTAATGCAGTAGGATATGGATTATCTGACTCCAGTGAAATAAATGTTCAAAGTCACACTTAGCTAGTGACATTTTTATTAAACTCCCCTGAGATTGATAATCGGTAATTGGAATGTTTTTACTCTATTTGTTTAACGGGCACCACGATGTAGAGAAACGAGCCATATTTTAGTGTTTCAATGGCGCCAACGCTGTTGTTCAACATTATAAATAGTTAAAACATTCAAGCACAAAAGCGACTGTTCAGATTTCACTTACACCAACGTAGTGCTGTTGGTGCTGCACGGGCGGTACATGTACTTCCGGGTTCGAAGATAACGATGTTAGCAAGGAGGACCATTTAACAGACATTCGTTTGATTGGGAATGAAAATTAATAGTATTACAAGTACGTTTGTATTTTTCGTTAAAACTAATGTCGAGTGTCCCAAGTGCGAAGATCAAAGGAAAAGTATTCATTGTTTTGGCATCGGTTTTAGATACAGAAGGGATCTTTAGCCATAATGTACATATGGGTAAATAACGTTTTTGTCAATACATCAGGCATCACGTAACATGCGATTCTGCTAGGTTTTTAAGCTGTATCTAAAGTTGGATGAACAACGAAACGAAATAACCGGGTTATTGCAACAAACTTGTGGAACGATTTACAATCCTTACCAACGAGACTGACGAGCGTGCTAAGCGTTGCTACATTTTTACAATGCAGTGTGAGGATGCATGTTATTAAAATATCATGAACTCATGATAAGCATAAAGATCACTGGTGAAGGTTATAACTGCAGAAGGAAAATTAATTACCGTCCGTGTTTAGTTTACGCTATGACGTAAACCAACTAATCTTGTGCTTATCGTTACAGGGGGTGTCTTTATTTAGACATCCCTGGCTCTTTTGGCCAGTTCTTGTCCATAATGCATGATGCAGTGTGTACATGGAACTTGGAACTTGAAATGCCATAATGGTATCGATGTATCTCGGAAACGTCACGCACCTTTTCATCTCAGCTATATAGATTGTGGTTAGCTTCAAAGGTACCTGAATTAGACAAATCTCGATTGTAGGGGTTGACTTAATGGACAGGGACGTCAGGTTTTGCCATGGGTAATTGTATGTGGGGTTACCTTGACTAAGGGGACGTTGTCTGTGATATCAACCAAATGTTGATCCGACGTAATATGGCATCATGCATATAATATTTAGTTTGACGTTAAATGACAAGAAAAAAGAAACTAGTTGAACGTTCCGAAACCGTCTGTTAATTTCAAATTTATGTTCCCTTAAGGTAAACCTGTGTATTACACATACCTGTTGAGACATGGCATTGTTACGTTTCAGTGGTTATAAAGGGTCCACATATTTTGGTTGGTTATACCCTTAGTTAGCCATACGTATTTCGACTAAAATATACAGTAGGTTATGGGGCTTCCTAACATAGTTCGTTATGTCCGTAAGTTGGTTATAAACGTGGTTTACTATACGTGCTATTTATCTGACCAATTGCTTAACTGTCGTGAGAGATCACGCCCCTATCAATCAGTGATATTTATCAATATAATCTTCAGGCAGTTTGACAAATATAAAATTTAATATTAAACACATTTATGACGCATCATCACTATAGTCGATGTGCCAATTTCTCGATTACGAAACTACAGGTTTCTCTTTCTGTTACAGACCTTCAAAATCATTATTATTGCTCTAAATCATTTTTCAAATTAAATTTTGATATTGATGAAATATTACTTTACGATTTATCTGTTTATGATTTATTGTAAGAAAATATATTCATGTAATCTATGATCAGATGATAATGTATCAGCCCTGAATATGTCAGAATTGAATTTGCAACCATGATATGTGCGGAACGCTATACTTGATAAAATGTTGTTTCTTTCCAATCACGTGTCATATCTGTTCCATAGACATCGAACCTACACACGGAATAACTGTACTACAGGTTAGTGTTACTGATTACAGCGATTTCTCAACTGCCTGTGAGCAATACACGATTCAGTTTGACATGAAAAACTCTCCAGATTTATGGCCGCATCTATATATCATATTTCCTTTTTTAACTCCAATTTCATTTACAAAGCACAATCAATCCACTGTTTTCGAATATGCATTCTTGTGTCACTGAGTTACAGGAATATCATTTACTCAAACCGGATCTGAATGAAGTTATATTTGTTGAAATCAGAATAATTGTTATTGTACACTTCAAAGGAACACTCCTGATTAATGTGATCAACAATGTATGTTGCAGGCAAGACTCCAGGTATTTTAACTAAATATATATGTTTTTACAGTTTAATGTTTTTCTTGAGGCGATGGCGACTCACTGACGTCTCTGATTTCGATTTGGATAGAGTTAACTTTTCGCCCAGTCTTATGTACTTCAGAATTAACAGGTATGACGACATTATGACGATACATTTCATTGTAAATCTTGCTCCAATAGCTTTAAGTTTATGAAGGAGGAAACGTAAGCACCATTTTGCATACTGTGTAAATCAACGAAGCACATTTACACAAAGTTTACCTTGCACATCGTTTGCAAAACCATACTAGAGTCAGTTCTAATGAAGACGCATGTTATCAATAATAGTGCCAATGCAGTTTAGTCATCAACACCAAAAAATGCAGACATAAAATCGAAATCAGCCATATTCATTTCAGCGCAATATTGCAGCCCTTTGGGAACAGTAGCCCTTTTGTGGGCGAGGACTGTTTCGTGTTTCGGGTTATGGAACAAATCAGCGCATCCAGTGTTACTGAATCACCTGCTATGTAGTGATAGTCCCCAGCTTAGTCCCCAACTGGCCTCTTCCAATTATGTACCGCTTACACGCTGTTGTTAATGTTAATCTGCTGTTTGTCATAACATAACGTTTGTGTATATACGTCTCAACCTTATGGTTGTAGTCACTTTTAGCTTGAAAACGGTGTAGGAATCTACATCGAAACGTCACTCTATACAATAAACAAGAAGTTGTTGTCCATAAAGTTGTATGTTTCTTTCTTGACTCACAAACTTATATAATGCCGATCAAACACTTAATGAGGTGATAGGTTAACTCCCATTTGAACAACATTAGGTTATATATCTGCCTGTCAGCTTTCTGCAGAGAAAAGCCCGAAGTGGCGCAGGTCTACGTTCACTACATCGGTGAAACTCAGGGGCACGGATTGGTGCAGCCAAACCTTGAAACATATCGTGGGGGACAGGGATTCGAATTAATGTTGGTGGGTGGCATACACAGGGGACGAAACTCTGCACAGCAAACCGTTAGACCCTATCACCAGTATTCTGATACATCTGACTTCTTTACAAAAACATATGTCAGAGGCAGATTTGATAAAAAAGAAATATTGTTGTGTGACTGAGTGAGTTTAATGCCTCTGAACTGCATTCCAGTCATAGTAATAACGTAAAAGAATTTTAACTTTTCTTTGTATGGATTGTTTCTACTACCTGCACTTGTACATTATACATATTCTTCATTCTAATTTAGAACTACTTTTAGTCACGATATGGCTGAGATATTGCCGATGTGACTTTAAATCTTAACTCACTCACTCACTCTTCATTCTACTCGGGGTATCCTGAGAACTACAGGAACAGTTCCAATCAAACCCATTCACATCTTCCATCCGAATAGCCGTCCCAGTATTGATTTTTGCAGTTTTTAGGATGTTAAACTTAGCCACACCAATCTCGGCTGAGGAGCATTTAGTCGTTCGTTTACCGTTCTATGACAGCTAAACTCAATCCGAGAGCGTTTCATTTCTGCAAAGCATGCGAGAGGCATGCAAGTATTCTTCAACAGATTGCTATTTGTTTCAGTTGTCAGTTAATCAGGCAAGTAATAGAATGACGAAGTTCAACAAATTGCAGCCGCTCCACCGTGATCGTGCACCACTCGACAGGCGCGTTCGATTACCCGAACCGGTTAACTGGTTAAATTTGCTCGGTTCGGTTAAACTAAATTCTATCATATATCTTTGAGATTACTGCGTCTTAGAAGCATAATCCTCTTAAATCTAAAACACACTATTCGGCCATGTATTCCAATCAAGCAAATGTGATCTACATTCGTGCTTCAGTAAAGGAGAATAAACAATACTGATGGGCCATCATTGCGCCGCATTTCACACAATCACACACACTTTCCACTTGCATTTTTCAGCGTTAACTAATCACTTTTCGATGTACATTTCGAGGTTAATAGGTCCTTGCGTAAAACACTTATGCGAATTTGGAAACCTGCAATGAAATTGTTTGGACAGATCTGATATAATTATGTACAAGTACATCAACATGAGCGCACATTGAGTAAAGAGGGGGTTTAGCTAACGAAACACCTAGTGGACCAACGGCAGACATATTGGTCTCAGAAATGAAGATTTATTGAATGACACCGTAACGTAATGATGATTCTGCTTTATCTGTGAGTGAGTGTGTTGTCGTGTGTCAGTTAGCCTGGTGCAGTGGACCTTGAAGTAAGGCAGGGTAATGGCGCCGACAGATCAAGAACGATATTTAATTGCGAGCCCTAAAAGCGGTTTCGGGCGCCTCAATAAAAATGTGTACTGACCCGTGATGAAGGTTAGAAAGGATTTGCTTCTCGAGCTCGTTGTAAGGGGCAACTAACGGAAACGTAAAGAAAGGGTCGCTGATGTGGTTGTTGCATATCATCGTATCCTAAATCCGTAGACGGATGTCAATGATGTTATTCACTGGATTGTCTGCACCATGTTTAATTAGTTATAGACTGCCGTCCTACAGTTGGAGTAGTGCTATGTAAGTCGTTCAAGAGCAAACAAACAAACAACTTAGCAAATGCGACGATTCAGACCCCTGTAATACAAGCATGCTAACACGGTAAGTACTGATGCTAAATAAATATTTTCCACAATGGTATCAATGACGTCACATTTATTTTAGATAGGGTTAATTCCGGAGCCTAATGCATCGATATACTACATTATCAACGGACGTAATAGGCCTGTGCCTTCGGCATTGGATAGTCCGCTCTGCAATGAGTAGGTAATAGAAACCGGATCGTTACATGTTTCGACTTCAAAGCGTGGATAGAAACCAGAATACAATCAAATACTGCATTTCTTCCTGATTGTCATATACCTGAGATGATTTGGGTTCGGTGTCTTGCTCTGTTCTGATTTATAGTACACGCCAAAAGAAAAAAACCTAATCTTCATTATCAGCTGAGCTCATCCTATCCTGACACTGGTAATTGTGCACGGTGCATGATCATGTGTTTTCTGGGTATCAGGAAGTAAAGCTCTATCTAAACTAGTCTATCAATGCATCCAATTCGAAACATTATGTTGTGGTGACGAGCAAAGCTTTCACGTTGAAAATAAACGTAGAGGAAATGAGTTTGGAAAAAGAGGCTATTTTAAACGGTATTCCTGTTCCATCGTGTGGAAAGATTGGAAAAAGCTGTAGCATACTATAGTCAAACACAACGTATTTAGTGTGGTGTTACCTGAAAACATAACCAATGCGATCCGAGATTCGACCCCACGATCATACTTTTCTGACACACCCAAAAAGATGCAGAAAGTAGACATAACTGAACTAATTGTAATCTCTCTGCATAGTGAGTTATGCCAAACAGTTACAGGCCTGGTATTATTCCAGTATATATGGAGAGGGTATTAATGACAGTGAATGAGTGAATATGGTTTTTACGCCGCTTTTAGCAATATTCCAACAATATCACGGCGGGGGACATCAGGAATGGGCATCACATATTGTACCCATGTAGGGATTCGAACCCGGGTCTTCGGCTTGACGAGCTCTAACCACTAGGCGACCCACCGCCCCTGTTAATGAGAACTTAGCATGTTGATGATTGGTATATCTTCAGAGAAGTAAGCAAGCAATAGCTTGGTGAAACTCTAGGGTATAGTTAACGTGCGCACACTAATATTGATTAAATTTGCTATATCGGTGAATATATATTAGAATATTGTTTCTTAGTATTGGTTATCCCTTATTTACGACTTTCACGATCGAATGAATTATCTGCCCCAGAGTCCCCGATCCACACATTGTTTCTCCTAAAACCCAGCCCAGTCAGCAAAGCTGTGTTTTCTTCTGGTTCTGATTCTCCTATTTCTGTTGAGCTCTTTGTCAATGTGAAAGGAGTTATCTGTTTCTATCAGAATTATTAGGAGGCTAAGTTTACGTATAAAGGGGCAGTTGGGTCGCACCAAACGAGAGAACATATTCCCACGCAGATGCATACGTCAACCGCATGTTCGGTGTTGAGTCGGTGTGAGATGCTGGTAACAAAACAACCAATTTTCTGAAATGTTCGTAAACCGCAACTCTGGTGAGAATAACCCGGAGGGTACGCGTGTTACAAAACAGTACCACTTACGGTTCAAATATTTCCATGTACCTTCAATTCAACTCTGGTGAGAATGGCCAGCAGTGTACGTTTGTTGTAAAACGGTATACATTTTTCTATTCAATCAATTATCTGTACGTTAACTGCAACGCTGGCGAGGTAACCTATCATGCACCTAACACAGCATCACTGATGATGCCGAATGCATCGCGAGGTTGCCTGGGGAACATCACATCCACAGGCAGACAGTCAAGATAACATTTCGAAGCCAGATACACTTTGGAAAATATGCATTGGTCTGTTGAAGATAAAAGTATAATTAAAAGGATGACCTCGATAAACCCTGTGTCTAAACTCGTCAAACACATGGGAGGTGACATGGAGTTGCTGTGATTCCTTACTTAAATAGTTCAGGCACTTAATTACTGTCGAATGACTGCGTTCATTATGCAGACAGTGTGTGTGTGTGTGTGTGTGTGTGTGTGTGTGTGTGTGTGTGAGTGAGAGAGAGAGAGAGAGTGTGTGTGTTGATGACATCAGATACAATCATTATCATAATGCAAATCGTTTGATATAGCAGGATGAAGCATAGACAGATCTGGTTTTGTCATTAAGGAGAGGATGTTTCATGCTAACAGCTTATCATGGATTATTCACCATCTATTTCAAATATAGTGTAGCGGGTTATCTTTTGTTACCAAAATTAGAGTCTTTATCCGTAAAACTTGTAAAAGCCTCACTTTGTCCCAACTGTGTAAAATCGTTGTGATGTACACCATCTGTAAATGAAGACGCATCGGAAAACAAAGGAGACGAGGGCTTAATGGCTCAGCACTAAGGGACTCGGTGTGGGATAGCGACAGGCGCAATAGATACAGCATTATGCCCCGAGATGTTTATTCTTGAGAGGGATTTGTATAACCCCCCTCATTCCGATAAGAAACACGATGGAGCCTCACCAGAATTGCCTCATCGGGAACTATAGTACTCGTTATTAAGCTTTGAAATTGAAAATGACACAGCACTCTCTAGATCTGTAATCGTATGGGGTAATTAATGAAATGCGAGGAAAGAAAAAGTTGAATTGTGTGATTTATATGAAATAGTCTTGCCGCGTATTCCACCCGTATTTAAAATATAAGGGACAAAGCCCTAATTATAATCAAATGAAAAAACCCCACATAGTACAACACTGTACAATTTCGATGAACCACAATCGTCAAATTGTGATGATACCAGGTGTTCGCGAAAAGGTGAACGTATTCTTGGCTACCGGTGAGTCTAGTGATTAAATAGAGAACAAACAGGAAATCAAGTAGTAAAAATCAAAATAGTGAATCGCATTGAAAATATGTGTTTGTAACTTGTGCGTCAGCTATGGAAATGTCCTCCACCAGTGTACCATAAAAAATCGTTTTGAAAGTTCCACGAAAGCCCTCGTCAAACAACTTATCAGAAACAGTTATGTGACGCTCCTCGAAATCGTGGTGGAAAGGCATGATGGATTGTACCTTAAACGTTGTTAATGTACACATGTGAAACGCATGCATGACTAGAATATATTTATAAAGCCTTTTCACGGCATATATGTACATGTCAGCCTCCAAAATACCAGCAAGTATACACTACCCTTTAAATATGACGTTTGTGCCAAAGGAATTCGATTAGCCGCATAAATGGAAGCGACAAATTCCGCTTTTGATCAGGATGAATATTTATAACTACTCAGATTAACTTCCATCGTTTTGTCACATAACGAATAAATGTTTGTTCAACAGCATTTAGGCAGTTATGCTAAACGTCAGCTGAAATTATAGAGAAGGCACCTCTTTAGGATTAAGGTAATACCGAACCACAGTGGCAGACTGCGTTTATGACACTGATCATGTTTACAGTAGTTACACATGTATGTATGACAGTGACTATTCGTCTTTATTGCAATATCAAATATGCATATGACGGTGACTTTTCATGTCTAACCATATGTATGAAAGTGACTATTTGTGTCTATTGTAGTGACCAACTATATGTATCATGGCAGTGACTATTCGTATTTGTAGTAGTGGCCACCCATATGTATGATGGTGACTATTCATGTTCATAGTAGTGACCAACTGTGTATGACAGTGACTATTGGCGTCTATAGTAGTGACCAAGTATGTGTATGACTTTGACTATTCGTGTCTATAGTATTGACCAGATGTTGTGTATGACAGTGACTATTCGTGTCTATAGTAGTTACCAGTTACCAGTATGACAGTGACTATTCGTGTCTATAGTAGTGACCAACTATGTCTATGACAGTGACTATTCGTGTCTATAGTAGTGACCAGATGTGTGCATGACAGTGACTATTCGTGTCTATAGTAGTGACCAACTATGTCTATGACAGTGACTATTCGTGTCTATAGTAGTGACCAGATGTGTGTATGACAGTGACTATTCGTGTCTATAGTAGTGACCAACTATGTCTATGACAGTGACTTTTCGTGTCTATAGTAGTGACCAGATGTGTGTATGACAGTGACTATTCGTGTCTATAGTAGTGACCAACTATGTGTATGACAGTGACTATTCGTGTCTATAGTAGTGACCAGATGTTTGTATGACAGTGACTATTCGTGTCTATAGTAGTGACCAACTATGTGTATGACAGTGACTATTCTTGTTTATAGTAGTTACCAGTTACCAGTATGACAGTGACTATTCGTGCTTATCAGTTCGTAGTAGTGACCACTCAAATGTATGACAGTGACCATTCATTTTTATAGTAGTGACCAATAATCTGTGTGATAGTCACTATTCGCATTTATCTGTTAACATAGCAAATGATTTCAAACAACATTGAAAAAAAACACACGAAAAAAGGAAACATTCCTGCAGTGTCTTTTACATGCATCGCTACCTTGACGTCAGTGAGCGTCTTATCAAGATCACAGAGTGTAACTATCTCACATTTTGTGGTTAAAGTGGCAGTTATACTACCTCAATATTTAATTAATCGCAGCTGGATTAGATGGGTGCATATTCATGTGAGGTGAGGTGAAATTGGATTTAAAGTCGTACTTGAGAATATTTCACTCATATGACGACGTGCATGCGTGTGTATGTGTATGTGCGGCTGCTTGTACTAGCCCAGACTGAAGCTGGTTTTATAGTGCTAGCCCACTGAGATACCATGCCGCAGTGAAGCACGAATACGCCACTCAGACACATTATACTGATTCCTAGCCGACCAGTCCTTGTTGTATCCATTAATGCCGAGCGCCAGGCAGGGACCAACAAGTACCATATTTTAACGTCTTTTGGGTATGACGCGGTCGGGGATCGAACCCGCGACCTTCCGCTCTCCGGGCGGACGCTCTAACCACTACACCACGGAGGCGGTCCCATATTCATGTAGGAGAAGATAGTATACATGGTTTTTGGTGCCAGATAGTCGAATATACATGTATGGGAGGACAGTACAATATACTTGTAGGAGAGGACAGTGCAAAATAAATGTAGAAGATAATGCAAAATACATGCTGGAGAAGATATTCTATATACGTGTAGGAGGAGACGGTCTAATATGCATATAGGAGAAGACAGTTTAATATACATATAGAAGAAAACAGTAAAATGAACATGTGGGAGAACACATTCCAAACTACATGTAGGAGAAGACAGTTCAAATTACATGTTAGAGAAGACGGCCTGATATACTTGTAGGAGAACAGTCAAATATGCATACAGGAGAAAACAGTAACGTATGCATGTAGGAGAAAACAGTAAAATATGCATTTAGGAGAAAACAGTAAAATATGCATGTAGGAGAAAACAGTAAAATATGCATACAGGAGAAAACAGTAACGTATGCATGTAGGAGAAAACAGTAACGTATGCATGTAGGAGAAAACAGTAAAATATGCATTTAGGAGAAAACAGTAAAATATGCATACAGGAGAAAACAGTAACGTATGCATGTAGGAGAAAACAGTAACGTATGCATGTAGGAGAAAACAGTAAAATATGCATACAGGAGAAAACAGTAACGTATGCATGTAGGAGAAAACAGTAAAATATGCATGTAGGAGAAAACAGTAAAATGTGCATTTAGGAGAAAACAGTAAAATATGCATTTAGGAGAAAACAGTAAAATATGCATACAGGAGAAAACAGTTGAATACCCATGTAGAAGACAGTGCAATTTTGTTGACCAAGAGAAGACGTATATGTGACATAAAAACAGCATTTCTCTAACATTTTAATACGTGTCCCCTTAATTGATATTATATGCATGTCAGTTATTACTGTGAAAGAAAATCGTTTACTCGTTGAAAGTGTATGTAAAGATATATTTACACATGGAAATCAGGAATGTACATGTGTATAGATTTCTCGGTGTTAAGTGTCATAATACGCCTGGGCAAATCACACGCTAGACAAGATTAAGAGTTTAAACGCTTTTATTATCACAGACAGATAAGTCTAAAGTTTATAAACCCTAGACATGTTGATGTTCAGGAGCAGAAAGCGTGTATGGTTAACTGTATAGTGGTGCCTGGCTATCTTTGTTCTTCTTTCAAAATCGCGTTATCAAACCACTTCGTTGGGATACTGCTGCTGACGGCGTAGGTTGCACAGGGATGGCGTATCGTGTGATCATGTGACTTGAAGCCAACGGCAGATATTGTTGATGTAAAATCTAGCACACCAATAAACACACAAGCTTGGCCTAATGCCATTTTTGGGGGGATAGAAAAGTACGATTGAACATTTATCTTGAAACATATCATCCAATGGAAAGACAATCGTTCTTGTGTATCTTTACAAAAGGGATAAATAGGAGTGGTGGTGAATGGTGTAGTTTAGTGGTAAACCAGTCCGTTGTGTGGGCAACGAAATCAGCAGTACATATCAGCCCAGTTCAGTGTTCAGTCTTTGCCTTAATTGCTTGAATAACCGTGGTACCGCAATTCCCAGAGTTGTGTCCCTTTGACAAAACAGGAACCCGTGATCCTGGATTCGAATCAGCGCGTGCAATGTTAATGTTTCTAGGTCAGCAGAATATCGGAGCTCGTGTTGTATCTTTTCCAAAACAGTTTATGCCTGGAGGCCAGCATCACTTTTACTGTCCTATCACATAAAGAACACACAAGAAGTGTAACTCAATTACTATCTAATGCGGCGTTAAATATCAACCCATCCACCCATCCATCCATTTACCAACTCTCTCTCTCATTACAAATCCCCTTCCCAGAACATGGCAACATACCCACCCAGCCCATTTACACAGTATACTTAATTCAAAATTATAACATCGGTAATATTGTCAACAGAAGCTGTGAACTGCCACTGGATTTTCTCCAAGACCACGCCATTCCATTAGTACTGCTGTGTGGCTACAGTCAACAAACAAATGCTTACTTTTATATGCTAACAGTGTGAGTATGCTACTGGTAGGACAAGACAAGTTTACTTTTCTCCTTTGGTGCCATCACTGACTTCCGCGATCTTTTCATGTAATTCCACGGCTTTATTGACGCCCAGTGGAATCTAGTCGAGAATTCATTGACGTTCAATATCTATTTCATTGCGTCCTTTACCAGAATACTTTCTATTTCAAATATGTTCGCGTTCATACAGTCACCATGACATAAACTGTCCAAGACTACACAATGTGACGTAAACAAAGACATTCTACATTGTGTGCGGATGATTATTCGACATTTAGAAAGTATGGGTTTTGTGGTTGGCATTGTCAAAGAATCATTTCTTGTCGTGATCAAACTCAGTATAAAACCTCGATCACTTCCTATATGCTGGAGAGTAACTTGGCAAAAGAATTTAGTGGAACAACGTGATATATCTGCTGACATAGGTATTTGTTTGGCATCTGTCAAAGAAAGAACATTGTAAGGATGTATTTGCCAAGAAGGCACTGGGTACCTCGTACAGTGCTTGACAGCCATCTTTCAGAGAACATTGCACTGTTTGTTTGTTTGTTTGTTTAACTCCGCATCCATCAATATTGCAGGTATATAGCGGAGGTCTGTAAATAGTCGAGTCTGGACAAAAACAATGTGATCAACAGCATGAGCATCGATCGTCACAATTCGGATACGATCTCGTTAGTCGTCTCTTACGACAAGCATTGGTTGTTGGATATAAATATTAACCCTGATCTTCACGGGTCTCCTGGAATAAGAAATTTAAATAGCATATTCATTATTAGCATTACTAAATTGGACTTTCTTGCATTTGTGACCGTTAGTAGAAGGAATACCTGAGTAAGAATGAACACTTGTTGGTGCAAAAGATGTGCAAATACGCACTTTCCCTGCAGAGTGGGAAATCTGCCAGCATTAGTTTGCAGTTTCTGAAAACAATATCCTAAAAAACACTATACGACACGAGGGCGCACATTCACATCAGTTTACGGGATTTGAACTATTGAATTTCGTCGTTATTGATTCACTGAGGCTTTTCCAAATACCTGACCAGGCTACAAGCCAAAACAAGGGATCCTCTGACTTTACCTCCTGCTTAGTTCCATCCTTCTCGTATTCCGTGCTTTGAATATGAACAGATGGAACCACAAGCCCGAGTTTCACCCAGCAACATTTACCGAAGGATCTTTCATCTTTACCGATACGCTGGAATTTCAGAGAGGGGAGTGAGTGGAGCTCCTTACAGGGTTGAGAGGAAGCACTTAATCATGATATATGGTTAGACACTGAAGTAATTGGGTAGCTAGGAATTTGAAGAGGACCAGAAAAAATGGACTGTAGGAATGTCGTAATTCAGCCTCAGCATGTACATGACGATAGCCGTGAAATGGGGAATCTTATTGGATTTTATCGTTCTTATAATTTACTTTGCGATAAAATAGCTTGAAGTCATATTTTTCAAATATCTACGCATACTGGTGAAGGTGATCAACAAATTCTGAAGGCAGCGCGTCATTAACAGTGGCAATATAATGCCAAAATCATTCTTACACGCGCATGAAATGTCGTTATGTAATCGTTTGTATTTTGTGGAGACCATTACGTTAATGTGTTTGTTAGGAACAACACATCAACGAATAAGCACTACCCCTACAAGTCCCCCTCTAAAAAGAACAACAAAAAGCAGATAAAAACAAACAAAAAACACCCCCAAAAAAACAACTGTTACAACAAAAAACAAAAACAAAACCAACAAACAAAAAGTCAACAACAAAGAACAAAACAACAGAAAGCAAAACAAATACAAAGCGAACCTAAATTATAGAACAATTCCATCTTCTCCTCCTCACAACATCGGCATGGTTCCCGTTAACACGCGTCAATATACTCCTGAATGCACAGTAAGCGGTAGTTTCGTTTCTGCTACAGTATTTGGTCATTTGTAGATGTACGTTCAACATCCGTAGGATCAAAACCATAAGTATCAATCGTGCAATGATAACAGCGACACCATATGTCACAAAGATAACCTTTTTACTATATCTGGAAGAGTGGACTTCTGATTAACGAAACTGCATGGAACGAGGTCAGTCTATTATTTTACCAGAAATACCGCATAGGGTGAATGATGTGAAACGATATAAGTTCGAGACATCGTGGCTGAAGATAAAAGCATTACAGGTAGTGTGAAATGCCAACCAACTCGACGAGAATACCGTGGGACTCACATTGAGAGTTTATATATGTAGGTGATGCAGGATTACCGACGCATCTTCATCAAACAGGGGACAATTTCCATCTGGAGAACTAATTATAACCTGATTCCATTCATCATTCTTATTCCCGTTGGCATGTTTTGTGAAAACATTTTTGTCACAGTAAATACATGAAATCTTACGGTAGCTGAACAAAACTCACTATTGATTTGCATGCGCTCAAAATTGTGTCGTCATATGGTACACACTCGCATTGAGTGTGACTTAGATTCAGGTGGTGACATGACACTAAATGACATCCATTATATGTTGTCGGACATGCCATCCTTCTGGCATCAATCGATGGTTTACACTCAAAGAACATAACTTGAACCAGAGGTTTACAAAAGGATACTAGTAATCATGGGTCAGGCTTCATTAAGGCATGTGTTCAGAAAAATACCATAGAGGTCAACACAATGCTTGCACATTATAAAATATTATTTCACACTGTAAAACCAACGGATGCCAGGCAGACAAAAACCAAGCTTGTTGCCAACATATCAAAACATCCTTTTGAATTCCCAGTATAATAGCAGCAACAGAAAGAGATCTTATGACATTAACCTCCGCCTGAAGATAAGATGAAATTGGTATTCCGAATATTGTAATGAACATCAATTAGGTTATTCGTCGTATTGTGCTCAAGGGACAGGAACTGGCGAAGAAGTGAAATGTGTATTGTATTCACAGCATTGTAACCATCAAAGATATGCGAGCGTGCTATTTGCAATACTGAACACAGACAATGATACATTGGCTCTGATCCCGTAGCTTAAGGCTGCAGTTGACACAATCCCAATACCGCCATTCATCTGGAGTCTGTGTGTTTGCATGTCGCAACATCATGCTCTTATATTGCACCTGGCAATAGCCTTCTATATGTAGATACCAAATCAGTATCGCAAGCTCTCTGTGTCTCGGAGCTAAATGCAGTGTTTGTTTTGTGGGGAATCGAAGCAGATTATTCAGAAATGACCTTTTATTGGTCAATTGATTTCCAAAGATATTCTTATTAGATGTGATTAGCCAGATGGGGGATGCCAGAGGGGACCGTTGCCATGGAAAAAATCACTCATATGATGTCGGGATTTCTGAAAAGAATGTACATGATGTTACACCACGCCATACCTACAAATCATATATATATTTTAAAAAAATTAAAACAAAAGAGTATTATTGTCATAGTTAATTATTAGTTAAAGAGATGTGTGTTGTACGTTTGACGTATCAGTGACCAGTGCGGTGTCCGATGCATGTGGTGTCCGATGTATGTGGTGTCCGATGCATGTGGTGTCCGGTGCACGTTCCTCTTTATATACTAGTATATATATACAATGTAGCATATGTTCCCTTGTGTAATCTGCTCTTGCCGTAAATTTGAGTACTTGAGGCAATGTGCATTCGCCTGCTTGTCAGCACCTGGTGTCATCGCTTGTAGATATTGGGTCACATGCTCATATTTATCAGTCCTAAGGTAGTGATAACGTGTTATGGTTAAGATATTTGTTTATATTTAGTATATTTTACTATGCATGTATAGATAGAATAGATACAAGAATCTGCATAGCATATGTTTGACAAATTTTACATCAATAGTATCGCTTTAAACACATGCCTTGTAATGGCTAATTTACGCACAATTTAAACTTTTGTAAACTCACACTGTATCCTTGGTAGGGGAGGATATTTGAGGAAACTTGTTACACGAACAAATTTAATACACCTAAATTATTCGTCGTCAGTATATAAATAGACTAGAATTGGCAATGTATCTCGTCATAACCAAACTTGTCATATCCATAATCAGACCTGTCAACGTGCAATCTGTGCTTTCATTTACCTGTCTTGAGTGGATAATATTAGACTACTTAACATATTGTTATGTACGGTAGCTGTAGCAAAACTCCTTCAAACTAATAAACCTTGATGTAGTTCTATATGAGATGGTACAGAACACTAATAAGGCTCCGTATAGAATATAATTGTAGTTCCTCATGATCGTAACAATGGCAAATGTATTGTTGACATTTCTTGCGTTCGATGACATCGACATCCAAGCAACGGGACACGGCCTTCTTCCGGACATACTGAATACGAAGTTATACAACATTTCTGGTTAGCCCTGAGACCGTTCGCAAGGCTAAATTGTGTCTGTAAGAGTCGTTTTTTCACAAAGTAAAACCTACTCAGCCAAACAATTATCTGGTTGATAATTTACCCTATAGAAATCCAACTATTAGGCTTACGTGTACCTTGAAAAGGAAAGAAAATTCTGGGGAAAGGAATGTTATTTACTTTACCGTCAAGGACTAACGCCATGCGCATTCATGAAAAGAACAAGATGACGGAACTGAAAAGGGCTACTCAACTCTTTGGGCAGGGGATAGTAACCTAATGGAGGTTAATAATGTTATATGCAACCATAGGCTTTCTCTTGTTATTGCCACTGTGACATGAACGACACCAAACTATGACTACGTTATATTAATGATTCGATAAAGAAATACTGACATTTAGGGATATTCTGTCAGATATTTGCTACGTCTACATTTGATAAGCAAAAGCAATATTTTGCGGTCTCCTTATAACAGAATAAGTAAGTTGTCTAAAATGCCAATCAAACAATCAATTTACATTGCATGCACGTCTTATGTAAATGTACTAGAACCATGCAGGATGTGAAAGAACACGTTCTAGATACAACGGCCTTCATAACACTCGATTAAGATAAATAAATATTGATTTATCACGTCTTCCGGTACTTAGGTTTCATACCTGAGTCTCATTTTGATATATAATCACCTTGTTAATAATGAGCATAATACATGCAGGGGATATTTTTCTCAGAATATATATTCTTATGGGAGTGGGATACTTTAATGATGGTTTTTGTCTCGCATGTGTGTTCTTGTTGTATCAGATTGTATATGAAAGCCAACGTGTCTCTGTTGTCTAACATGGACGTTCACCCTATAGCTACGTTTAGGTGAGGTGAGTTGAAATTGGGTTTTACGTCGTACTTGAGAATATTTCACTCATATGACGACGTGCATGCGTATGTATGTGTATGTGCGGCTGCTTGTACTAGCCCAGACTTAAGCTGGTTTTATAGTGCTAGCTCACTGAGATACCATGCCGCAGTGAAGCACGAATACCCCACTCAGACACATTATACTGACTCCGAGCCGACCAGTCCTTCTTGTACCCATTAATGCCGAGCGCCAGGCACGGACCAACAAGTACCATATTTTAACGTCTTTTTTGGTATGACGCGGTCGGGGATCGAACCCGCGACCTTCCGCTCTCCGGGGGGACGCTCTAATCACTACACCACGGAGGCTGTCTCATTATTTGAGACCAAGTGTGACGCTTATATAATCAAAGAATGATATCTCTGTTTGGTAGAACCACAGTGGCTAAGGCATGCCAGTTCATGCAGTTATACGAACGTAAAGCCAGTCAACCACAGGCATCAAGATGCAAATATGTACTGGAAATATGGAGATTCATATTATACTCTTTTCACTCGAAAGACAAATGCCGAGCGCCAGGCAGGGACCAACAAGTACCATATTGTAACGTCTTTTTGGTATGACGCGGTCGGGGATCGAACCCGCGACCTACCGCTCTCCGGCCGCATGCTCTAACCACTACACCACGGAGGCGGTCCCTACGTTTAGTATCCAGTGTCCATTAACTGTTCTGAATGTTATTGTACTAATAACAACACCATTGTCGCATACATGTGCAGTTGGTAACCTCGTCATGTCACTCACATGTGTAGTATATTCATGCTGTCATGATTATAATACCAAAGAGTGAGTGAGTTTTGTTTAACGCCGCGCTCAGCAATATAGCCAGCTATATAACGGCGGTCTGTAAATAATCGAGTCTGGACCAGACAATCCAGTGATCAGCATGAACATCGATCTACGCAATTGGAATACGATGACATGTGTCAACCAAGTCAGCGAGCCTGACCACCCGATCCCGTTACTCGCCTCTTCCGACAAGCATGCCATCGGGTTGCTGAAGCTCAATTCTAATCCGCATCTTCACGGGTCACTTAGCAAGGAAGTAATCGCCAGCACAAAATATCTATTTTCAAGGTTTTAGAAAATTAACTTTAACTATTGTCTAAATTCTTAGTTTCACCTTTACAATGAATGTACCTGTCCTCTGAGGAATTGTAATGCATGTAACATAAAAAAGCTAATGACCAGAATTTTACAAACCAAATCTTATACAAAATTTAATCAATGATATAATCCAATGCACGAAAGCTGATAATGGCTCCAAAAGGGATTCAGACAATGCTTTTTAGCCCTGAGAATATGCCAAATCATTGCGGTTCTTGACCTCTTTTTTATATACCAACATTTCAATCGTTTCTGTTTTTCACCGATAACCAGATCTGGTTTCCTTAAATTATAATTTAGCACTTAATATTGGATTATCCAATTATTTGAGATGCCATTCAAGCACATACTGATAGTGTAATTTAGACAGGCCATTTCACAGTCGTGTGTTTTGCGGTTTGTCGCCTTCTTATGGAACACCAGAATATCCCACAGTCACTTCCCCCGTAAAACCTTTAACTACACGAGCAGCCCAGGGTCGTATATAACACTCCCTACAGGACTCGTTCAAGCTGGAGGATATGGAAATTAGAACATGTATCCTTTCATCAATACGCTATTATAACAAAGAAGAAGTAGCTCCGTAAATCTTTACTTGTAAGGAAATTGCTTTACGGCGTTTCATAAAACCGCCATTAATGTGGGAAGAATACTGGCGAACGCGCCACATCAAATATGATAGTAAGAAATCAATAGAATTACAACGTCCGTATCAACCGTCAACAACCAGATTGGGGCGTAAACACATAATAACGGGGCTGGATTTACGGTCACAGATAAACAGTGTACCTTTATGTCTCTGAAGCTGGAGGTGTGGGTGCCCTTGTGATGGAGGGCTCGGCACAGAGCTTCATGGCTAGATTGTGAACAAGATTGCCTGTGAACTGACAGAATGTCCTTCTGTCAGGTCCTGAAGGTTAAGTGTAGCATCAGACAGTTGGGTGTTAAGTGGAGATGGTTGCTCGTGTGATATGTCAGTGAGTACGAACATGGGCTAGGTTCATCATTAGGGAGAATGAAGCTTTTAATTAGGTACATACATGGTTCATTAGGTATAACATAAACACACCAAAGTCACGCTGGTCAAGTGATGTCATCGAATATCTAAATCTACATTTATGCATTATTCATATTTAGTTTTATGTCAGAAGATATACCTAATGACAGACTTTCTGACCAATTGTAGATTATTCTTCTATTTGAAGTCCTTACAGACCTCTGTAATTATTTCATGATATATATATTCAACCTTATAATATGTAGTAAGTACATATAGGTTGATGCTGAAGAAAGTAATAATGAAACGCATCTGTAGTGCTTAGCATCTGATGTTTAAAATTATTAGTTTTGATTAAACTAATTCCTAATTACAAAGTATTTAATAGTACTGCCCCTCTTTTTAAATAAATCCTGATTTGTTTAATTTACGTATGTATTAAATCTTCACATACGCAATCAATGCATAATAATTATGCGATATGATTTGTGTTGGCATTGTCGGTCATAACAGTGCAATACAGAGTAGGAAAACTCACTTTTAATGTTCTTGCCTTGAAGTAAATAAATAGGTAGAGACGTTTAGATACCTGTTCCATGATTGAACCTCCAAGATAACCATACACCTCCGCCAGACGGATGCCACCAACAAGACAAATGACCTTCACAGGTTCAGTTGAAGGTCACAATTCAAAACATATGTCGGCTATGGATAACCCGGTTCAGAACACACACTTCGTACATATACACGTGGGTGTTCTGCTTTTTGAAAGATTTCACCTAACTTCGTGTTCAGTATGCTATCTTTAGGGTTTGTTCAGAGTAAACCATGCCGGACTTCGATCTGGTTTCACTAGTGAGTAACCAAAATGTACACCGTTACAAAATTTGAGAGACATTTTGTGACAAGATTATCTGGGACCTAAAATGCCGGTCCGATTTAGCAAATATTTTCTAAAAAGGCATGCTATCGACCTTTCAAGATTTCTTGACAAGCTATGTGAAGATTAATGACACCTTCCCGGGAGAGATATCCTCACTACTTACCCCATTTCTGACAACATTCAAGTGATAAGACTTCGCAAAGTACGTATGAAATATCAGGCGCTATATCACGCTTAGTGTATAGAATCATCAAACACAGCACTGGCCATGTCAGCATGTTGTACTAGCTATTACGATGTATCTTCGAAAGACAGAAATAGCCATGTGAACATAAAGATACAATTTCCGTGGATACACAGTACACGGTCCCATTAATTCTGTTCATATTTTTTCAAACATTGATAAAAATATGTTTGCCCCCTAAACCCCTGCGAACATCAGATCAAACAATAATGACCATGATTATCATAAACACAACCCATGCCGGACATAGCAAATACATATATGGTTAAAAGTAGATGCAATTCCTGCAATTTGTTTTCTTATGCGTCTAGAAACATTCGTAAATGTGGTAAGCTTATGACATACGACATGATTAATGGTCTAGGGTTGAGAGAAATCAAAATCGATGTCGTCTGTGATAAAACCTGTGATGGCAATTCCATTTGTGTACGATCACTGTGATGGCAATTCCATTTGTGTACGATCAATCAGCCTGTTGGCATTTATAACAAAAATATCACAAAGCAAATCTCTTCTACCATTGTGGTAGTTCCAAACCTCGACGAATGTCTGACAAAGTGACGGAAGCTTATGAAGTTTAGTTCCCGTGTGTATTATCCGCATTTTTGTGCCATAAAACTAGCAAATTCATCAGTCAGAAAATTGAAACCTAATATCATACGTAAACTAACTTTCCAGTTGTGAAAATGGCTTTTGTGGCTCGAGTACACCGAGAACACTCTGTATGGTAGACGTGGACAGCTCTCGTGGGGGTTTAAGGATACTTACTGTGTGTGGCCGGTAGCTTGGCGTTATATGTATATCGCGATGCTAGTGTCTGTGGGAGAGACAGAGAATGGTGCGAGTGATGGCGGAGAAGAGTTTGGTTGCGGGGATTGGAAAAGAGGTTTGGAAATAGAGAGATGTTGGGAAACAAGGGAGACAGATATGTGAGGAGGTAGTGCGCGATAGATATCTTTTATGAGAGTTTACATACATGTAGAATGGAATGATGTGTAGGAAGGGGAGTAGGAATGTTTATTGAGAGGTGAAATGAGAGAGAGAGAGAGAGAGAGAGAGAGAGAGACAGAGAGACAGACAGACAGACAGATAGAGAGACAGGTAGAGAGACAGAGAGAGGCTGAGTTAGATAAGCCGTGGTATTAGTAAGATCAGAAGGGACAGAAGGAAAAGTGTGAAGTAAAGTTAATGTAATCCTTTGTCTTGACAACTATGCGTGCGCTGGCATTTTAGTTGTCTGTATCCCTATGGCATTGACCTTTGAATCAGAAATGGCATGGACGACCTGTGCACAGGAATTCCCTCTGAGCCAGCACTCATGTCAAGTTAAAAAAGTCAGAAGTCAGCAATACAACAACATGATCACTATAACCTGAAATATTGAGTCAATAAACAACCTGTGGTTGAAAACATGATCAAAGGTCCACGCCATTTGTGTACGGTAGCGGGTAAGGTGAAACGGTGCACACATACGACTGTATCTTTTAATTAAACAAAGGCGGTACCGAATATGTCAAAAGCATAATTCTGTTCTGATTCTAAACCGAAGGTAGTTTCATACGCCATACAAAAAATTGGATTTAGTTCATCTACTGGATAAATAAAATTAGAACAAAGATATGTTTTCCTGAAGCAAGGTGATAAAAACCATACATGACCCGAAGAATATTTCCGTGGATCAGGTATTGGGGCATGCATGCGCGAAAGGAATGGGACATGGTAGGAATAGTCAAACGTGATTAAATGTGCTAGTTCTTCTCGACGTGATGTCAAGGTAATTGAATCTGGACTCCATATAATATACTGACCATGTTATGACCGGTGGTGTTTATTGAACTAGAAGGTAATTTGCCTGTCAATAGAAATGCCCAAAGAATGGATCGGTCCAATAATATGTGATGTGTCGTATTTGGTTACTAATGGAGGTGGCGTGAGGGCCCCTACCTATCGTAGATAGTACCCACAGAAACTCGGATTCTTTCAGATTTATACTAAGGTATCCTATATTTTATCGAAAGTTCTAGTATGTTTTCATGTTTTAATAAATATTGTGGTTATCTTAACAATACATGGAATAATCTCCCCGAATCTGAACCGAAACAATTATTATGGTATTATACACTTATCACTGCAAATCACCCTGTGCAATTTATTAGAATTGATACGGCAGAACTCCAATTTTGTGAAGGCAATCTGCATATCAAGTGTTAAATAACCCTAGCGTAGACTCACCACCTAATCTGCGCTCAGACAGCAGTAACGCAGTTAACACCGACCGGTAATGGCCTGCCGTGAGACCCCTCACGTCAACTACGATGGAAAGTGGTCACCATTTCCACAGACTTGCAGGAGAGTCATACAGCTGTCCATTGGTCAGATGCAGAGGGAAAATGAGACTGGCATCCGTGTAATATGATGCGGTGTATTACCATGGACATTCACAAAACAAGAATGCAACAAAAGGATGTATCGACTGATTTTCTGTTATTAGTTTCTCGACACTCAAATCTCCTACCACAATGTTCGCGGACCGCTAAAAGGGTGTTGTATAACTGTGCTTCCATTTGTTGTGTTCATTAGTGTTCATATGGAATCATTGATCATTCATTACGAACTGCAGAATAACATTGTTATTATCCATCAATTTGTAATCGCTGTGCAGATTCAGTAGCCAGACTGAATCCGGATCCGCAGACCACCAGTTTGAATCCAAAACTTGTTCCGATTATCCTATGTTGTTTGTTTACATCTTTTCTGTGCTCGTGCTTTTACAAAATTTGTGTCTGTACGCATTGTGTCTGTCTGAGTCATGTTTGTACATCCCCGTTACAAAGACGTAACACTACACTGCTTCAGATCATTCACTTACCTGTTTTTGTAGTTAAAACGAATTACACAAAGGCCATTGTATCAATTTGTCAACTTATTAAAATACAAATGTATACAGGTAGAGACAGTAACTAGTAAATTCAGGTGGCTTGCACATATCCGGTGAAACGATAACCAACAATGTAGTTATGATTAATAATATTGTGCATGGTTGAAACATATCTAAAAACTATATTATAAACGCACCATATCCAGTGACTTTATAACCGTTGTGACATCTCGACCTTCGTCGCCTGTAACATCACAATTTATATAACTATTATGCAGTAGACAGAATGAATTCATTATTTCAACTGTGTATTAAAGACCTACCAAGTACCCAGAACTAAGATAATACAATGTGCTATGCATTGCAGGAATGCCTAACCAGTACATGTGGTCAAAGGTTAGTAATTCCATCTCTTCTTAGACTCTTGGAGTCGTCGCTGCGGCCTACCAGTGCCGATCACGTACATCACACGCTGGCTGGTTTCTCGTTGCCAGTGTTATGGCGATAAACATGATATATTTGAGCGGTTTTCCACTGACCCTTACCAGTCGAAATGCTCAGAATGGTAAACCTCATCGTTTACCGGATCTTGTGTGGTATTCCACATGTAAGGTGCCACAAGTACCAGCCAAAACGTCTCCTGTGTACCAACGATGTCTGTGTTTTACAAATACTAAAAGATGTATGTTGATAAGCGCATAAACAGATAGGAATCCAAGGATCTATTTATGTTACACTGGATTGTTGTAGCAGGTGCGTGGTTGGAGAACGTACTTTGCAAATTTTTTTTGTATTTTTTGTTTTTGCTTCCTTCACAACCACAGACAAGTTTGTGCATCAGTATCTCAAAGCTGAAAGCGTTGGTGGAAAGTTCAAAGTGATAATTTCTAATGTATTCAAAATATCCCTATTTAGCTGTGATGTAGACTTATTGCTTATTGGTGTCAATGAACATGAGTGATTGAACTCCGTGATTTGGTAGTGACTCATTAAAACCGTGTCTTATAATACAATCGGAATCGTACATTGAACTGTCCTTTCAGCAGATAAATATTATGATTATTGAAATACATGTACTTTTTGGATGCTTTGAATAAGATGCAAAATAATGACTCTCTCTCACACACACACACACACACACACACATCAACAGGGATTGGATGAGGCAAATATTAGGAGATAGTTAATTGTATTCTAGAGATTAAGCGTAACACTTTCATGCATTTGAAACATTGTTTTAAGGTTATTTTTGTCCTCCCAGTAACCCTCCCTATCCAGGTGTCCAAATGATTCTTGAGTAGCTGACGTATTGAAGTGTGATATATACAGGCTGATACAGTCGCATTTAGTCAGTATTCATCTTATGAAGGTTGGAGAAATAGCCTTGAAACGTTACAGAAGTTAAATCTTTCACCTTGTAAACGCCCATGAACGAATGACATTATAAAAAGGTATATTGTAGTTTCAACCAGATCTCAACCTCAAGTGTAAGGCAATATATATTCAGTCTTGGTTCAATGGCTGCTTTCCACGAATCATGTCGACTGATGCGTTTACAAATCCTATGTTTCTTATTATCTAACTAGGTTAATGTCAGCACCTTTGACACGCACGTATGGCATACGGTCAAGTATCTTTAAAACTGATATAAAACTTTCAAATGGGGAAAATGTCCCGCAAAACACTCTACTCACAATCGGTATAGTGTTTAATTTCAAAATTCACAATGCTCACTCAACAGTTTGAGAAAACCAATCCATATCAAGAATATAAATGCACTGTTATCACACAGGTCTCTCACAGAAGACAAGCAGTCTTCGTTAAGGGTTTCACTGTCACTGACTTCAAAGAGTGTGCCCCAAAGATTACTTGAGATAAGATTCAGTGATAATACACCGCACTTGAGCATTAAAGAGATGTGTTAAATGAATGCTCCGAGAGGAGAGCTTACACTTGTTGCACTACTTTGAATATCCTTCAACGCTTGGTATTAATTGAAACTGCTACAAAAGACATTTATGGATGTATACCTATGTTGAACATGAACTAAAAAGACATCTGCAACGAACGGATTTCCCAACCGTTGCACTTTTAGTTATTGATAATATTCGAGGATACCCAGAGGGCATTCAAATATCGTAATATGTATTTGGTAATGCGACGAAAGTCCAGGACGCCTGTTGTCTTACTGAAAGTCGTGATAACATACCGATTCCCTTCTCTCCTATAACTGTGTGATGATAAATCTAGTCATCAAGTTGTCTACTGCAGCTTTTAGGGACGATTTATCTAAATGCTTAGGGTGATTCCGTGAGATTAACCTCCCTTTGTATTTTCTGGGTTTGCTTCCAAGATAAGCGACCGACTATGAATTGCTGACACATTGACGATCTACAGATGCCACAATGCGATTGCAAGAGAAGACCTACCGCTATCCCAGTTTTAGGCGTTTGATGGTGTTTCGGAGCTCAGTGCACCCACACATATTGGAAAAAGTGGAAATTGCTCCAAATGTCAAGCTCTAATGACGAAGCGGGATCTACATTCAAAATGCAATATTTCACGAAGCACATCTTATATCTGCTTCAGAGCAGCCGGAGGGAGTTGACAGTGACATGCTGTTATATAACGCTGCGTTAGGCTAAGACAGAAAGAAGTTAATATTTGCTCTGTACCATCCTGTGGGGTCCATGTCTGGCTCTGGGCATTTGAAGCTTCAAACGAAATTATAATGTTTATTAAAATACGCGAAATATTTCAAATGATATACAATAACCTGAACTTCACATACATAGCTATATGTGATACGTAAAATTAATATTAGTTTTGAAATAAAGTTTTTGTAACTGACACAAAATGCCAAATGTTCGATAAAAACCAAAGGGTTAATAATGATGTTCTGTACGTTGTTCTGAACATAATCTGTGTAAATACCGTGTTTACATAACCCTGGTAGGTTTTACCTGCAAGCATTGTGTCATTTTTGTACGTTTCCTCTCATTAGCGCTGAAAGTCGGGTGTCAGTTTTGACAAAAACACCCAGGTACCGTATTATAAACCAGCTTGAGATTATAGAGAATCGGATTCAACGCGTATTGTGTTTAATTGAGTTTGAAGCGCCTAAAAACATCCGACAATTTCCTCTAAAGAATATTTTTGTTTCAAATATCCAGATGCATGTTTTCTACATATGTAACTCTTGGTACATTAACACTTATATAACAGAGAATTGCGGTATTTTTCTGGGTTATTCTGGTCCTAAACGGCCTCAGATAATTGCGTTCCATGGACATGTATGTTTTCACAATGTGATGTGATTTGAATTCTCATTTCAATACTAGAAACAAGCTTTTCTTTTTGCTAAACAACTTTCAAAAGTTTGAATATGGTCAGGTTTCAAGGAGACGAGTAAGTAGAAGGAAACTGTCAACATACTATCGTTGGCAAGAACCTTGGAATGATGATGCAACGTTACAACTGAATCACATAATCACTGGAGAGGCAACACTGTTCATATTTTGTATTCGACCAGTGTGAAAGTACAGATATGTACCTACTGTTTATTTTACTGTAGCTGCATGTATTTTGTATTTGCCAAACAGCACTATCGCGGATGGATTAAAGAAAAAAACTAACTAAATAAAACAAATAACGGAAACATTATCACGCGGATCTTGCTTAATTAGTGTTGCCAAACTGAACAGCATGCTTCGTTGTCATGATCACTTCTACCTCCAGGAACAACGGGTTCTTATCCACATGTTTTTCCCATAATTGTCATCTACATGATTGGGATTGTCTAAGATCTTTAGCTTTAGGAAGAGAACCGCTACTGTTGTGATACTCTGTCATATAAACCTTGAATTAGATAATGCATTAAAGTTGACAGTCGCTTTGTTTCCAACATCATATCTGTTCAAATATTCATGCCGTCTTATCGTAAAATTTAAAAGATTGAATGAATTTGCGTGCAGGTTACATGGCATTAGTCCAGTAGGAGAATCATATACAGTGAACTGTGGTTACAATGATCCCCAGGTTACCTTGAATTTATAACTTTATAACCTAAATTTCATTTCGACTAAAGAAAGAGTTCGGGATAACATCAGTTCGTAATTTGCTTTAGTTTGTTCGTTATAACCGTGTTCGATGTAGTGTACTGTATACAGCAGAAATTATAAGTATTGTAGTACCAACACTAAAACTGTGTTATGGGTAAGACAGTTCCAAAGGAGAAACGTTTCTTTGATGTTCCTTCAAGATGCATTGTAACAGTATAGTCAATGTGGCGTGGTACACCTTTTGACACATGGGTTTTAATCGCATCACATCTTGGTAGACCTGTAGAGCCTTCTGAAACTTTTTCACAAACAATAACAGCTGCAGTATAGCATGAGCCCTTTCCTGAGCATGCTGAAGATGCAACATTAGAGTTCCAACTTTCTAGACATACATTATTGTGGATCAAGCCCTAATTAAAGAAGACACGTGTACGTAGTGACACTTTGGAAATACGCGCATATCTACTCCTCTCTTTACAGCATCTTCGAAACCCGATATTAAACTTGTTTACCGACAATGTTTCAGCTTAGTCTTTGGCGATATACGGATTCTAGTCCTATCAACGCTTTTAACCACATATAAATCACTACTCTTGGCATTACATACTAACCTGAAGCCATTTCCAAACCCGTTGTAATGATATAATAAGAGATCACGTCGGAGATTAGGCATACAAAGTCCTCTAAGGGTCTTCTTGAAGAAGGTTCAGATTATCAAATGCTTTTAAGCAAACACTGCCATGGGTCGTGTACTTTCTTTATAACCCGAGTTTCATGTATAACGACCGTCATACTATAGGTGCTCATCGCCTTATCCCTGGTGGAGTTTTATAGAGAACTATAGAGGCTGCTATTGCGTCCGTGTTTATGTTTTAAGTACAATACTGAATATAGATTGAGCACGTAGACGGTAGTATCGGTTGAACAGCCCTTCAAAGCACTCTTGGTTGCAGCATTGTGTAGAGATAACGAAGAAGGTCGAATGCTTGTCTTTATGGCTGGTACATTGCGTAACCACGCGTTCGATAGCCTGAATATAGGAAAATGAGGTTCAACATTTTCCTACGTTCCTACGTACGGTCATGTAGAATTTGAATTAAGCGGCAAAAACATTTCATTTCAGTAATAAGTTATAATATCTGTCTCATTCAATTTAGGATATGCGGATCGGTATCTCCTGTTAAAATTAATTCATTGCTTTTATTGTGTATAATATATTTGAAGGAACTCCATTTAAAGAAAATCATAAGATGTCACTTATAATGTCTGGTTTTACTGCCTTTATACGATTTGATTTTGGATTAGAATAGTTGGTGTCTTATTTCCTGTCGTGTTATTCTCTCACAAAGATTGGTGTGTATTGTATTGCATTCTTGAAGCAGGGCCAGTAGTTCACGTGTTCTCTAACTAAGCCGAGACCAGGCTCGATTCCTCGCACTGGTAGCAATGTGGGAACCACATACATCCGTAGTACCGCGTAGTACAGCTCAGTACCACGTAAAGACTCGTCGAAAACAGGTAGTTTGGAATGGTACAGTTGGGAGTAATGATGCAATTGAGGGAAGCATGTACTGACTTTCACCACAGTAACGAGCGAACTATTATCCCCATCATCTTCAGCGCCAGCTTCATCATCGGTGCCGAGCAACATCGCCGACACCGAGAAGCACGACTGTAATGCAACATTGCAGCCAACACTGCGGGGACGTAGATAAAAGGGTAAAAGGCTGGATCTGTGTAAATATTTACCTGCGGTTTCTGTGACCTATGTAAATATTAACATGATGCGACTGTCGAGGTTGCCTTGATTCATGGTTGCCTTTTCTGGTAAATTGTACATGTAACCAAACACGCCTCTCCACCATTGTAATCTTAACTCCCAATTACTTGTCCAAAGTGTCCACGCAGAACATTCATTTTTATGGTGAATTCATTTCATATCATATCTGGGTAAATTTGTTCACATCACTTCTTCCACGTCTGATTAAGTCCGAAGAGAAATATAATAGATGCGCTGTCTCGTCTGGATCATGATGGGATGAATTTGGTTGCACTTCCCTACACTGTGCGATATATGAGCTCTCTATAGGTCATTAATTAACCGGTTCGGATCAATCTAGCGCCATACTTCGAGCGTGCAATTGACACAGACAAGACAAGAGGCTCTGTGTATTTGCACAGTCAATTTGAGAAATGGGATTATCAATATCTAATTTCTATCATCGTCCATGTGAGAAGGTTTCGGTTTTAATTTCCAACATAAATCAGGAAGCTGATCGATGAAAAGAATATGACATTGGATGGAACTGAACGACCGTTTCCGTAGGCTGTGTAGTATCAACAACACGAAGTGTGTATCGTAGAGAGACAGCGATGTGTCTCTCACGTCTTGACAGCTCGCTCTGTACGGTGTAATTTGTAATTGGAATAAATCTGTAGGAATAAGGAATGCACTATAGATTAAACACGAGATGTTCCATTAAGACAACACAGCACAGTCTATTAACCATACCGGTGTGTAGCAATGGTGCGCTGTTGATGCGATGTTCATGAACAAAGCTATCATTGTCGTTTTTATACATGGTAGAATGATCGCTTTTGTCAACATCATTTACAATGTTGATAGTACCCGCTCCGGTTTGTTACAGATTAGATGAATGTGTGATATGAGAACTGTTTATCTGTAATAAATATCTATTTGTACTTAACAGCAGCTCTATACGTTCCGGTGCAGATTGACCACAGACTACGCAAGTGGTCAAATGGCGATTTGGACAGTATTGATTAGAATATGCCAGGGGAAACAATCTTGATTATTTTTATTACGTTACAATTTCATTCAGTAGAGAAAATCTATCATATATGGTTGTAATTGAAGATTACACAGAGACATCAAGATGAGTCTTTTAATTTACCAATACGTTCGTAGCACCAATTTAGATACACACACAGAATTTAAAAGAAAAGTGTAAAATATGTGACTTCTATTTACGATGTGATCAATGACATAATGACGGATAAAGAAAAGGTAATGTACCCAGTCTATATATTTTTAATGTATACGATGTTCATGCTTAATAATATAGGAATACATACACAGTGATCACTGCAACATGTTGCGCACCTGTATTGTATTAACTTTCCGGCCGTGCCCATCTATACAGATAAGGCCTAACATTTCAGTGTTTCCTAAAGCCGTCGGCAACATCAAAGCAACAGGTGTTAAGCGTTCTACTTACCTGAGTGTTGAGCGAGGCATAGGTGTATCATCACAAACAAGACACACAGCATCTTCGTCGACATCCTTCACCACAGCTTCATCCAAGAGCTCCCTGCTCTTTACAAACGTCCACGAATAAACTTCCAAATCACATTTGTCTTACCATTGACAGAGCAGTCAGCACCTACTTCAATCTAACCAATCTCTGGTTCATAAATCCGACGTAGCGCCCCCTGACGGCGCAGACTGAACGGAGGAAAAGTCTACGCTCTGTCTTTTTTCAGCTATGAAGTTGATACGTGAATTCGCTTGGGTCTTTTAGCACAGATTCGAGAGGCTGTAAATGGAATTGAGAACGCAAAGGAAAAGTCCCGTGCTACAAATCGACGGAGGAAGTCTATATTGTTTCCCTAATGTTCACTTATCGATACAGCCAATATCTCAACGGGAGCGGGCATTGAAGGCACGAGATTGAGTTCTCTCGCTTTCTTCATTTAATCAGGGAGTAATATAAGATTCCAGACTGCAGCCTTGCAAGCTGGGTATGACAGATTGCTCGGAGCAGTCAGCGTGGGAAGACCAAAGGCGTTGCTATCTTTGCACCCGCTTTTGTTTCCCCCAGTAAGAGTGTGCCACGTCACAGTGAAATACTGCACGGGCCTATGCCTCGCCTCTTCCGTCGCCTCGTTATAACGTGCTTATTCTGCCAGCTGTTAGGAGATAAGACCATACTTTGTGAGGTGGAATAACGTTTGCAGATAAAAGACTTGCCGGTTGTATCTTCCGACGCAGAGCATAACGTGCTGACGTTTCCATGACTGGTGCTCAGTGTGGGACCTTCCTAGTTCTAACTGTGAGCGGCAGGAAATTAGCGTTGAATGTCAAATAATTTGAACTGTAGTTACAATATAATACTGATTGAGTTAGGAGTAACTTGGTACTGTAAGTATACTTCACAAATAGATAAATATATATATGAATGAATGAATGAATGAATGTGATACAGTAGATTGTAAGTAAGATGAAACTGAAAACATATATACGTCGATGTGTTGGTCTGTTGATGAAGTCGCCATGTTTCAAGGATGTATAGTTCTCCAAATGTCTCAGTTGTCATGACTTATTTCTGATGCATGTCCTGTTACTCCATTTGTTTCCACTTCAGCTTTCATAACGTAATGGGGTCTCAAATTGTAATGTTTCAGTTGTACGGAGTGCTCTCTTCTAGTAGGAACACACACGAAGTGCTGCGGGCCACAGACGCTTGTACTTCAAAATCTCGCCTTTCATTCTGTTTCAACGGTATATTAATTTAACGTTGATATCTGTTCAAATTGTTTGTATGCATTCTTAGTAATCTATACGAAAATCACATTGAGAATATTAGCATCACTGGTATAGGGACCGCCTCCGTGGTGTAGTGGTTAGAGCGTTCGCCCGGAGTGCGGAAGGTCGCGGGTTCGATCCCCGACCGCGTCATACCAAAAGACGTTAAATTATGGTACTTGTTGGTCCCTGCCTGGCGCTCGGCATTAATGGGTACAACAAGGACTGGTCGGCTCGGAGTCAGTATGATGTGTCTGAGTGGGGTATTCATGCTTCACTGCGGCATGGTATCTCAGCTTCAGTCTGGGCTAGTACAAGCAGCCGCACATACACATACACACGCATGCACGTCGTCATATGAGCGAAATATTCTCAAGCACGACGTTAAACCCAATTCCACCACCACCACCACCACTGGTATAGGTATTTTGCCCCTATTTTAAGAGACCATTCATGCATTATATAAAGACGCAATTCGTGACCCGTCACGCAGTATTAAAGAATCTTGTAAACATAAAAAAAGCAACCTGAAGGTTTCTGAAGCGATTCTGCTTTGTTCGTCTCTATACATCTTTGAGACGATTAATGCATGCTTAAAAGGTGATATGCATTGTCTGGTATGCATGACCAATGTGCAGTTCACCTGCAGTAAAGCAATAGACACAAACACTATTGATTTTACAAAAGAATTAGTTTATGGTAATATCAAGACGTTGAATACACACCAAGAAGATTATGATCCTGGTATAATTACTAATATCACTATTTCATAGTGATTCATAAACACCTGCTCATGGAATGGTTTCGGAGATTTCTTATAATTATAATTTTGTCACTTGTATTTAATTAAATTAAAAGTTTGGAGTAACGAAGTATGTACTAACATTGTCACCGCATCATTTCGCGTCTTATGTCCAGTATTAGACACCTATACCTTAGTGTCTTTGTATACGTCGAGTTCTTACCAGCAGCTTTGTTGTGGACGGTATTGATCCTGCTTGTTGTATTTGTGAATTAAAACTTTCACGCCATCACCACCACCACTACCTCCACGACAGGGAAGTGTCTGCCGAAAGATATTTCATTAGCCGTTAAAGGTAGAAAGTATATATATGACACCAGGTGATTGCGAAAACGATAACCATATCCTGTAAATATATTATAGAATGCCTGCGTACAGTGGACTGGATTCTTTACTTTAACTGCTATTTCTGTGGTAACGGGGCTTCGTAAATTACGGGTTCCGTTACTATGACTACATCATCAGCATTAATGAACTAACCGATTGACGAATCGTCGCTATGAAGTAATGTCCAATGAAAATATGCGTACGCAGAACTCTAACACTTCAATTCCAGACTGGATTATATACTTCCTGTCAAAAGTTTAGACTCACTTAAAACACTCACTATACGTTATGTATACATCGAACATTGATTTCTCCTCTAACTTGACGGAACCAACTGCAAACCTTATGCAGATGAATTGCACGAGGATCATGCATCAAATTGCTGAAAAGCATGTGCAAATATTGTGCACGTGAACAGCTGCGTTGTGGTGTAAAGTTTTGTTAAGAATTCGCCAATTTTTACTGATTTTTATCATTTATTTAACTCAGGACAATAGTCTTTTCAACGTTACAAATTTGGTTTACAATACATCAGTTCATGTGTAAACAGTACCTTTAAACAGTATGCGATATTGTGCAAAATTTAGTTTAGAACATTTGCCTTAAGTAAGTGGCTATATTTACACTAGTGAGTTTAAACCTTTGATAGGAAGAATATCTTACAGACCACCACCATATAGCAGGAATGTTGTTGAATACAGCATTAAACAACAAACAAAAGAAACAAACTCACACTTCAACGTAGAATTACGGTTGTGCTAAAACTACCTAGATTTCAAACAGCTCCCTAGGACCCTTGCGCGAACGTTGTGTGATTAAAGTAACAGCATCATGGACCTCCGTAAAGGTTTCAAAACGTTTTATAGTATTTGTATCAGTGACAATGTTATGTCCGAGTCAATTCCCTATTGTATAATATATGTACCGTATAGTTTCAGGTGACTTGCCCTTGAATGTATTTGTGACGAGTGAAATCCATTTGGTGGGATACTTGGCGCTTGAGTTGTTACATTTCGTAAGCGAGGTATTTGCCCTGTTCCTCCCTGAATCACATTGGTGTCAATAGTGACAAGGAATTTGTGAAATGACGATTTCCTTGGATTCCTCAAAGATTCGATATACACGAATGGTAAAGATGGTAATACAATTACGTCGCTTACTGTGTCTGTGTCTGTGTCTGTCAAAACCGAACATCCACTGACAAGGTGTTGGGCAGTCTCAATAAGTTCATGGCAGCAAAGGGAACGCCTTCTGTTTCACTTTTCAGGCCAGGCGATTTGATCTGAGCTAAGAATTCCGCAGTGTTGCTGTTCTCTCCAACGCAGTGCACGCTCGATGCAATGGTCGTTAACAGAGCCTTCACTTGACAATCAGAGCCTGTGCTGATTTCATATGGCACTTCGCTTGTTTGACATTCGTGTTTGTAACGTACATCAGTACAGAACCGTCGACAAAATCAACATTGACATTGAGATTATGTCACATCTTTGGCACGTTTAAGAAAATGAAGTTTGCAAATGCTTCACATGGATGATGATCAGACAAATAAATGAGTGCAAATTGCAATATAAACTTATGCCACGAAGACCATCCCATTACAGTGGGTAAATATGCGTGATTGCGAAAGAGTGGGGTTTCTGGGATCGTTTGTGTGATATTTATCGTATAATATTTCGTCCAAAAACATCACCGCCACTACCACCACCACCACTACTACTGCCACTACTACCACCACTACTGCTACTAGAACATTATCCTCACACAACTACTACTACCATCATCACCACCATCACCATCACCATCACCATCACCACCTCTACTACTACTACATAGTTATAAATTAAAAACACTTATCGTGCTGCGCTTTTGAAACTCGGTCACACACCGTGATGATCGTGCTTGTAGCGACGAGATGAAACGGGACAAAAATAGAATAATGCCTTGATCTCAAATTTCTAATCAACGACAATCAGATGGAAAGTAAACACAAATCTCCGATGCCTTTGTTTAACATTGGTCATACGTTCTTGAATGACAGTGCCAATTATCCTAAACGTTTTGCAATCCACATTCGGGATTGTTTGGAACAGAAATGTTTGGCAGCGATAAGAATATTCGAGATGTCAAGGAGGCCATAAGCATGAAAATATGCCAGATTTATGTGATCTGCTCATCGTTTCTCAGAATTTAATATTGGAATCTCAACAATGTAAGTATTTGTGTTTGACGTTAAGAGTGCAGTCAGTCAAACTATCAATGTTTTGCCGTGCACTTTACTTCCTCGGCCGGATGCAGTTAAAAGCAATCCTAACTTCTTTCATTTCTTCTCTGCCAACACTATTTGGAAGAAAGGATAGAAAGGATCTGTTTTACCGTCAAGCAGCCGCATTTATGTAACCAAATGTGCATCAGAATGATATTTTGTGCTAGTGAAACAAATACATAAAATATGTCAATCCATATGACACCTTGGACAGAATGAATTGAAAAGAAATATGCACTCTGTGAAGGTTTACGATTATGCTCATTGCCTATCCAAACAGATTAAATATGCATCGATCATTGCGATAATGTTGCCTGTACAATTACCTTTTTGGAACATCCTACTTACTGTACCGTAAACGTTTTAAGCCTTTGGGTGAATTGTCACCTTGACCGTGATGGCGGTTGAGGTTTTCCGGTATGGAAAATAGATATATATTCTAGACCGTAGAGACTGGGTTCCATGCTGTACCTCCTTGTGTGTTTGCATTTTTACTAGTATCAGCGTGGCTTTTTAGAAACATTTGCAGCGCAACATCAACTGAAATTCTCACCCGATGCGTCAAGAATATTTCGCAATCATTTCCTCTTTGTTATGCCTGTGCTGTGTACATTATGCAAGTAGTGTTTGTTACTACACTGTTCATTAAATCGTGCAATACTGGCTTAAGTTTGAAATATGATATCACATTTATGAGATAACTACATGTATTTATCTTGTTATAAAACGATAACATCGACTCGTAACTAGAATAACAGAAAGTATTGCTTTTGTTAAAAAAACAACGCAGGGATTCTAGTGCAGATAAAGCTCATTGGAGCGAAATGCTGAAACGTGATATATCAAAGTCTGCTCTAAGTAAGAAGAACTAGCAAAGATTTGTTAGGTATCACTAGGTACTATTACAATGGAATGCACACCTGTAACCGTCGTTTGTGGACCTCTATATCAAATGACATCCACATATAGCAACTGTCTATTGAATTTTATGTTATATTGATCAGGTTACAAGTAAACTCATGATTGAAAGTTCCTACACATAAAGATCGACGTTGATGTTGTTATGGATACCACATGTCTGTGAGCAACGAGGTATTATTCAAGGAATATAATTGCGCATATAGTCTCATCATTAACATGTGAAGTTAAAGAGATATAAATATCCTGCATGTAAGTGGAAGTGTCCAGAGGAAGATATGGAGGCTGGGTGGGTTAGATCGCAGACTTTGTGTGCTGGAGTTTAGGTGCCTTACTAGAATCTGTAACTGAGAAAGTATAATCCCAAATATTACATTGTTATATCTGAATACTGTTAAAAAGGCATTGTGGAATACGGATATATCCACGTCGGAATTTCAGATTAGACTTGAACCACAGCACACTATGCCGATTGAGGCGAGAATTGGATAGTATGATGTTGGTGCATGCGTGTCATCGATCACAGACGGCTCTCAATATCAATCATATGATTGTCTGGCTCAGTTTCGATTAAATTCAAGTCATTTTCACACAGCTTTAACATTGCTCAATTTAGGGTTTACAAAATAAATATGAACAGTGTGATCGAACTGTTGACGCATTTCAGTTGTCCATGGTCCTGCAGTATGGTAAATACAAGACACAGGTATAGTCTCGACATTTAGTGAGTAAATGTGCTTACATCTGTATCTCAAACACACATTGTTGGAAAAGTAATGCTATTCATACAGAATATAGATTTTAAATTATATCTAGACTTTCTGTTCGGAGATAATGGCTTCAAGACACTAACATCTCAAAATAAAGCTATTGAACATAAGCCGAATTGTGAACGATTTGTTCAAAACCCTACAAATATGACCTGTAATAAGAATCGATTGTTTAACTGTAATATGGTCTATAAATAATCGAGCCTGGACCAGGAATTCCAGGGATTGACATCATGAACAGTGATCTATTGTACGACCTAGTGAATTGCTATTGTTACGTAATAACTGTATCACGGAGTGAGTGAGTGAGTGAGTGAGTGAGTGAGTGAGTGAGTTAAAATTTTACATCGCGCCGGCAATATTACAGCCATATAGCGATGAAAATAAGGTAATCATTTTAAGATATCTGTCGACAAAGGACAGTAAAATAGGTGTATATATCACAGTTTTGAAAATAAAACCAATCTGACCATAATTAAAATAAGAAGAGAGTAGATCCAATAGATGCATTCGTAACAATTAAAACTAGGCTATAAACCAGCAACAACCAAATTGTCTCACGGAAAAGGGATGGGCAAGTGTGCTAACTGCGCAAAGTACTTCAATCAAAGATAACACACCAAAAACACAGTAATAATAATGCATTGTAATAGAAGTCTCGGTTACAGTTTGCAAGTTGCGACTGTACAGTCCAGATGACGCCTAAGATACAACCCACAGATTTATATGGTATGTTGACACCTCGACAGAGCAGGCGGAAAGAGGCATTGTTAAAATACAATTTTGAGAGTTACCAATAATTCAAACGATACATAGGATGTAACAATAATGCTTATTTGAGAAAACGATATTGTTAAAGAATATGTTACTGGTGCAAAACACACAGGTACATACGTATTCACACAACCCCAATGAGTATTTGCATCAATGATTTTAACATAATCTCCTCCAAACGAACCGTTACGCCCCTTCTATCAGAGAATACATGCAGGATCCCATCTGAGGTGAGGTAAAAGTCACTTAAACATGGGCCAATGGATTGGATACAAATACATACATAAACCCAAAGTTACCCAACCCATTTGGAATATATATGCTATACAAAAGCGGTTTTAAATGGCAGAAATAATGACCACGACAGAACAAACGTGGGTAAGAGAAATGGGGTATGACTGTCTGTCAGATGGTCAGAGTGGGTGAGTGAGTGAGTGAGGTTAGTTTGACGCCGCACTCAGCAATATCCCAGCAATATGGCAGCGGTCTGTAAATAATCGAGTCTGGACCAGACAATCCAGTGATCAACAGCATGAGCATCAATCTGCGCAATTGGGAACCGATGACATGTGTCAATCAAGTCAGCGAAACTGACCACCGATCCCGTTAGTCGCCTCTTACGACAAGCCTTTTATGGCAAGCACATGGGTTCCTGAAGACCTATTCTACCCCGGATCTTCACGGGTCAGATGATCAGAGCAGTCGATATAATCTATATTACTACAATCTGCACATAGATCATTGGCTGTATCAAATTACTCTTGAATGCAAGGGGGAGAGGGGGAGGGGGGGGAACTAAAATACGATTCACATCAAATCACGTAGAAAAACTACACATTGATCAAGAAAATACTGTGAAATAATGTCTATTATTTCACAGAATGAATTAGTATGTTTGATAGTCAATACAGAGCCTGCTGTCATCGTTTGACTGCGTAACGCCAAGAACGTGAAAGTTGCCCTTTGCAGAAAACACACAAAGTTTGAAGATATTCAAATGCCGAAAAAAATGTGCTGTAAATATGCAGCGGGATCCATCAGTACATAACGGATAAGATGATATCAGTTTGTACAAGGCTTTGATATGTTAAGATAAATATGAAGCAGACGATGACGCCCAGTATTATTTACATCCGGTGCAGTTATTTTGTAATGCAACCGGACTGAGCCGAAGAATGTCGAGGATAGCCGAGAATAGCCGAAGAGAGCCAAAAGACGTGACTGCAGTTATTGCTTCCAGATGATAACATGATGCTTTGACCGAGAAGATAATTTAGAAACGGGACAAGGATACAGCCACTTTTCAATTTCGAATAAAATGGCAACAGAGTTCTGTTGGTTGTTAACATCAAGAGGTTCGAAATAAGTAGAATTTTGAATTTAGTAATGGGTTAGAGACAATTCTGACTGGCAGATAAAATTAAGAAGATATTTCTAAACACAAAAATTACCTTACTAAAATTAAGTTCCAGGCAGAATATATATTGCAATGAATATGTTTTTACAACTGAGTGTACTATTGGACAGTCAGCGATGAATGGTACAGTGAAAATGATTGATGACAGTGACAAAACACATGTTTTGAATTTGGTTTACCTAATACATTACTTTAAAAACAGCCAAAATCACTTATGTTAATGAATTAACTATGTATTGGAATTTATTTCAATTACATACCTCTTTACAAACTCGTACGGTGTTCTTAGTACCTAATATGACCTATTGCCCTTGCCCCAGGCTATTCGCTGGACACTGTTGCTGCGGACCTATGGCACCAGTGCCTTGGGTAACAAAACTATAATATATAATTAGTAAAGGGCAGGATATTGGGCTAATTGTTAAAAGGTCTGAGGCAAAATATTCAACCTTTACGTTATGATGACAACCGAATTCGGGAGCCTAAGCACACGTACCCGTTAGTTTCCTCCTTCGGCAAGCATGGGTTATGTTTAAAAGGTGAAAAATATTCCAAATTACGACTCATTACCCTTGAATCCAGTTATAAATGTTACTTTACAACTAGCCAGCAAGTCGCCTCAATTTTTCAATCATCGTCATTTCCCTTTGAAAACGTTTTGCTACACAGCTGCGATTAATGTTTAAGAGAGGAAATAGACCATCAGAATAAGTGACATCTTTAAGACAAGATGAGATTTCAAATCTTCAAACACACAAACAAAAACAACATAACGAAAAATCATGTATGTTATTTAGGACTTCGTTTACACTGAGGCGAAACCCAGGCACTACATCGGCCCGTCGAGATGTTATCGACATGAAACTTGACACGAAAATGCATCCATAATATCAAGATGTAGCGCTCTGGAGTTTTTCCCCACATGATTACCTTGCTTAGATATTCACCCACGATTTATATTTTTCCTACACGAGTTGGGACGTGCCTCGTCCCGGATTGAGCTACTTACATGAACTGTAGACAGATAATGAGAGCGTCTCCCCCCTACGGGCCCAAAGATTTGTCGAGATAACCAGACGTGTAGCGCCTCAAATGCTGAACTTCGTTAGTTTTCTATCACCGTTAAGGCCCAGAACACTTAGTTCAATCAGCGTGATCTTGTCATATACCTAAGGTTCAATTGTTTCCAAGTGTGCTGTTTTGTGCATACAGAGAGCAATGAGAGCAATATATAGCGACATGCGTATTTATACTTTGTGTGGTAATTCAGTTGTAAATTGAATATTGTCTGTGTTTTTTTCTACTTCTTGCTTCTACTTTCGTCATTAATATCTTAACATGAATTATTTCTGTTAACAGCACGTTGGTGAGTGAGTGAGTGAGTTAATATTTAACGTCACATCGGCAATATCTCAGCCATATCGTGACGAAAACAATTTATACAATATAAAGAGAAAACGTTTTGAAGATTAAAACCTGTCGACGATGGACAGTAAAAATACTAGAGAATCACAGATATGAATAAAACTAGCGAGCAAAGCTAAAACATTTCAATTAAAGAGGACAATACAGTATAAAATACGGGCTATAGATCGCCAACAACTGAAGGTAGGTCACCATACTAGGAACCATGGGGACTTACATTACTTTTGCTACCTGCATGGACCCTAGCTGGATTTACACCATCCCTTCAGCCGCTGGTGATTGTAGGAAAATGTAGCCGGCAGTAAAAGAACAAAGATACTACATCTAAAATATGGTAAATTTACATTTTACTTTGAAAGTTTTGGACCTTACGTACCCTCTCAGGAGGACAATAGTTTTACAGTACTTTAACCTCCTTTGAGAGTACAGCCACTAACAATCTAAGTTACTCATCTAAATTACCAATCTTTAAAATATGTCTATTTACAAACCACATTAATCAGAATTCATCAAACAAATCAATTTCTTTTAAAAAAATAATAATTAAATGATAATTAACATTTGTAAAAAGATCCTTCATTGTTTTTACATTGAATTATTTATCCCTTATGATGGAGAATTCAACACAGTCAAGCAGGACATGCTTGACTGTAGTTCTCTCATCACAAGGGATACAAAACGGAGGATCTTCACCTTTTAATAGGTATTTGTGAGGATATGGCCAAAAACAGAGCTGAGCTGGATATCTATACAAATGTTAATAGGTATTATGTGATGTATAACGCGTATGTATGTATGCCTTTGATGTATGCAGAGTATGAGTATGATATATGTATGTATGTATGTATGTATGTATGTATGTATGTATGTATGTATGTATGTATGTATGTATGTATGTATGTATGTATGTATGTATGTATGTATGTATGTATGTATGTATGTATGTATGTATGTATGTATGTATGTATGTATGTATGTATGTATGTATGTATGTATGTATGTATGTATGTATGTATGTATGTATGTATGTATGTATGTATGTATGTATGTATGTATGTATGTATGTATGTATGTATAATGACCTCCTCAAATCTGGACTGACAACCCAAGTAGGTGTAACCAATATAAGGTTTTATTTCATGTAATTTGTTAATACCTACTTGTGTGTCCCACTTCTTCTGCATCAGATCACGGATGTAAGTTCTAATGCTAGCTTTGTAATAAGATTTTGGAATAAGAAGTGGTGTCACAGATTTATTGAGTGCTGCCTTAGCAGCAAGATCGGCCATTGTATTCCCAGAAATGCCAACGTGGCTGGGTAACCAACAAAAGACGACGTCGCATTGGCCAATAGCAAGCTCATTATACAATTCAATAATTTCTAATAAAAGTGGATGTTTACAAGAAAGATTTTTAATAGCCTGCAGACACGAAAGAGAATCGGAAAAAATGATGTATTGTTTATATTTACGGTGTTTATTAATGTATTGAAGAGCTGTTAATATGGTGTTAGCTTCTGCTGTGAAAATAGAGCTGTTATTTGGTAGTCGAGAAAATATTGTTCGGGATCCAATGACAGTGGCACAAGCAACTGCGCCACCATCCTTGGATCCATCTGTAAATAAGGATTTGTATGTATTATAGTTATTTTTTAATTGATTATATTCTTGTTTATATTGTAATTCATTAGTTTCTGCTTTCTAAAACTTTGTCAGTGTGAGGTCAACTTGTGGTCTCACTAATTGCCAAGGTGGAGAAGAAAGAAGACGAGAAGAAGATATATTCTCCAGCTCAATGCCGGCAGCAGAAATGAATGGTTTAATTCTGTGCCCAAGAGGCGGAACAAGAGAAGACTTTTTGTTATACAAATCCTCATAAAGAGGATTGAAGACACAGTTAAATGCAGGATTAGACTCGAGCACGTGGGTGAACACACACACATGCATAGTAACTAGTAATGCGTGCGCATAATATGTTTTTGATACACACGAGTTATTGCATATACAGTTCGTGGAGAAAACAAGGTCATCACATTACGGTAGTGCCCAAAGCAGCATCCTGATGATTATGAATCTGGTTTCATCTGCAGGGGATAATGATTTCATTTTGATGGAACTTTGACAAGAATTAAGTGATAACAAACAATACGAATGTCAGCAAGTTGCAGCATGCTAATGTTTACAAAACGCGATCATCCTAGAATTAAGAGGTTGCACTATTTGGCAATTAAATGAAAATATAAAGTTCGCATTCAGACTAGGTGCTGCAGACAGAGCAGGATATGATAACACTTTTCACAATCAGGTGGTGTCGTCGTTGATTTTGTGTGAGCCGTTCATATTATTCGAGCAGGAAATGTGCTTTTTCACAGGTGACAGAGATTGATTATTATCTGTTATGGACGTTTTGAATATATTATATTAATATACTACCCACACTTTGATAAGGATCACAAAAATTCACAACTTTACTTAAACGTAGATTTATAATTTGAAATTGTATCCGTTTAAAACTGGATAAATAATAATATGGCAACCCTTCTTTAGGCAGACAGCCACTTTATTCTCACCTTATACGCTTGATACAAGAGTAACCATAAAAGTGGGTTTCATGGCACCAATCAACCATATTGCAAATCATGGAACGAGTCATTGACAAATATACAACACCTGCCAATAACAGGTATGGGATCCACAAGATGCAGTGACATGCTGGAACCTAGGAACCATGCTTACAATAAGCTTAGATATTTAAACAAATTTGACCCCACATCATAGTTTTCTGTTGAATCCATGATTTGATCATTAGCAAAGTGTGAATAGTATATATAACGTCGCTGCCAGAAAATAACCAGCCTCAAGTAACCAAAGACAGATTTCGTCCAATTGTTGTGGAAAGCAACATATATATAAATGGATAACTGAAAACCAGTAATGATAAATTATGAAAACATAATTATATTCTCTGCAAGTAAAGTATATCAGAACGTTTCAGTATAATGTGAACAGTGAGAACAAAGTATTATAATTGACTGAACACATTTGCCACTGTGGAGAACCGAACTGGTTTGTGCTGGCCAACCAAGGGACATAATCGGGTACAATCTGGAATTTGAACTTATGATAAGTGGATCCTAAGAACGTTGATGTGTCGGAATGATCACAGAAAGCCTTACTGTTCCTATATAAATGTTTTCTTAAGACGGCATATTCCTGTCTACAACCAACCGGACACGTATTCCAGAATAATTCACTCATTGTGAAATACACAGCTGTTTTATGACGCATACTGAATTTGAGATCGCCCTCAAGGCTGAGGTAGCTAAAATTAGATCGGAGCTTGCTACAGCCATGGACGTATTTGATGGCATCTTCTATCCATACGATGTTCACTACAGTTATCCGAATCTCTGTTTAACTATCAGGATCGTTGTAAGTCTTGTAATGTCTACACACACAATGGTGACAACACGAGTTCTATTCTCCTATACGATCTGAATCCCATTTATAATTCATTTGATACTGTAATTAGTTTCAGTTGATGAAGACGTCTATGTTTCCTGTACCTGTAGGGTGGTGTTGACTGTATGAATAACAGTTATCATTAATGCAAACGTAGCAAGATGTTAAGGTATCGTTGTATTAGAACATTTTGACAAACTTTTCCCTACTCTTAAACCTGTCTTGAATTCTTGTAATCAAATAGGTTTCTAATTAGATAGAAAGTGGTGATTTCAACCGCGCAGCTTTGATGTAATCGTCCTTGCCTGGAGAATTCCAAAGCCCAAGTGTTCTTTTCAAAGTCAACGTGCCGTACGTATAAAAATGGAAACCAGATAGAAATACCACACATTCTAACAAAAGCTGGTGTAAAGTGTTTGAAGTTGTGTACCCCATATCTATGCGCGGAGTACAACAATCGATTAACCCTATATAACTACACCCAGACTACGCTCCTTAATGCGAACTTCATTACTCAGGTGCAGAGTCAATATCATCCTTCAAATGACACTGAATCAACAACATGTTATCCGATATCTTGGAGAAACACCAATGTTGCGACTACAAATAAACACGCGTTCCTTGTTTATTTAGCTAGATCGTGCAAAACGTGTTTCTCTCCATTTATAAAACTGTTCGCGAGTGTATGGTTAATCATTTTTGTATCTCCATCTAAACTGTCCAGCTGAAACCTGTTTGTATTTGCTGTAAAAATAAACACAGGATATACTGTTACACCTGTAGGATGCCCTTTCAGATCACTGTGTATGACTGTTTGTCGTAATGATTCCAGAGCCTCGACAAGTACAAAGCTGTCGAGAAAACTGCATCAGATTTCAAACAGGTCTCGATGATACGAAATAAACACTGCTGTAAGCGTGAGTTTCAAATTGGATTCCACATTTGCATTCTTTTAAAAAACATTCTATAGCGTGGTGGTAAGCATTCATATGCCTGATGAAAACTGTCGCATATGAAACGATTCTAACATGACAGGCAAGAAAAAGTTTTCAAGTTTATTCGTGAATACAGTGATTATTCATCAGTCTGTCATCATTAATAATATAATACATGTATTTATAATGCATAAAACACATCAGTGTTATGTTTTGAGTGATGGTTTTAACAATAAAAGCAGTATGGGGAGCACCAGGAACTACGCAGCTACCCCAACACACCTCGAGGCTTTGAGCATTGCAATACCTGGATCACTCCACACTATGTAAAGTCGAAGCGATGCAGGTTTTCGATGTGCAATTAATTCATCTGTTTCTTCACCTGTATTCGTGTCAACAGTGTCTCCCCACACACCAGTATCTGTTTCTTCACCTGTATTCGTGTCGACAGTGTCTCCCCACACACCGGTATCTGTTTCTTAACCTGTATTCGTGTCGGCAGTGTCTCCTCACACACCGGTATCTGTTTCTTCACCTGTATTCGTGTCGGCAGTGTCTCCCCACACACCGGTATCTGTTTCTTCACCTGTATTCGTGTCGGCAGTGTCTCCCCACACACCGGTATCTGTTTCTTCACCTGTATTCGTGTCGACAGTGTCTCCCCACACACCGGTATCTGTTTCCTCACCTGCATTCGTGTCGACAGTGTCTCCCCACACACCGGTATCTGTTTCTTCACCTGTATTCGTGTCGGCAGTGTCTCCCCACACACCGGTATCTGTTTCTTCACCTGTATTCGTGTCGGCAGTGTCTCCCCACACACCGGTATCTGTTTCTTCACCTGTATTCGTGTCGACAGTGTCTCCCCACACACCGGTATCTGTTTCTTCACCTGTATTCGTGTCGACAGTGTCTCCCCACACACCGGTATCTGTTTCTTCACCTGTATTCGTGTCGACAGTGTCTCCCACACACCGGTATCTGTTTCTTCACCTGTATTCGTGTCGACAGTGTCTCCCCACACACCGGTATCTGTTTCTTCACCTGTATTCGTGTCGACAGTGTCTCCCCACACCGGTATCTGTTTCTTCACCTGTATTCGTGTCGACAGTGTCTCCCCACACACCGGTATCTGGTCGACAGTCTCCCCACACACCGGTATCTGTTTCTTCACCTGTATTCGTGTCGACAGTGTCTCCCCACACACCGGTATCTGTTTCTTCACCTGTATTCGTGTCGACAGTGTCTCCCCACACACCGGTATCTGTTTCTTCACCTGTATTCGTGTCGGCAGTGTCTCCCCACACACCGGTATCTGTTTCTTCACCTGTATTCGTGTCGACAGTGTCTCCCACACACCGGTATCTGTTTCTTCACCTGTATTCGTGTCGGCAGTGTCTCCCCACACACCGGTATCTGTTTCTTCACCTGTATTCGTGTCGACAGTGTCTCCCCACACACCGGTATCTGTTTCTTCACCTGTATTCGTGTCGACAGTGTCTCCCCACACACCGGTATCTGTTTCTTCACCTGTATTCGTGTCGACAGTGTCCATTCGTGTCGACGGTATCTGTCTTTCTTCACCATCGGTATCTGCTTCTTCACCTGTATTCGTGTCGACAGTGTCTCCCCACACACCGGTATCTGTTTCTTCACCTGTATTCGTGTCAACAGTGTCTCCCCACACACCGGTATCTGTTTCTTCACCTGTATTCGTCTTCACCTGTATTCGTGTGTCAGTGTCCCCACACACCGGTATCTGTTTCTTCACCTGTATTCGTTTTGACAGTGTCTCCCCACACACCGGTATCTGTTTCCTCACCTGCTGTTCGTGTCGCATCAGTAGTCTCCCCACACACCAGTATCTGTTTCTGTTCACCTGTATTCGTGTCGACAGTGTCAGACTCTAATTACACACCAGTAACTATTTTTACACCTATCATCTATAATTCAAACAAAGAATGCTAATAAATTATTCACATATGATATTATTTCTGTAATTTCAAGCTTTGCATGTCATGGGCCGATTGTCATAAGCAAACTTTTATCACATTATAATCATACGCTCGCAGGTCGTTGTTTTCGGAAACGTTGGTTATCATCTAATAGTTGAGATATACACACAGTTGGAGACAAGTGCCCTTTAGCAATTCACTAGCAGGTACCGCTGGTAAGCTAGAGGAAAAAAAAGAGAATAAAATCATTATGTCATACGTGCTCAGAAGATCAGGGTTGATGGGATCGGCTGGTAATGCTTGCTGACTTGGTTGAAGACATTGTACATTTCGACCTGATACTGCATGGTTGGATACGGCTGGAGAAAGATTTTGCTGCGAAACGGATGCTTCAGTCTTACTTAGTGGTAGTCACCCTCAGCCTACCAGTGCAAGGGCCGTTGTACATTGTAGTTGTCAGCTTCATTGTGATCATTAAGCTTCTGTAACCGAAAGGGTGTGCGTGTGTCCGTGAGTGCGTGCGTGCTAGTATGTGTGCGTGCGACATGGCTACATGCTGTCCAGAAACGACGGCAACAGCCATGGAGGCAGCATACAACCCTCTAAATCAGCCTTGTCTATCCGAAAATACGATTTACATCAAAACTAGGCTTACTTTCGGAACTTACATTCATAACTGTGTGTTTATGATGTTTATGCATGAACATATAAATTGTAAACAACAGGAGCATTGGACCGCTGGTTCACTTAACCTAAAATACAAGACGTTGAGATGACGCTTGTCATCACTTTCGCTTTGAAAACATTTGACATGACCGCTGACGTCATGTTTAATTTGTATTCTGAATAAGCAAATATGACAACTTCTTTTGAAAGTTACTGGATTTAAACGATCATCAACGTCGCACACAAAGACAAGAAAACATTTATCATTTACATGTCCAGCAATCCAAATTTCTACGACTTATGCTTCTTTATAAAACCACACGTTTCTTTTGTTTAAAAACGAAATTGAAAACGTTTATAGTATCATTTACGTTTATGTATAGCATTGCTTGGCAACTAAGTGTTCTACAATTGCCAATTATTTTTAAAATGAAAAGTAATAAGAGAAAACACAAATGATAAAGATCAGAACTACGAATCTGATCAGGTTGAAAAAATCCCCAAGACAAAAGAAAATGGCAGTAATCGTTCTATGGACAGGGATAATGTCTTGAACAAACATAGTCAGGCACTGGCTGGCTACTGCAAATTTACTCTTTTGATGTTTGATTGGATTTCTGGTTGAATTAGATTCAATATGGTCGAAATGAAGTAAATTCGACTGAAGCAAGTGTCAAAGTAGGACTTATATCATCGGCAAACAAACTAGGTACAAGGTTGAACGTAACAGGCATGAAAGTAACTATCTCACATATATCTCACGCTAATCGCTGATTGTGTCCTTTGGCATATATGACTTGGTGTATTTGTGTACAGTCGGCCTTCCTTTGGGGTTTTTGTTAATGAAAGGTACAGTTTAATTTGGTCTTAAGATAGGAAATCCATTGTATTTGGATAAATCTGAAACCTTTTAAGGAGCTGTCTATTGCTCATGCTTAGAAAGCGGTTGTCGACACAACTCACTGTTTTCATTGCTCACTAATTGATAAATTCTGTTGTGAAAGAAGGAGAACAATTGTCCAGGGACTAAAAGGCTCTCAGAGTCAGTAGATACATCACTTACTACCACATGGGTGTAGAAGAAACCCAAACCCAGAAGCATCAATAACAGTACTCCGGGAATATGCACATCATGGATGGATTCGTGGTATGTATATTCACGGAGTACGTTGAACATTGGTTTGCAAGATATCAAAATAATCCAGTCTCAGCATGCTTGTAGTGTGAGTAACGGGGTCGGGTGGACAGTCTTGCTGACTTAGTTGGTGCCTGGCATCACAGGTAAATTGTATTGGTCTACGTGATGATTTTGTTATTAATTAAATACACAAGTATTCAGTACTATTTAGAATATAGTTTGTATCTTGCGTTACTTCGGTCTATCCTACCGCATCGAGCAGACACGGGTTGGTGTATTTGAAAATCAAATCCGCTTTAAAAAGCATTCGAGAATGTTGACTTTATAGGAAAAATCAATATGCTTGCCAAAGGATATGTAGACTCAAAATACAGAAGTGTTATTTATTACCATATTGGATTTTTTCCAACATTGAAGGAAATGTTTTTGTGTCATAGGGATTGATGATCCTACAATGCTCCGATACATAGCTGGACATTAAACACGGTGGAAACACCGGCAAACGGGAAGCAGGAAGATACGAAATCAACATTTACATTTCAATAATTAATTACACAACAGCTTCTGCAGATCCAGTGCTTTGTGGCCAGCTGTGACCCGTGTGCTGAAATAGAGACATCCATCACGGGGTTAATTGAACTCACGAGGAATCACAACCGGCATAAAGTATTTGCATTACGTACACTCACAGAAACATCCCACGACATGCCTTCGTTAACCGGAGCCAAAAGCTCCAGTCTGACGAACCACAAAAGAAAATCAGGTTAAACAGAAACCAACATCAAACACACACAAATCTCCCGAAATGACCGAACCTTCTGCAGGATGATTCAGAATCTATGACCTCCAATGCATAAGAAATAGACTCTACACGTGGCAAAACAAAACATCTCACGATAGCATAATACAGGACCTTTCAGTACATTCCGCCTCAAGGTCATAGATGTGTGAATTTCAGGTCAACACGTCCTCATCAAACAATGCTGGGCGTAAAAGGGGAACAACAATAATTGGTTAGTCAGGGTCGGTGTCTTGGTTAAGTAACCATTGTAATCATATGACGTTCACTATATTAATCACTGGTTCGCCTGTTCCTGACTTCTATTATTTTCGGCCATTATTTCCAGTTGACCATGGAAGGCGTGGGTAGATATCATATGAATGAAAAACGAAAACACGCAAATGATTAAACCTAACGAAACACATAATGAAATCAAATCGACTCGTGGTTATCCAATGAGGGTACATGGAGACATATAATGTGTAACTAAGACGATATGGAAGCGGTGGGTTAGCCTCTCGGATTAGACTCATCACGCTGAAGATACTAAGGTACAATAAATATAATCAATTTATAGTGTCACACGCAGATTACATTTCTGGAATATTGCTAAATGTGGCGTAAAACTATACTCACTTGGACGCAAGAAAATTTGTATTTCGAAACAGTTAGTCAGAAATAGAAGAACTACATAATTAAACTAAAAGTCTTAAAATGTTTAATTTTTAAGCATCCAGTGAATCCTAAATTGAACGTCACTATGATCGTGATTAAGTTTAAATGTAATAGTGGATTTGTTGCTGAAGCTCAACACCGAGTTATGATTAGAGATCTAAAGGTCACGGAAACGTAAACCTTTCACTGCACATGCAGCAAATAATTAGATTGGAAACGCAAAGCGTTCTCCAAACCCTTTGAAATAAATACAGGTTCCAATACGTTAAATTGCTCACCCGTGTCTTCCTGAAGACACTTTAACCAAATTTACGCGCAATATTTAAACAACCCCATTATTTGAGCAAGGGAAAGCGAAATACCAGAATCAATCAGTACATTTGTGTAATTATCAAAAATCAAAGTCTTTGTAGTATTTATAAGGTTCTTTTCGAAAAACGTTCGTGCAATTCTCTGAGCTACTAAATGAATGCAACCTCAAAAGAATTGTTCTGACTGTGAAAAAATAGATCTTTTAAAAGGTGTTCTTAGCTTAAACAATGATGCCTCTAAGCAACCACGTACGTCCATGAATAAACAGTGTATTACCTTACAGTAAAACCCTCCAGCACAATTCTCCACGGTGCTATCACTTATCACTCTCTTTAATTACATTCACAAGTAACAAGGCGCAGAAATGTTTGGCCATACATCTCCGAAACGCATTCACTATTCGAATAAAGCAAACAGCTTTTTTACAACGACAGTGCCAAACACGAACCACCATTGCTCGAAATCTCATTTATATAAGAGGTTAGAAACTGGCTTTGACAGGTAAGGGGGGTAAGTGTTCATGGAAAACAGGGACGTTAATTAAATAAGTGAGCGACGCGAACAGGCTGATAGAGTCGGTTTGATTGAGCGGAACTTATCATTGAAACACAGAGCTTTGTTTTCCAATTGACTCTGAAGATGCCCGTGTTGCCCCGGGTTTCAATTTACAGCTAATCTGTACATCGTATTCAACACTGCCCATCGACATAAACACGCGCTGCCCGAGTTGAGGTGCTGTGCCACAATTATCTTTCATGAAGCCTTCATTTGCATGAATGTTGCACTGTCGCAAAATATAGTAAGTCAATATACGCGTTTATACCTCTTCTGCAGTGGAACGACAGGGAACACACCAACATGTCTGCACGCACTATACCTACGTGTGGAACTGAACCCAGTTCTTTGGCCCAATCATCCAACACCTTAAGCAAAGTTAAGACAAGGTCAAAATATACACAAACAAAAACGTATGTTCAGCACTGTACTAACTACTTACACGTGTACCAAATGTTATTACATATTGATAAAAAAGTAGTGAATAAAGGCCATAAAAACGTGTTAATTTGGTGACAAGCATGTGAAGCTTCAGATCATTAGCCAAGTGGCTTCTGAGCAGGAAATGTTAAAGTGCAAGCCAATTCATTTTGAGAGAATTTAAGTACCTGGTGCAAAGTTCAAATGTCACGTAAAGGTCAGAATCTAAAGTTCTGAAGACACGTCTTCGGTCCATCTACCATCTACCAAACGTCATTACAAGTTTAAGGGCAGTGGCTGAGAAATTTCAGCTTTCAGTATAGTAGAAATACCTACCTTACTTCACTGAATAACGACCATTTCAGGGTGGAAAGGTTGAAAATCACCGACTTACTTCTTACAAAGATGCAGGTATAATCTTTGTTTGCTTGGTTACTGTTCCACACCGCAGCAATATGTCCAACAACATGGCGGCAGTCTGCAAAAGAATTGAATCTGGACCTGACATTCCAGTGTTTGACATCAAGTGTCATTGGTGGCAACTATGAATGTGAAATCGCAGTTCACTAGTCGAGAGATGTCTCAAGAAAGGATGTCAATGTGTTGTTTAATGTGACAACTGGCAGTCATACACACGAATCGGACAGGTGATAATGAAAATGTTGATCTGTTTCGTCACACGTTCGGTAACTGGCGTAGTTCACAAACGTACAGTTGAATTTTGGGTACTGATCAAAACTCCCAAAATACCATAGAGCAGAAGGTGACCATTTCGCCAAGTTTCATTCCACTCGACTGCCTGAATAAATCCAGCTATTTCATAAAAGGCTATTATTGGCAACTGACGCGTTGCGATAACATAAACTCACATTTAAGGCCAGACAAACTAAACTTCTAGTATGGGGTTCTTGAGAGGCATTTAGAACTTGGTGTTCAAGTAAAACGCAAATATTATGGATGACAACTTCTTCTATTGTATATCACAACGTTTCTGGGCTATTCCTTGCCCCTTCGTCAGGTGAATTGTAACAAACAAGATACATCAATGAGTATATATACTTTTCTTAAACTATGCCCATCATCTGTACATCTCACTCTTTCATCTCCCGTTTCTTATCCAAGTTATTGTATATACATGCAACACTGGCTTCTTGTACATTTAGTTTATATACTCATTGATGTATCTTGTTTGTTACAATTCACCTAACGAAGGGGCAAGGAATAGCCCAGAAACGTTGTGATATACAATAGAAGAAGTTGTCATCCATAATATTGCGTTTTACGTGAACACCAACTTCTAAATGCCTTCAAGAACCCCATACTAGAGTTTAGTTTGTGATAAAGAAGAAGTTGTCATCCATAATATTTGCGTTTTACTTAAACTTCTAGTATGTCTTTCAGATTCGTATCCAGTATTTTCTAACAGCAGCCATACTTCGTGAAACAGTATTTTAAAAGGCTACATGATTGTGGTCTTCATTTGCATTTTTCCCAAGTGACAACTGGTAATTAAAAGAGTACATAATTCAAGTGAACATATCCCTCGTGTATAGATGTTGTTCATATATGTCGTTACTAAAAGGCTGCAGACATTAAGTGTCTCATATGACCATCCCTTATACTAAACAGTCCATCAGGAAATGTCATCTATTCTACTCATCATGACATGTCTCATGCTATAAAAGGTACATCGTTTCCATTTCTTAATCTCCTCCACATGTATTGAAACATTGGAATATACCTCTTAGCTTTTCGGCGGGGAGACAGTTTCTCTGCTGCGTTCTATGTACTGAGTCAAGTCGGCTATTCCCCCATCGACTTAAACCCCACAGACATGTTGTTTTTTTATCAGCAGGTTTTAGGTCAACATTTAGAAATCCGTTTTTCTGTTGATATATTTCTCATCACGATATCGCTAATACCCACCAAATAGTACACAGCCAATGACATTAAAGAGCAACGAGAATCAAGGAATTACGCATGATTACAAAATGATAAAAAACGTATCTGAAACTTAAGGGGATAAACATATCTTGCACTTGATCATTCATGAATATAACATGGCATGTTATTGCAAATATACATCCTGAGAACCCGATACGCAGGTGACAATTCGTTTCGTGAGATTAAGAGATTTGTGCATTTGCCGTTAACCCTTCAGGGAGACGCGCGAACATTTTTTAACAAGGCTACCTTTCTGCCCTTAAACGTCGACGTGGTGTGTCATCCCTATGCACAGCACAACGAGGAAATGGGTGCGATTCAAAGTAAGTCCTGAAAACACCTTAGAAAATGACTAGTATCTATCGTACAGAGGGCAATGAGACGCTGCCTGAGCCTTGAAGTGGATCGAAGGATGGGAATTGGGTGCGCACAGCGTCAGAGAAGGCAGACATTTGGTGAACAAAGTCTACTGGGTTTCTTTGCCTTTGATGCTGTAATCTAATGATAGAAGATGGTCAGGAAGTGTTCAATAATCTAATTAACAAAACTTCATTTATCCAAAAGGTCAAACCTACGTTTATTGGCCTGTAAGTGATGGAGACTATAGAAGAGTTCGTTCTGTATTGATTTAATATATTGGCCATTTTTGAGGACCCGAACATGTGCAGAGTAGCACTCAAACTGATATTGAATCAGACAAAGACATTACAACAGCTAAGCAATGCCGTCATACCTGTCACTTATGCAGTTTGTTGCATTTATCAACGGGATGGCTAGAGTCTCGTGTTAGTCATGTTCAACGACGTTCTCATGCTTTGCTGAACAGAGACAGAAAGCATACCCTGTCTCTCGCAAACTTGAGTTTATGTATTGTGAAGAGACGAATATATTTCATATTGTTACAGGTTCTTTTCAGTATTTATGTCAATTAGGGTTTCTTTCCTTTTCTAGACTTCATTAGCAAGATCTATAGTACCACAATAAACTGTCATATCCCTGCACGAATTCAAATCTGCAATGTGTATGTAATGCACATGATCTCCGAGCTACAATGCAGCTCTCGGACTGCATTCAGACAATTGGAGAAGGTGTCATGGGGATAACGTTTAAATGTAACTTCAATCTGAGTGAAAAGGAATGGCAATCGTTCCATTATTCTCCACAGAACAGGGGTGGTGGGGTAGCTTAAAGGTTGAAGCGTTCGCTCGTCACGCCGAAGACCCGTGTCATTTCGACGTCATCCACATAATCGTCGTCCTAAGATAAAACTAAATTCTTCATTAACTGCAAAAGTAAGAAAATTCTTCGTTGTGTAACTGGACCTTCACGAATATGTTCAGTGAGACAGACAAACTGCCCAGAATGAAACGAAATTAGGTTAATAGTAGGATGATCGCATCAAGACCTCTCAATGTTGCAAACAGACTTACATCGGGCCACCTGCTTCCCATTCTACCTGATTAAAGATTTCTAAGTAGGTTACAGGATTGTCTTTGACCATTTTGATATTCATGTATCTAACACGATAATCGTGATACAAAAGCTGATCATAAGACGTTTAGACAATGACCTTCAAACGTTGACAAAAGTGCATGTGCGAGAAACCTCCAAGATGAATTATGGCGTATTCCGCCCTAATTTGGTTACACTGTACACGACACCTCCTCAGCAAATCAAGTGTGCATTGCAGTAGCACTTCATGTTCTTGGTAATGAGTAATGGCACGTTGGACGTTTATTGGACAGTTGGTCTCTTGATGAGGGACAGTCGTGATAAGATGTTCAACAGTATTTATATTGTACCATGGTATAAGGACCAGTTGTGGGTACAGTTTGATGTGTTTGGTACACAAACGGTATTGTAGATAATGTTTGAGGTTTCATTGACTTCAACATCACAGAGGTGGCCTAATCATGGGTCAAGTAACCAATGGATAAAGTGTTCTCACAGATTAATGACACAGAGATAGTATATGTACGAGAGCATAATCTGACACCATATCCCAATTTGTCGTGGCTTTCGGTTGGCGTTGTGATCAGTTAGTCAAAATGGAGTATGATCTCACGCCGAGCACAACCATCATCTTGCATTTAGCGCATATGCGTGTATGCTCGCAGAGCGGTAAATATAACCTGAATGTCAATTATGTGATAATTGAGCAGAAAGTAGTCACAAATTCCCCTACACATGATATCTCAGATAGGCTCAGCATTTAGTCCACAAGCGTGTGGGTTCATAGAATCACAGAGAACCTGGTGAAAATAACCTAAATGGCAATTATGTGATAAACGACGCATGATTTCTCTATTGCCTTGAAATTTCGTAAGATATACCTGGATATGTGAGTGATCAGACTCACGTGTCATCGTAACTTCAAGGGTGCTCATAATATCAGTCACAGGTGTAGCTTTCCAAGAGGTTTTACAAACCGCCTTCATATGGCTGGAATACCCTTGTAATAATGATACATATTCAGTACCGTACAAGCTGAAGTATATATCGCAAATGGTGAGTATTTGAAATATTTTATATTTACAACCTTATTTTCCCCATACACTCGTACCATTTTGGATTTGGTTAATTTCAAAACGTTACCGTAAACACAATGAATCTAAGAATAACGCAAAGAAGCGTGCCTAAAGTTATTAACTGATCAAACTCTTTCCGTAATGGGCGACTTATTGAACATAATGGCAACATTCTTTGATTGAGGTCAACGGCCAACCGTTCAACCCCGAGGTGTAGAAGGAAAATCAAACCAGGTGACAGGGCCATAGGTGATTTAGCCAATAACAATACCGATTAACTGTTCATAATTTTCACAAAGTCAGAGTTGATCCGGGCTTGGTTTATGAGGTAGCTTTGGCATTGCTGCTCGAGCAACATCAAACTGATTTCATTCTGACTAGATGACGAGAGCCTTGGCCATTTGGCCAACATCAGATAGAGTTTCTCGCTGTTTCAATTGACCCGCTGCTACAGTGATAGGCACCATAACTGACAGCCTAGAGGAATTATCTGGCTTCCCAATGGCACGCAACCCTTTTTATAAAAATGTTATAGAAAAACTTTGCATTTGTCGATAGACTGAAAATCACTACGTGAATGATCTGGAACGAACATTTTTGGCTTTGACTTTGACTTTAAAATTTTAATTTGATTTTAACAATGTGCGAAATGAATGAAATGTTTAAGGGCGTATCTAACACGGTATGGTTTACTCACATGCACCGTTCAAGGAGCAAGATCAAAAGCTAAGAAAACATCCAGTATTTAATTAACACAGGTAGGTTTGTATAAGTTTGATCGAAAGACCCGACCACCGATACAGTTAATGAAAACGTGGGGAGTTTTGACTCTTCGGCTTTGTCTCTCGATTGTGCTGTGGCTACATGGCCACCCCAGTTATTACGTCTCCACCCACTCCCTGCTGGATGTTGATTTGGATAATTAAACATACCATATCAATTCCACACAGGCAAAAGATATCTGAAAAAATATACAGACAACGGAAAGGTGTAGGCAAAAACGCTCGACACGTCAGTATGATGTCAACATAGAGTACATGTAAACGTGCATGTTTTAAAGGTATGGACCATAAATCCCTCAGATGAATCAATAGTGCATGACTGGCATTCGTACAGCCAATTTGCTTCAATTGTCCCGCTGACAACTGGCCTGCGGAAATAGCCTGTCAGGAGTGTACATGTTATCTAAAAAGAGTAGAGCACCGTGCCCTTGGGTATTCGGCGGACATCACGACGGAAGCTGTAGCAGCTCTGACACGTTTTTCGGCTTCTTTACCATTAAAAGACACGTAGAAAGGTCTAGAAAGCTACAGCCATAGACGAGAGCATGATAGAAAGGTTAGAATCTTTTCTCATGATTACATGCCTACACTACACATTTTGCTTCGTTGATACTTTTCAAAAACTTTCCACAGAAAAGGATGCTTAAGGTATAAGGAACATTACATAGTGGACGGATATTAGTACATCATAGAGCTTTACAGGCCAGTTAACCAGCTAGTGAAAGCCGAACATGTTTCCAAGTGATGGAAACATTTCAGTTGTGTATGGACGATGGTCTGAGTTCCTCATTTTACACAATGCACAACCTATTTATATGAGAAGGACAGTTTCTGGAAAAGCGCTGCGTATAACAGATTTCTTGAGATATAAATGTAACTGACGCGACCAAATGATGATCTCTTTTTGGATAAGTGCCATGAAAGGTTTCTGAGAGACCCGTCGGTACTTTTATGTGATTTCTTGATGGACTAAAACTCTTCATTTACAGCGTATGTACTTACATTCATTTGATATAGAAATATGCTACAAAGGCGCATCTACAAACATATTTCGTTTGAGAGTTTTACGCTTTCAGTGCAACTTTACGTTCATTTTAACACTCCTTGGTAAGTTTAAGCAAGAGTCACACAATTCATTAAAGGAAACTAAAAGTCGTTAATATAAAGAAACCCTTGCTTTCTAAACAACACCAGAAACATTACATAGCACGAAATTTTAAAGCAGTTATACTATACTACAAATACCAAGGCATGGTTTCATGGTCTTAATACAGTGACGATAGAATCACGACAAACTGAGAATTATGTGTAAAGCCTTTGTGAACTTTTATTATTATGCTTACTAGATGTTCACAAGTGATACCATCTTTGTGAAACTAAGCCAGACTCACTCACAACTTCGTACAATGAAAGAATACGTACCTAAGGTTACTTAGTTATTGATTCTATTTCTATAAATATTTATCTTCTGACGTCTGATGCCTTAAGTAGCCTCTTGGATAAAATATTGCCTTATAATCCACAAGGATGGGGATTTAGGAAATAGAAATTATGACATCCACTGTTAGTTTCAACAGCCAGATTATTTTTGGAAAGGAAGCGCCGTTAAACCCCATTCACTCTCGAAGTGAAACCAGTTTGCTACTAAGAAAAGCGTCTTGAAGAGAGAGAGAGAGTTCCACTGTGAGAGACATATCATCATCCCACAAGTCAGGTCTTCCCGAGGCATAAATATATAGTCTGTCGCAAAATGATTGTGTATATTACTGGCTGATTTCTCGCCATTTCTTAAGACGGGAAACTTTGTGGATGGTACGTTTCGTATTAGTTGTAAACTCGAAATGTACTTTCATTACCTTCAGTAGCCTATGCTTTCAATTCAACCCTGTTTCATATTTCAAATGAGCCAATTAGTTATAAAGATAAGCCGAAGAAAGAGCTGATCAAATGTTCTCACATTGTCATGCCTAATATTTCAATTACGAGATGGGAGAGTGTCCTCAATGGTCCCTCAAAGGAAGTTGGCTGCCAGTAATCATTCTCTCCATGACACCCGGGAACACTATGAGAATAGTAGTCGTGAAGGCGTTGCAATAGCTACGGAACAGAATGTCGTTTAAGATCGCATTGAGCAATATTCAAGTTGCAGTGAATCCCTCTTACAGGTGGATTACTGTTTGTCAAGTCTTCACGTAACAGGGCGTGGAGTCACCCCACACATGATATCCTTACCTTGTCAGCTTGCTGACGGGGTTAATCTCTCTGGTCATGTGGACATGGCGTCCGATTTCGAATCAAAATAATCTAATTAGTTAAACTGTAATTATCAAACAGGTCAAACTTACGTTTATTAGCTTGTCCGTGGGGGAAAAATGGGAGTATGCAATTATTTCAAATATTGGCCATTTTGCAGGACCCAGACATGTGCAGAATATCATTCAAGTTGCTATTGAAGCAGGCAAATATATTACAACACCAAAGCAATACCGTCATACCCGTCACTTATGCAGTTTGTTGCATTTATCAGCGGGATGGCTAGAGTCTCGAGTTAGTCATGTTCACTGACGATCTCATGCTTTGGTGAACAGAGACAGAAAACATAACTTGTCTGTCACACCCTTGAGTTCCGACGGTTTATGTATTGTGAAGAGACTGATATATTTCATGTCATTACTATTGCTTTTCAGTATTTATGTCAATAAGGCTTTCCTATCATTCAAGTTGCTATTGAAACAGGCAAATATATTACAACACCAAAGCAATGCCGTCATACCCGTCCCTTATGCAGTTTGTTGCATTTATCAGCGGGATGGCTAGAGTCTCGAGTTAGTCATGTTCACTGACGATCTCATGCTTTGGTGAACAGAGACAGAAAACATAACTTGTCTGTCACACCCTTGAGTTCCGACGGTTTATGCATTGTGAAGAGACTGATATATTTCATGTCATTACTATTGCTTTTCAGTATTTATGTCAATAAGGCTTTCCTTCCTTTTATTTTGCCATCACAAGGGATAAATATTTTAATGTCAAAACAGTGAAGGATATTTTTAGTGTTAATTATCATTTAATCATTGAATTTTTAAAAGAAATAGACTTGCTAGATAAACTTTGATGAATAGTTGTAAATAGATATGTATATTTTATTATTGGTAGTTTAGATGAGTAACTTAGATTGTTAGTGGCTGTACCCTCAAAGGGGGTTAAAGTACTGTCAAATTTTTGTCCTCCTGAGAGGGTACGCAAGTCCCAAAACTTTCAAAGTAAAATGTAAATTTACCACATTTTAATCGTAGTATTTTTGTTCTTTTAAATTTCGGCTAAATTATCCTACAATCACCAACGGCTGAGGGGATGGTGTAAATCCAGCTAGGATCCATGCAGGTAGCGAAAGTAATGTAAGTCCCCATGGACCCTAGTATGGTGATCTACCTTCAGCTGTTGGCGATCAATAGCCTGTTTTTATATTGTATCGTCCTCTATAGTTAAAGTATTTAGATATAATTAATAGTTTTAAGTATATATCTGTGATAGTCTAGTTGGATTTACTGTCCTTCGTCGGCAGGTTTTTATAATTTATATGTATTTACGGTGAACTCACAACTTGTTTATAGTCACGATATGGCTGAAATATTGCCAATGTGACTTAAAATTTTAACTCACTCACTTTCCTTCCTTTTATATACTTCATTAGCAAGATCTATTGTACCATGATACAGCGTCATATCCCTTCTGCAAATGTACAAAGTGTATTTTCTAATGTAACATTCAGTAATGTAATTCACATAATGTAGCTTTAATCCACAACATACCTCGGAGCTACAGTGAAACTCTCGGGCTGAAGCCAGAAATTGAGAGAACGTGCCATGGAAATAATGTTTGAAAGCAAATTTTATCTTAGTAAAAAAAATATGTATTATCACCCGTTCATTGTTCTCTACAGAATAATTCGTCGTCCAAGGATAAAACAAATTCTCACTATGTCACTTGACCTTCACGAATATGGTCATTGAGAAACTGCCAAGAATGAAAAGAAATTACAGTTACAGGATTTTCTTTGACCATTACGATATTCATGCATCAAATACGCTAACCGTGATACAAAAGCTGATCATAAGACGTTTAGACTATGACCTTCAAACGTTGACAAAGTGCATGTGCGGGAAACCGTCAAGATGGATTATAGCTCTTCAATTTAGCTATACTGTAAATGGCACCTCCTCTTTCTTTAATGAGGTCAGCAAATCATTTGTGCATTACAGTAGCACTTCATGCTCTTGGTAATGAGGAATGGCATGTTTGACTTTTATTGGGCAGTCGGTCATTTGATGAGGGACATCAATGATAAGATGTTCAACAATTTGCATTTTGAATCACGGTATGAGGACTAGTCATGAGTACTTGGAGCAGATTGATATGTTTTGCATACATTAACAAAGGATTCATTCTTAAATCAGCAGATAATGTTTGAAGTTTCATTGACTTCAATATCATAGAGGTTGCCTAATCCGAGGTCAAGTAACAAATGGATAAAAGTATTCGCACAGATTCATGATATCGAGGTGGTATATTGTGGTGGTGTGTGGTCATGTGCATAGAGCTCAGGTCACAATCAAGTAAAGTTAAGCAACGTTGGGAGCGGAAAGTTCTTGGATGGGTGACCGTGTTTGGCAGCTTGAATCCAGAGAGTTCCCAGGACTTCAGCCCTGCCCCACAACGAAGCACATGTGATACATGTGATCTTACCTTGGGCAATTGGGTTTGTTCAAAAATTGCCTCTGTCCACCCAGCAGAAAATGGGTACCCGGTGGGATAAGTCATGTGACTATATATAACCTTCTAGCGCCTAACAGGCAGCTTGCGATATCCGGGGTAATAATGTGCTGTGCTATTCATTGTTAGCCCTTGGAGCATATCTGGTGTGGAGTTTGGCGCTGTATAAATGGACACATTATTATTTATTATTATCATAATTTATGTCCAAGAGGAAGGTCAAATAATGTGACACCTGATCCCAGTTTGTCGGGTCTTTCAGTAAGCGTTGTGATCAATTAGTCAAAAGGGACTACGATTTCAAGCCAAGTACGAACATGATCTCACATTTAGTGCATATGCGTGTACATTCGCTGAGCAATGAATATAACCTAAATGACAATTTGTGATAAGTAGTCACGAATTCTTCGACACATGATATCTCATATAGGATCAGCATTTAGTTCACAGGCGCGTGGGTTCATAGAACCATAGAACAGGTGAATATATTACAGAAATGACAGTTATGTGATAATCGAAATCCCCCGACACACGATTTCTTGAATGCCTGGACATTTTGCTCCGTCGAGATTCCGGGCACCGAATGATTCAGTATACTTGAGTGATCAGGCTCATCGTAACTCCGAGGACGCACGTAATATCAGTCACAGGTGTGTCATTCCAAGACTCGATTTGTTACATACAAACCACCTTCAAATGGCTGTAATACGCGTGTATAGAAAGCATAATTATAATTATGTTCTAATTCTCTTCGATCAACCGAACATAAAATATTTATTTTGTATAACAAAACACACATTAGGGTTATGTCTACCGCAGCTCAACGAGCAGACGAGCAGGTTTATTTACAAAGTACATGTGCAATGTTTACTCGATGCTTAGGCCGTACATTCGTCTTCCTGCAAAACAATGTATGCAAAATTAACTTGAATTAGCAGATAGTTGCAATATTTAAGAGAATGATTAAAACACTTAATACACGTTAGGATAAAACTCCAATTCACAATAATTTGTATATTCATTTCATATGTTCATATATATATATATATATATCAAATTTTAAAGAAGAATACTTATCTTGTAAATTTCCGAGATATCGTCAGACGTCTCCAGCTCCGCCGTCCCATTCATGGTCTACTGGCTGATAATGACTCTTCAAAAACACTTGAACTTACGCAAAAGTACCATAAGGTTTCAACTGCCAAACAACATGAACAACTTCCATACGGAATCATTTACTCAGTCAATTTAATGGAGATGGCTGCTCGCCTGCACAGTGCGAAGACCTCGAATGATTGTTCATTTTTCTCCATACACCAAGAAACCTCTCTCACGTGACTTCGTGACACCACTTTCACGTGCAACTCAACCCTGCTGCGTTAGCCAAACCTGTACCGTATTTACCCAAAATAAATTAATTTATGTTCTAATTCTCTTCGATCAACCGAACATAAAATATTTATTTTGTATAACAAAACACACATTAGGGTTATGTCTACCGCAGCTCGAAATTAAAAGAACGGGTGTTTGTGTTAGGACATTTTATTCTTACAAACCCAACAACGATGTTACACTCAACAATTCTTTGACATTATCTTTCACGTACCCGTCCTTTGCATTTTCAGAAGCCCAGCGGCCATGTCTTTTGAACAGACGGTCTGGTACACCTGCACTAGCTGCAGTCGTGGCGCATCCAGAACGAAAACTATGCAGTCCTATTTTCTTAACATCTTCCCCTATAACTTTGAATTTTTCAATAAATATTTCTCTGGCTCTAGAATAAGAAATAGGTGCGTCTCCCCTCAGTATGTGATATCCACGCTTTTTACAAAAACTTAACTTTCTAAATAAGTATTCTTGTGAATGTTCGCAAATTCCAGCTTTCACTATATAACGACGTAGCATAGCAACAGGACAGAGTTCGGATCCAGAAGCTGAAATCAAAACATGTTTACCATCTCTATAGATATCAGTCTTGCTTGTTTCTATAAAAATGCGTATATATCCATCACAGAAAGTTATATCTGACCTTCTTATACTAGCAACCTCAGAAAATCTGAAAGGCCTGCAAACGAGACAAGTGACATTGCAAGAAACCTTAAGTCTAACAGTGAACAATCTGTTTTACCAAACTCAGAAACCAACTTTCTCAACATATCAGTATCAATCGGTTCTTTCTTTTGCACTGGTTCACTATAATGCCTCATAGCTGCTTCTCTAATGTTCTTGATAAGATCGTTCTGGCACGGATCTGTCAAACCCCATTCTGTGAGCCCAGCTTATACCATATATAGCTTCAACTACAGTCGGTGAATGTTTGCCTTGTTGAATTAGGGAAGTAAGATACAACCCTACATGAAAAGAAGTTGCTGGTAAACTGCTCACTTCATCAAACGTTGATGCCCACTTTTGCCATAATTTAAAAGCTCTTTTGTATTTCTGAACTGTAGAAGTTGCTTTCGATTGACAGACAATATGAGGCATTTCCCTTGGCAGATTTATTAAGTCTTCATGGACCAAAGATTCACGCTGCTTCCATATGCCAGCGGAAAACAAATCTGCAAATTTAACAAAGAGAGTTAATTCTGATTGCAATAATGTGTCCACTAAATTTATCAAATAGACCTTTTCTGCTGCCACCTGTAATGGAATTGTTAGCACTAAGCTGTATCATATCTGAAACGAAATGTCTAGGTTTGTCCTTCCAAAACAGCATTGGCCAAAACGGGGCAGACGTCCACATAGGAACAACTAAAGTTACTTGTGCTTGGCAACTCAAAACAAACCGAATAGTCTTTCGTATAAGATGTACTGGCGGAACAGCCCAGTTGTTATCTCCCACCCATTGCTGTGTGAACGCATCTACTGCTTCTGTGCCAGGAACCCAAACTCTGGAATTAAACCTCACTAACTTGGTGTTAATGTGATTTGCAAATCGGTCGATGGAATGTGGGCCCCATCTTTTATCCAGGAATCTGAAAACCAAATCAGTTATTTTCCAGTCATCAGAATCTTGAAATCTGCTCAAAGCATCAGCCTTTTCATTATCCGATCTTGGGATCCAACTGAACTTTAGCCTTATATTGTAAACACTCGCTGTAACAAATATTGACATAGAAAGCTTTTGCAAGTCTTTTTTTAAACTTCCACACGAGGCAATGTGACAGCAAGGCTTACTGACCGTGAACCATTTTACAGATCTTCCGCACAATATATTTGAAAAGGCATACAAAGTTAATTCAACAGCCTTCATTTCCCTCCACGTTGAACTTAAATGGGCCTGTTCCGAGTCCCACGTACTTTGAAATACATGTTCAGAGTTTGCAATATGACCTGCGCAACCGATATCACTCGCATCAGAAAAAACAGCAATCATGGGAATACAGCTCACTGGCAACGATCTAGGCTTTAAGGAATGAATATTGTCTCTCCAGAACAAAAGTTCATACACACATTCTGGATTATTCATTTTCAGAACTTTATCCCAAGATGAAGACTTCTGAATCTCTGCATGCATCTGTCTTGAAAGCAGACGACAAATATCGCCAAACACTGGAGTCAGTGATATGATCTTCCCTGTCAAACTGGCCAAACTTCTCGCTGTAAATCTAGGTAAAGCAGCAACGAAACCTTCAAAAACACATCTTATATCCTCTGTTTTTCTCTCAGAAACGGAAAGAACACTTTGATCTCAATCCCAAACAAATCCGAGCCATTCCATTTTTGTGTTTGGAACCCATACTGATTTTTCAACATTATGTACGAAACCACATTTGTTCAATTTGAGAAGATATTTCTCTAGATTCATCGTATCCAAAACCATCATCAAGGTACACCACAATGTTAATTGAATGATTCCTCCAGTATTTAACTAATGGACGTAAACACTTTGTAAAAATGTACGGGGCAGAAGAAAGGCCAAAAGGCAATACTGTAAAACAGAAATATTTTACACAACCATTAAACTTCCAAGCAAACCCCAGAAACTGTTGCTGGCTAGGATGAATGTCAATGTGATGGTACCCTGACTTTAAGTCAAATTTGAACATGTACCCGGTCTCCTTGACAAAATCTAGTGCGGTTTTATGACCTTCGAAAACAATCTTTTCTTTCCACACAAACTGATTTACAAATCTCAAGTCTAGAATGAGCCTCTTTTTTCCTGAACGTTGTATGGAAACCGATAAAGGATTGACAACATGAGGTAATGTATCTATCTGAATAATACACTTGTTCTTCAGGAGCTCTTGAATAGCATCTGTAACAAACTCTGCATTTTTATGGCTGAACGATTATTATAATCAAAATGTGAAGCTGGACTTTCAATAAAAGGAATGATGTAGCCATCACGTATAGTGTCAATTACAAAGTTTGGAGCACCTATGTCAATCCAAAACAACAAATTCCTCCTTAAACTACCTTTGACAATAACTGTAGATTTGGATTCAAACTCGTATGTTCTAAACTCTTGTAAACAAACTGAATCTTGTTTTGCAAAAGTACCTTCCATGTCCACGCTATTTCCACCAACTGTTCCATTTTCCTGAACTTGACCGTTCGCTTTGTCCAAACTGAATGGGTTCATATCAAATGCCGCTCTTGGGTCCGACAAACTTGTTCTACGATCTGACGTTGTACTACTTCTTGAGTGTTTCGCTTGACTGCTCACGCTGGGTTGTACTTGCTGTCTGGGCTGCGCGTTGTGAAGCTGCAAGGGGGCAAGACGCCCTCCAGTGCCCGAATCCACCGCAGTAGAAACATTGTTGGTTTGGGGAAGGGCCTCGTTTGATAGAACGAAAGGGCTGATTCTGCATTGGGTATAAACTTGGAGCATTAACATTAACATCATTATTAGGAGGAGAAGACACAGTAGCAGACACATTCTGATACTTTCCTCTAGGCCTGAAGGAGGAAGCACGTCGTTTGCGCAAGGCTTTCGTCTCCGCTTTCTCAAACCTACGTTCTTCCTCTGAACCTGAAGCAATTTCATCACCTTCCAACTCTGATACAACACCCCAACCAGAAGGAGAACGATCAGCCAGCCTAATATGTTTGTTTCTCCTATGGATGTCAGCAGAAAGTGTTTGCAGAGATTCTAAACCCTCTGCATAACGTTGTGTTTTAATAAGTCTGAAAGATGTGTCTATCTTGTCCAATAGGCCAAAATTGAACTTGTACTGTAGTTGATTTCATTTGAATCGGAACAAAGGAATTTCAGAATCTTTGTAAGCTCTTTTAAATGCAGTAAGAGATCTTTGTTCAGTCTCTTCAATAATCTCACGTTGAAAAGTTTTTCATTTTATGTCCTTATTGTCTCTCACGTGACTTCGTGACACCACTTTCACGTGCAACTCAACCCTGCTGCGTTAGCCAAACCTGTACCGTATTTACCCAAAATAAATTAATATATTCAGTTATGTGCAAGTTTAAGTATCTATCGCGAAAAGTTAGGATTTGAAGTATTCTGCATTTGGTAGATTTCAAAATGTTCAAACCTTGAACACAATAAAACTATAGAATCTGAAAAAGCGCAAATTTGCGCGTCTACAATCCTTTAGTTATCTACATCTTTTCATAATGGATGACTTATTGAATAGAATTGCCACAATATTTGATTGAGGTGAATGGCCATCTCACTAGATGATGAGAGCCTTGGCCATTTGGCCATCATCAGATTTTCCTCAGAGTTTCTCGCTGTATCATTTGACCCGCTGCTAGGAGTGATAGGCACCATAACTGTATCCCAAAGGATCTGTCTGGCTTCCAAATGGCAAATAACCATTTTCATAAAAAACTTTGCATTTGTCGATAAACTGCAAATCAGTATGTAGAAGATCTGGAACGAATGTTCTTGGCTTTTGCTTTAAACTCTATTTTACATTTAATTTGATTTTAACAATGTACGAAATGAATGAAATGTTTAATGACGTGTCTAACACGGTAAGTTTTGCTCATATGCACCGTTTAAGGTGCAAGATAATCAATTGATTAACACAAATAGTTTTGAATAAGTTTGATCGAAAGACCCGACCATCGACCACCGATAGAGTTAATGAAAACATGGGGAGTTTTGCCTCTTCGGCTTCGTCTCTCGATTGTGCTGTGGCTATATGGCTGCTGGATGTTGACGTGGATAATTAAACATACCATATCAAATCCACACAGGCATAAGATATCTAAAACAATATACAGACAATAGAATGGTGTAGGCAAAAACGCTCGACACGTGAGTATGATGTCAACATAGAGTACATGTAAACGTGCATGTTTTAAAGGTATGGACCATAAATACCTCAGATGAATCAAAAGTGAATGACTGGAATTCGTACAGCCAATTTGCTTCAATTGTCCCGCTGACAACTGGCCTGGGGAAATAGCCTGTCAGGAGTGTACATGTTATCTAAAAAGAGCAGAGCACAGTGCCCTGGGGTATTCAGCTGACCTCACGACGGAAGCTGTAGCAGTTCTGACACGTTTTCGGCTTCTTTACCATTAAATGACATATAAAAAAGTCTAGAAAACTACAGCCATAGACGAGAGCATGATAGTAAGGTTAGAATTTTTTGGGGTCAGGATTACTTGCCTACACTACATATTTTGCTTCATTGATACTTTTCAAAATCTTTCCACAGAAAAGGATGCTTAAGGTATTAGGAACATTACATAGTAGACGGATATTAGTACATCATCGAGCTTTACAGGCCAGTTGATCGGCGAGTGAAAGCCGAACATGTTTCCAGGTGATGGAAACCTTTCAGTTGTATGTGGACGATGGTCTGAGTTCCTCATTTTACACAATGCACAAAATATTTATATGAGAAGGACAGTTTCTTGAAAAGCAGATTTCTTGAGATATAAATGTAACCTACGTGACGAAATGGTGATCACGTATTGGACTAGAGCCATGAAAGGTTTCTGAGAGACCCGTCGGTACTTTTATGTGATTTCTTGATGGAGTAAAACTCTTCATTTACAGCATATGTACTTACATTCATATGGTATAGAAACATGCTACAAATGTGCATCTACAAACATATTTCTTTTGAGTGTTTTACGCTTTCAGTGCAACTCCACGTTCATTTAAACACTCCTTGTTAAGTTTAAGCAAGAGTCATAAAACGCATTAAAGAAAACTTATAGTCGAAAACAGATGTGAACCCTTGCTTTCTAAACAACATTCGAAACATTACATAGCATGATATTTTAAAGCAGATATACTATTTGACGCACGAGCAGGGTATGGTTTCAAGGTCTAAATGCAGTGACGATAGAATCAGACAAACCGTAAATTATGTGTAAAGCCTTTGAGAACGTTTATTAATATGCTTACCAGAAGTTCACACGTGATACCATCTTGTGAAACCTTGTCAGACTCATTCACGACTTCGTACAATGAAAGAATACGTACCTAAGATTAAGTAGTTATTGATTCTATTTCTATAAATATTTTTTCTTCTGACGCTTGCCGTATTCTCCAGGAGGATGGGGATTTAGGAATAGAAGTTTTGAAATCTATTGCTATTTTTTACAGCCAGATTATTGTTGGAAAGGAAGCGCCGTTAAATCCCATTCACTCAAGAATTTAAAGTAGCTCTACTCGTTGAGAGACATATCATCATCACAAATGTCAGATCTTCCCGAGGCATAAATATATATTCTGTTGAAAAATGACTATTGGCTAAATTCCGACTGGTTCTTAAGACGGGAAACTTTGTGGATGGAACTTTTGGTATTAGCTGTAAACTCGAAATGTACTTTCAATATCTTTTTGTTGAATCTTGCAATAACCTATCATTTCAATTCAACCCTGTTTCATATTTCAAAGGACCCAATTAGTTATAAAGATATGCCGCAGATAGACTTGATCAAATGTTCTCACATTGGCATGCCCAATATTTCAATTACGAGATGGGAGAGTGTCCCCCATATTCCGTCCAAGGAAGTTGGCTGCAAGTAATCATTCGCTCCATGACACCCGGGAACACTATGAGTAGTCGTGAAAACATTGCACAATAGCTACGGGAGAGAATGCATGTCGTTTATGGCCGTATTGAGCAATATTCAAGTTGCAGCAGTGAACCCCTCTTACAGGTAGATAACTGTTTGTACAGACTTCACAAATACACTAATCCACCGCTATGATTCGTTAAGCCGGAGATTTTGTTAAACTGGGCGACAATTCTTGGCAAGAATGGAATATTTGTGCTTTACCTTAATTCATATCACGAATTGAAGAGGTTTCTCACGTCTAACCTCTCAAGCCATGTACATTCATATTGGGCGGTACATAGCGGTATTAAGTGAAGAGGTTATTTCATTTCAATGCTTTTGACTCAACTGACCATGATATATTCTGAGACTCACACATCCGGCATTTTGAATTTGTTTGATATTCAATAGCAGAGCTTTATGTCACTGTTGGACATGACTTGTATGTGGCGGTAGTGAGTGAATTAATGTGTTGAGCCAGACAAATATGACAGCCAATGTAACCAAGACTACATTTATCTGCAGTAAGTAACTAAGCCCGGACCAGACACAGCAATGACCGGAGACGGACGACACAGAAACAGGCAGGTCACTCATGTTAGTCTCCGTTTCATGTCAGTTGGCTCTCAAAGGACTCAGAGGTTCCAAACTCTTCTTGTGTATTAAAATAACTTCAGAATGCTTCTCACAGGTTAGTTCCTTTAAAGGATTCTGCATTCTTAGATTCAACACTTCGAGCAGTGACCTGAAACCTGCCAGAGAGGTTCCATTCTGTCCCGAATCTCAGTGAGGTAAACAGTGCTGCAGTAATCCAGCGGTTTCTAAGGAGATGATGTGTTTGTATTTTCGTAAAATATTTGGGTTCCAAATGAGCGAGCGAGTACATATTCATAATCAGTGTTATCGCCGTGTCGTGACCAAACTTTGCTTCCGACGATGCTGACAGCGGATAACTTGAGATAATATATACTGATGACTCCAGACGAGCTTAATATGTTTCATGCCTTGTTATATGTATTGTCCCATATTTCCGTTACCTTTTTTGAGCAGAGTAATTCCATAAGTTTATTTAAAGATTTATAAAATCACGATTATCATCGCTCGCTTTCTTCTCAAATGACAGCTAGTGATCTAAAGAAGAGTTATTTCAAATAATCGTGTCTCTCGTCACTGCTCTGTACATATATGTCGTTCCTAAAAGGCTGCAGACATTACGTTTCACATATTTCTATCTATACTCATCATTCAGTTGGATAATGTCATCTACTGTACTCATGACAATAGTAAATTGTTTCAAGTTTTAATCCCCTGCACGTGTGTACTGAGACATATGAATAATACACATCTGAGAGCTTTTCAACGTGGAGCCAGTGATGCTCACTATACTGTCTTCTGTTTTGCTCAATCGTCTTGTACCCCCAATATCGGCGTAAACCAGTGGTACATCTATTGTAAAACATGTAACACCAGATGACTCCGCACATAGTTTGTAAAAGATACAAAATATTTGATTTGGTTTGGTGCATTACATAATGATGTATTGCTAAATCAAATCATTATGTCTTCCAAAACTAAAATGTCAATTTATGTAATATTTAAAAATCAATTCCAAAATCCATTGATTATAAAAAAAAAGTATTAAAAGGGATATTTCTCTTGAAAACAAATTAAAGATAAAGAATGGAATGAAAAATTCAATTATAAATGGAATTCACTCATCCCAATATTCAGCAACTAATTATGATTACATCTTTACAGCAATGTTTTCTTAACCTTTTCTGTGTTTGTTGTTACTGTATATTACCTGTGATATTTACTTTGTAACCATTGGAACAAATAGAGATTATGGCTCGTTTGCAAGCAGGTATTCAGTGCTTAACAACAATTAACCACTTTAAATTGAATACGAGAGTAAGCGAAAAAGAAATGAACAACTCTAAGGTTTCACGATTTTGTCAGTTTAGTTTTGCTCTACCGCCATGTGCAGTGTAACAATGAATAGTTTTGACTTGAACTGTTATAAATACACAATGCCACTTAGAAAGTGGTTAAATGTAACACACGCTATAATTAGAGTGACACTTTCTCGGTAAAGAACACATTCTAGTACTTTATTAGGTTGAGTCCCATCCGGGATTCGAACCCAGAGTCAGGCATCTAATCGCCAGCACTGAAAGTCAGTAATCTAACCCACTCAGCCACCATTTTCTACAAAAACAAGAAGTCGGACAACCGGTCGTCGAAACCACGGCCTTTGACAATTTTTGTGGAAGCCGCGGTATTTTTAGTTGTTATGGTTTTAGTATGAGGGTTTACATTTGCATGGGCTATGGTTGTCTTCAGTTTGCCATCGTTCTTTCCATTGAAAATATTCCTTAACTGTGTACTATTTCGCGGCTCGAAATATAACTGTAGACCTTGATTGACAGGAGTAAAAGAACTGTTTTCAAGCACACTTTAGATCAGGCAGTAGGTAATTTGAATACCGTCGTGACGTCAGCCCATCATGACGTAACTATAAAGAGGACTTTATCACAACGTAAAGAACTGTCGGCGTCTTTGATCTTTAGGCAAGGCTTCTTAGAAATCAGAGTTCCGTCTGACTCTAACTCTACCGGGAGCCTGTTAACATATCGCCAATTGTCAATAAAGGATGACTCACGTATCGAGGAATTCCCCGGCAACTTAGAACCTGTCGGACATTAATCAAAACGAAATTTAGTTTAAGGTCAACAATTTTGGGGATGTTTTTGTTTAAAAATCACGATATATTGCCGTCACCTATCAAGCAAGTACATGGGAAAACAATGTTACCCAAAGTGAAAAGTTTTATGAAACAGTTTTATAGACTGCTTGGCACTTAAGGTTAAGAAGGCCGTGGATATGTTTGGATAGAACAAGGTGTTGAATTTATAAGTGTTTCAAAGATGTGTTAATATTGATGGTCAAATGTGGATAGCTGATTTACAAAAATACTTAGTATTCGAAATTACAATTCTACCGTACTATCCAGTTGTATCCTCCTTCTAAATCATATTTATTACACATAAAGGTGAAAGCATACAGAAAAGCTTTGTGTAAATTTAGATGTAGTATGGATTGATGATTGAAGACGATAGATAGCAAAACATACCAGCTTTAGAAAGGTTGTATCCTGTATGCATTTTTGTACGAAGACCAACATATCATTTAATGTCCATTTTAAGATAATTAAGATAATTTAAGATGTGTAATATTACCAAAATATTTCTGTGAAAATCATTCATGACGTAAAACAATAATACAATTCATGGAATATAATTCAGCTGTTTTCAACTGCCTTGCCAAATACATAATTCTTGGTATAAAGAAAGCGTTATATATTTAAATATTTAAAATCATGATATGTTAACACCTCCAACATAACCATTAGTGCTCAAGCATTGTTAACACTCTTTTCTCGGATTTGTAATTTTGGCCGGTAACCTAATTACGGAAATATAGTGAGCTGGACTGAACTTCTGGCAGTGCTGCATACACTTTTTTGCAATGATTTAGAGACAATTGTTCTGTGATAATGCTTATTTGGTTCTGAAATGACACTTCCAAACTGTTCTTGTTTTATATTCTTTTACGTTCATCTATTCGTTCGTCAAGCATGTTTTATTGTAAATTGGGCGTTTGATTGTGGTTCTCCTCTGCTTTATGCAATATCATCAACGCCACGATGAGGGATTCTACAAATGGTCTTCACACAATGGACAATGTGTCTTCGGAGATTAACCGCAAGATTACTGCTCTACTGCCCGTGTATAAGGTGTGTGTGTCACAACGAGAAAAAATGATAGGATTCATAGTAAGTGCTCACAACACTTGTGAGTGTTTTATATACCTTGTATCTATCGTGCCTAAGCCTTGAAATGGATCGAAGAATGAAGCTTGGTTATTTCCAGCATCAGTTAAGGCAACCGTTTGGTGAACACGGTTTAGAGGGTTCCTTTTCATTTGTTGCTCTAATCTTGTGATAGAAGATAGAACTGTGCAATAATCTAATTAGCTAAACTTCAGTTATCCAACAGGTCAAACTTACGTTTATTTTCTTGAAAGTGGAGGAGACAAAAGGAGAAAATACGTTCTGCAATGATCTCACATATTGGCCATTTTCAGGACCCGAATAGCATACAAGTTGCTATTGAATCAAGCAAATGCATTACAACAGTAAAGCAATTTAGTCATACATGTCCCATATGTTTATTTTTTCCCATTTATCATCGGGATGGCGTAAGTCTCGTGTTATTCGGATATATCTCATATGTGCCTAGTTGCGTTCCAGTATTTATGTCAATAAGGGTTTCTTTTCTTTTCTGTATTTCATTAGCAACCTCTACCGTAAAATGATATAGTGTCAAACCCTTTCACGAATTCAAAACTTTGCCTATTGTGTCTACAAAATGTATTTCCAAAAGTAATATGTAATCTTGTAATTATCAGCTCATGATAGATTTAATCCACAACATGAAATCTTGAAGCTACAGTGAAGGTCTCTGACTGAAGCCAGAAATTGAAAGGACAGTGTTAATCATTGAATGTTTCTTAGAATATTGGGCAGAATGAAACGTCTCCATTCGACGTCATCCTCATGATTGGCGTCCTACGATAAAACACAATTCTTCACTGACTGGCAAAGTAAGGAAATGCCTCACTGTGTTACGGGACCCACGAGTATCTTCTTAGCAAGATAGAGAGAGTGACTAGAATGACACGAATTGGGTTAATAGTCGGATGATAGCATCAAGACCTTTCAGTGTTCCAAATAGCCTAATATCGGGGCACCTGCTTCCCATTTTGTCTGATAAAAGCTTTCTAAATAGGTTAGGGGATTCTCTTTGAATAGAACCCTTCGATAATCGTGTATCTAACACGCTAATCTTGTCAGAAAGGCTGACCGTAAGACGTTTTGACAGTCACGCTCTATATGACCTTCAAAACTGGACAAGGTGCATGCACGGGCAAAGGTAAAGATGGATTCTGGCGTATTCAGCCCTTATGTGGTTACGCCGTACAGGACAGGACCCCTCTCTTTAATGAGGGAAGTACATCAGGTGTGCAATGCACTAGCAGTTTGTGGCACCCGTGAAGAGCCACCTCCTCGTGGTGGGTGCTGGGTAACGCTAAGCGCTCTTCAACCCCCATATTTGGTCCACCATACCGTTTGCCGTGGGTTGCGCCCCTGTGTCGGTGGAGGACGGGATTCTGGTGGTTGAGGGCAATAGGATCCTGTAACCGTGCTCCTTTTGCCCAACACACCACTTCGCCCCTTACTTCACCTAGACGGTTCTATCAATCGGCTGGTCATGCCATGCCCTTCGCATGGAAACATTCATTTTGAAATTGTGTTATTTCAACATTATTGTGATTGATTAGAATGAATGTCATCAATAAAATGTGATATTGAAATTTGCCTAGAGTCCTATGCCAGAAGGCGGTGGCTCATGGGCCAATCTGGCGATGTTGACCACTGAATAATGTATGTCTCTAAGTTATTGTTATGGGCAGAACCACCCTGACAATTAACTTAGTGGACAAATATAGCTATTCAAGTTATATTTGCTTGAGTATAACATCCCTGTATCCCTGGTGCATGCTGGAGACCCGATGCAGTTAGACACCGTCCTCGTTGACACTGCATGGTGGGTGGGGAGCAGGGTTGTCGAATCAATTTTATATCACCATGGCTCACAATCATTCTAGTTCTATTCGCAGTGAAAAGAAGAGACGTTTGGATGCTGAGATATTGTCATCTGATGATGATATTTCTCTTCCTCAAAATTCGAATTCCTGGGCACGATTTATTGTCGTTTACTCAAAAGATGGACTTCCTTTGAAAATCAACCCTTTCGCTATTAGCAAAGCAATTGAAGGCATATGTGGGGAGTAACTAATGTTTCACGGCTCCGAGGCGGCTCTCTTTTGGTGGAGTGTGCACGACGACAACAGGCTATTAATCCTTTGAAATGTACCACTTTTGCAAATACTGAAGTCACTGTCTCAGTACACCGAACTTTAAATTCCAGTCGAGGGATCATCCGCGACAGAGCCCGTTGTCTCGCGGAAATGACTGAGGAAGAAATACTAAAAGAACTTTCTGGACAACATGTGACCTCAGTGAAACGTTTCATGAGAAAAGATGGAGATGTATCTATCCCAACAAATACTTATTTGTTCACTTTTTCGCTGACGGCTATCCCCAAATCCATTAAAGCAGGCAATTTTAACATCGGAGTGGAGGTGTATGTCCCCAATCCACTCCGGTGTTACAATTGTCAGAAATTTGGACATGGTTCCAAATTCTGCAATCGTCCATCTATATGCCATCGTTGTGGAGGGAATCATGAAAGCTCTGGTTGCAAAGCAGAACTGAACTGTGTTAATTATAAGGGTCAACATGACCTTCCTGGATATATGAAAAGGATGTTTTGACTGTAAAATGTCAAAACAATATTTCTTTTCAAGATGCTAAAATGGTTGTAGCTAGCCGGCTACCTCCCTCAACACAAACCTATGCTGCTGCTGTTTCCCGCACTTCCTCTACTAGATCAATTGAATGTCAAACTGACTTGACGTGGGCGAAAACGGAACACACTGAGCCTATTACCAAAGCATCTAACAGTCAGACGAATTATTAAGACGGTCAACAATATGCCACTTTTCCAGCGTCTCAGTCTACACCAGCTACTGCAACAACAGCTCCAATAAAAGTATCAAGTTAAGTGTCGAAAAATCAAAAGAAAAAACAAAATAAGAAAATTAAAACTAAGATTGCCACTCCTACTGAAACATCAGTAGATCTACACAACTTTTTTACCCTCTCGAGATGGATTTTACTCCATCTTCAGAACGTATGAGTAGTAATAACTACTCTTCACGTTCACGTGAGCGATCACCTATAGACCCACCATGAGCCATTCCAGTCTTCTTCAATGGAACTGCAGAGGACTTGGGCATAATTTCCATGAACTGCAGTTATTAGATCTAAACCCATCAGTTATTTGTTTACAGGAAAAGTACCTTAAACATACCGATAATTGTGATGTAAGATGCTATAATTCTTTTCATTCTTTTTCTCCACCGGGTGATAAAGCTACCGGCGGTGCTTCTGTTCTGGTGCGACAGGTTGTTATTCACAGTCCTGTTCCCCTGACCACAAACCTCCAAGCTGTAGCAGTTCGTCTTACACAGCAAATTACCTTCACACTTTGTTCCTTATCCCTTCACCTTCTTCAAATATTCAGAAGCTTGAACTCCAAAAATTGTGCGACCGGCTCCCTAAATCCTTTATCATCATGGGCAACCTAAATGGACATAATCCGTTTTGGGGAAGTTCAAATATTAATCAAAATGGAAAAGTGATCGAAGATTTCATATCTGATAACGACCTTTGCATCTTTAATGATGACTCAAAAACGTACTTACATCCTGGTACAGGTACATATTCATCACTAGATCTGCCACTTGCAGATTCAACTTTGTTGAGTGAATTCACATGGTCAGTCCACGATGACCTCTGTGGAAGTGACCACTTTCCAACTATTTTGAAAGCTGTGTCCCCATCTGATGTTCCTCCGTCATCACGGTGGAATTTTAAAAAAGCTGACTGGCATTTATATGACACTCTTTGCACTAACAAGTTGAAACCTGAACTTTTCATGGGCACCGCTGATCCCATAAAATGTTTCTCTGATGAACTAAATATAATTGCTGATGAATGTATTCCTAAGTCCTCTGCTGTTGCTCACATACGACAACCATGGTTTGATGACAACTGCAAACAAGCAAGGAAGGCACGTGAAAAGGCTGAGCACTATTTCCGTCGCCATCCTATGGTCCATAATCTCAATTAATTAAAAAATCTTAAATGCCAAAGCTAGGCGTACTTTTCAACAAAATAAACGTCTTGGCGAAATTATGTATCAAACATCTATTTGCGTACGCCCATGTCCAAGGTATGGAATATGGTACAAAAAAATCAAAGGTAAAGGCTCTAAACCTGGCATCCACCACCTCAAAAATGATAATGAATTATTAACAGATACTTCAGATATTGCAAATAAACTAGGTGAAACTTTGGCTAAGCACTCTTACTCCTCTAACTATGTACCTAAATTTCAAAAATATCAACAGCAACAAGAAAAGAAACCTATTAATTTCAACACCGACAATGGGGAAGACTATAATGAATTATTTTCTATTCATGAGCTTCATAAAGCTCTTGACCAAGCTCACGATACTGTTGCAGGAGCTGATAACATACATTATCAACTCCTGGAAGCATTTACCAGAATCCTGTTTAGAGACACTTTTACATATATTTGATAGTATTTGGACATCCGGGGAATTTCCTTCTTCATGGCGTGATGCTATAATTATTCCAATTCCTTAACCTGGACGTGATCATACCGATCCTTCTAATTATCGACCAATTTCACTCACTAGCTGCGTTTGCAAAACCATGGAACACATGATCAATAGTCGATTAGTTTGGTACTTGGAAACCAAAAACCTAATAACTGATATACAATGTGGTTTCCGTAAAAACAGAAGTACAATTGATCACTTTGGAATCTTTTGTTAAATATGCCATAATTAATAAACAACATGCAGTGTCGATCTTTTTCGATCTAGAAAAAGCATACGATACTGCGTGGAAACATGGTATCTTAAGAGATTTACATGATTTTGGATTACGGGGCCGTTTGCCTCAATTTATATCCAACTTTTTACATTACAGGCAATTTTAAGTCCGAGTGGGTTCTACCCTGTCTGACCATTATAATCAGGATCAGGGTGTCCCACAAGGCAGTATTTTGTCTGTCACACTGTTTAGCATCAAGATCAATAGTTTATCCAAGGTTTTAAATGATTCAATAGATTAGTCACTTTTTGTGGATGATTTTACTATTTCTTGTCGCGGTAAAAATATGCATACTACTGAACGACAACTGCAGTAGTGTTTAAACGAGATAGATAAATGGTGTCTCGAAAATAGCTTTACATGTTCTAAATCCAAAACTAATTGTATACATTTCTGCCGTAAATACAAACCTCATAAAGACCCAGAACTATCTCTAAATGGCACAACCATCAAAGTTGTGAAGGAGGCCAAGTTCTTGGGTAATATATTTTACTCACACTTAAAGTTTCTACCACATATTAAAGCCCTTAAAACTAAATGCCTGAAGGCACTTGTATTGTTCAAAGTCGTTTCCAATTCTAAGTGGGGAGGGGATCAAGCTACCCTCCTACATCTATATCGATCACTGGTACGTTCCAAACTTGATTATGGTTCCATCGTTTAAAGTGGAGCCTGCAAAAGCAACCTCAAACTGTTAGATTCTGTCCACCACCAAGGTCTAAGACTTTGTCTTGGGTGCTTTAGAACTTCTCCTGTTGAAAGTCTCTACGTCGAGGCCGAGGCCATCTCTTACACAACGCCGTATAAAATTATCCTTGCAGTAAATTTTATTCTAATGAGTCAAATCCTGCATTTAACTGTGTTTTCAATCCTCTTTATGATGATCTGTACAACAAAAAGCCTTCTCTTGTTCCGCCTCTTGGTTTGAGAATTAAACCGTTCATTTCTGCTGCCGGCATTGAGCTGGAAAATATATCTCCTTCCCGTCTACTTTCTTCTCCTCCTTGGCAACTGGTGAGGCCTGAAGTTGACCTAACTCTGACAAAGTTTAAGAAATCTGTAACTAATGAATTACAATATAAACAAGAATATAATCAATTAAAAATAAATATAATACATACAAATCCTTATTTACAGATGGGTCCAAGGTTGGCATGTGCCACTGTCATTGGATCCCGAACAATATCTTCTCGACTACCAAATAACAGCTCTATTTTCACAGCAGAAGCTAACGCCATATTAACAGCTCTTAAATATATTAATAAACACCGATCTTGCTGCTAAGGCAGCACTCAACAAATCTGTGACACCACTTCTGATCCCATAATCTGATTACAAAGCTGCTACTAGATCTTATATCCGTGATCTGATGCAAAAGAAGTGGGACACCCAAGTATGTATCAATAAATTACATGCAATAAAACCAACTATCGGTTACACTTACTTGGGTTGTCAGTCCAGATTTGAAGAGGTCATCATACGACGATGTCGTGTTGGCCACACAAGATATACTCATGAGTACCTAATAAAAGGTGAGGATCCTCCGTTTTGTATCCCTTGTGATGAAAGAATCACGGTCAAGCATGTCCTGCTTGACTGTGTTGAATATCCCATCACAAGGGATATCTATTTCAAATCACAAACTATGAAGGATCTTTTTAGTAATATAAGTTCTCATTTAATTATTGCATTTTTAAAAGAATTAGACTTGTTAACCGATTTGTAAATAGATACATATCTTATTATTGGTACTTTAGATTAGTAACTGAGATTGTTAGTGGCTGTACCCTCAAAGGGGGTTGAAGTAGCGTAAAATTATTGTCCTCCTGAGAGGGTACGTAAGTCCCGAAACATTCAAAGGAAATTTAAATATTACCAGCTGTTTTAAATGTAGTATTCTTGTCATTTTAATTTTGGCTAAATTTGACTTCAATCGCCAGCGGGCCCATCATACAGGTAGCAAAAGTACTGTAAGTCCCCATGGTCCCTAGTCTGGTGATCTACCTTCAGTTGTTGGCGATCTATAGCTAGTTTTTATATTGTATTGTCCAAATAGTGCTATTAGTGTTAATTTTCCACACTAGTTTTAGTTGTAATTGTGATATTTTAGTCGTTTTATGTCCTTCGTCGACAGGTTTTTATAATATACATCTATTCCATTTCAATGTCACATATGTTCTCGTCACGATATGGCTGAAATATTGCCGATGTGACGTAAAATAATAACTAACTCACTCACTAGCACTTTGTGTTCTTGGTATTACGCTGGACTTTGACAAGGAACTTCCGTGATATCATGTTCAACAGTATGTTTTGTGTATCATCGTATTTGGACCAGCCGTGAGTACTCGAAGGATATTGATATTTTTCGATAACACAAGATTTTTAATCAGAGATAGCATATGTCTCAGAGCCAATTCACATATTTTGACACCTGAGTCAGGCTCTCGATAAACCTTGTAATCTACATTGTATTCGTCAACATTAGGAATGATCTCACTCTCGCTGCTATTGTGATAGGCAACCATAGCTGACAGCCTGAGGGAATTATGTGACTTCTGGGCGATTCACAAAAACGTTGTACAAAACTGGGAAACGTACATGCGTCCATAAACTGAAAAACACCACGTGAACGATCTGGAAAAGGGGTTTCTGGATTTGACATTATACCTTGTTTCGATGCAATTTGATCTTAACAATCCGTTAAATGTGTGGAATGTCATTGTCAGATGATGTATGCTAATTGACACAATAACATTTGCTTACATGCACCGTTTCAGTAGCAGGCACATATACTAAGAAAGAAACGTGTAGATGCGTGTTAGGACTGGTTTTCAGCAACCTTGCTTTTCGTAAGGGGCGTCTAACGGGATGAGGAGCTGGAATATTACTCAGTGTGGCGTTAAACAAAAACAACAACAAAGCAAACAAAACTGAGAATGAAATGAGAATGAAAACATTATACGTACTGACTCGCCCACCGTCTCTCCCTGTCAAAAGTATTGTGGCTATATTGCTACCTCGGTTATTGATTGAATCGATGGCGCGATCGCCATCCCCTCCCTGTTGGTTGTTGATTTGAATAGTTCAATATTCCATATCAAATCCACACAGCAATGGTATTTCACCCCAAAAATAATAATACAGAAAAAGACACATTTCCTAGAATGGTATAGGCAACGCTTGACACACCAGTGAATATTACAATAGAGTACATGTAAAGGCGTATATTGTAAGTATGGACTATCAATATTCCACCTCAGTCAGTAGTGCAGGACTGTCTCTTACAGTTAATTTGGCTCAATTGTTCCACTGACAGCCAGCATAAATTGCCTGTCAGGAGCTCACATCTTACGTTAAAGCTGACTGTGATCTCGGAGCAATGTGTCCTGGGGTATTCGGCTGACCTCACCATGGAAACTGCAACAGCTCTGTTTTCGGCTTCTTTAAGACACATAACAGAGTCTACACGTGTGAAAATTACAGCCTTTGACGAGAGCATTATATTAAGGCTAGGATACCTAGAATACCTGCATGCTTGATTCAATTTCTTTATTTCAGTTATATACTTTGGCCAACGGCCTATTACAACACAGAATAAATAGACAATATAATAGCAATGTGCACATGCGTAAAACATGCATATTCATAAGTGAGGTAATATATTGATACAAGAATGTGTGTGGTAATAATATAGAATTTCTCAAATTCATGGCATGATGTAAATACCTTAAAATATTTATAATAGAGCTTTTATTTTTATTTGCCATTAGGTAAACAAACTGATGTATAGAAATTGTTGTGACATTGATATATTGTTTTCTAATGTGATTGATTCAATCTTTTCACACATATCCACAGAAAAGGATATTTAAGGTATTAACAACACTACATAGTGGGCAGATGTTCGTTCACCATCGAGCTTTACAGGCCAATTGAAACTGAAAATATTTACAGGTAAAAGAACCTTTCAATTATATCTGGACGATGGTCTGAGTTCCCTATTTTACACAGAGCACAATGTACATACATATTAAAAATGCAAAATAGTTTTTAAGAGAAGTAAGTAACCTTCTCACATAGACATATCAAGGAAAACACATAACAACAAGACGGTGTCATTTCGACGGGACTCTCGGTATGTAGTCATTGTTATATTGTTTTCATCGTTCACTATACATTTTCAATCAAACTATACGTTTGTGAAGGCAGGAAGTGTATCTACGAAAATGTGCAGATTTCGTTTTAATATTGTGCAATCAATTTTGAGTAGTACCCGTTGGTCTGGCCCGGCCCGACTGTTCTTGGCCCGACTTTAAGGCCATCCTCTCTATTACATAGTTTATTACATGTTCGTCATTGCCATTATCTACAATTATTTTATACAAATGTTGTTTTTTCTATAATTGTACAGAAATACTTATTTTTGTAGACACGTCCCCAAGTGACAACCCTGACAGCAGCCGAGGCAGTGCCATCCGACCACATGACACTTACCTGCTACAATACTTAAGTAACACCAATTAAACCCAATATCACGTTAGCAGCTCTTGCTTTCTTTACGTATGTTATTGGCATCGCAATCGGTGATGGTTAAAAACCGCCTCATCGCAAGATCTGTGGAGTAACACGCTACTGTCTCATTATAAGTTATATGTTTTTCGAACAATTGTTAATAAGTAATTATAACAATCCGATTTTTGTAATTTTGTTAGTGACGCCGGGGATATTGTGAAAAACTGTTTGAAAATATTCCAGTCATACCGATTCATTCATCAACTTCTCTTGATGACCCTAACCGTTGCAGTAAACAACCTATAAATTCTTCGTACTATTTTTGTCGTTAGTATGATTTGTAAAAGGTATTGAAGTTTTTGTCAGAAGAAAATGCTGAATGAAACTTGATGAATATGTTTATGAAGAACTACTATATGTACTAGCAGAATGCAGGGGTTGTTCAAGATTTTTATACAATATTTAGTGTCGATGATAACCCAATTTCACGTTGTCACAACGTTATGCTTTCGTTGTTACAGCGTTATTCTGTGGACTCCCATTCACGATGTCACAACTTTGTGAAATGACGTGATCAGTCATGTTCACGTCGTCACAGTGTTAAAGTTATTTGATGTTATTTTACGTTGTCTTAACGTTCCATTTGACATTAACAGTTTAATAGTTTTCCCAGTAGTGAACAGTACATGAAAAAGAAAACAGAAATTCACTTCAATGTGTATTCGTCAATTTGCATGTTGTTTCGGTCGTGTGTTTTCTGAAGGCTGTAGCTGAATAGTGAAGAAAGAATCTCAAAGTGAAACGTTTAACAGAAAACTCTATCGTGACACCAAGTTATTGCGTCATAGTCGATACACAAAGTTTTGACAACGTATATATGTAACGTTGTGAAATAACATTATAAAATGACGTAATACTACGGTTGTGAGAACATTGTGTCATGACGTTACTAATCTACATTCTTCCCACAACAATGCGAAAACGTTGTGTGTCAGCTGAGAAAGTGAAATACGTCTCACCCATTGCAGCGATGTTGCAACTGGGCTGATGAACTTGTGTTAAGGTATCAAGTACTTTTCACTGTGAATTATTTCTGTGATTCGCTGACTTAACGAATAGAAATATTTTATTTTGGACGCTCTCGTAGGATGAACAGCGCGTTCTAAGTTGTCTAATCTGCACACACACACCATTTTTGTATTTTTGTACATTGAGAAAGGTGATTGGTGTTGCAAAACGGGAGATACCAGAAATGGGTATCACACATTGTACCCATGTGGGGAATCGAACCCGGGTCGTTAGCGTGACGAGCGGACGCTTTGTTCACTAGGCTACCCCACCACCCCTCACTTTTAATTATCACCTCCTCTGGAAACACATGTGTGGTAATACATACTATACTGTATAACATATGCTGTTCTGTATTTAATATTTTGTAGATATATGTTCATTCCATTGCATGAAACTCGATTAATTTTCACATTGTTTTGTCATTGAACAACACGCCCCATGCTATTGCTACCAAGATCATATCTATTTCATGATTTGTACTGTGGTACGGATGTAAAAGGAAACGATTATTGATATAATAATATCATGAGAAAATATACCAATAACGAATGTATCGCATCTGTCAACCACCAGATGATTTTAGAGTCTCGCGTTGGTGACATTTTATGCCTGACTTATATCAGGGAGAACAGAAGACGTATTCATATCGTTCTTTCAACACATTTTCGCTTCTGCAAATATGGACAGGGGTTGTGTACACGCTGAGTTACAGCACGTCCTGTTTGGCGGAACTTCAAAGAGTGGGCACTTTCTCCTTCATGTACTTATGATTACCGCCCCCTAATACAGTGTTGTATCAGCTGTAATGAATGATAGTAACCCATAATCGGATTAGACGGAGTTAAATCTGAATTTCTTAGTGCCATAAACATCGGAATTTTCAGAATATAACGGCTTTGTCATGTCGTTTATATATATATATTCAGGTATATTGTGCATCGTCCCATCCCATTCAGGCAACCTGGTCGCTTTCTGTCAAACATACTATTCTGTATTTCGGTCACAGCAACAGTCCCGAACGACGTGCAAATTAGTAAGTATATCAAGTCTGTGTAACACCACAATAGGCATGGATAAACTACCTCGGGTAAACATTTACTCGGGTTTTGTCACTTGGAACAGTGATACATTGTCACTGAGTATTGTTCATCATCTTAGCTCGGTACGCTGGTCATATCATGATGAGCGTTTCGATGGAGGTATTTCTGAGAATATATAAATGGCAAATTAATTCACATTATGACTCAAATTTATTGTAGGTCTTACATTGTTAATTTGTCTCTAACATGAGTCCAAAGCATGTATAACGTATCATGCCAATGAATCTAAATCTTTTCAAGATAGTACATTTTTTCACATGCTTTATAAAAAATTTCATTCAAAATTTATAGTGCATGTGACTTTTATTCTGTCACACCATGCTTCGGTGCAATATTGACTATTGATTCCGCTATTACCTACATGGCGGTTAAGGTGTCTTTATGAAAATATGGTTCGTGTTCATTCATGTTTCAAAACCATACAAGGATAACTTTTAAGTTCAAAGATGTTCGTTAAGTTCATATTGCAACTTTCTAAAACACAAAACACATACACATCACTTTCTCCGTAAGCTAATTTGATGAAGTCTCCATGAACGAAACGGGTGATTATACATAACGTCTCGTTATCACCATGTGAGCTACCATGATCAGTCGTACTCTCCTTTCAAACAATGTCTTGGTGTCTGTAATCACAGTTATTGTCCATTATCTGGCAGTGTAAATGCGAGCGGTTTTTGTGTATGCCCGGTTTTATGACAGTGTATCACAAATAATCTCTTTAGTCTATGGGTATATGTGCCGGGACGAGCTTAAATTAAGGCCGAGAGACGCAAATATGGGGCAAATTAATCAGCTCCTCACAGCGAGTGACGTGTTTATGGGGCAGGTAATTGGCAGTTTCTCACAGCGAGAGCCACATATATTCGTCAACAGAAAGCACCTCTTATGCAGCGGGGGCGGTGGGGTAGCCTAGTGGTTAAAGCGTTGGCTCGTCCCGCCGAAGACCCGGGTTCGATTCCCCACATGGGCACAATGTGCTAAGCCCATTTCTGGTGTCCCCCGCCGTGATATTGCTGGAATATTGCTAAAAGCGGCGTAAAACTAAACTCAGTCAGTCAGTCTTATGCAGCGAGAGACGCACATGTACTTTTAAAAATCGCACTGTACCTATTATTTCAACCATTTCAGTAGTACCGAGCTTTTCTTACGAGAGATGCTACATTGAGTGTCAATCAGAAGAAGTATTTAAAGTGTTTTGATAGCAATTGCTAATCATTATCATAGGCTTGTACAGCGTTTGGCAAATGAACATGTCGGCGAGAAAGGGGATTATGATGTTTTTCCAGAGGTAAGTGTCTGGTACTCTTCATTGGGAATGGATACTAAAATACTTCGTATGCTTATTGATTGAATTAGATGTAATGGTTTAGAGGTTACTGAAGATTATTTTTTCTTCAACTTCCTAATAAATAGGAAACAATATACGAAATTTTAAGGACATACAAGAATTCAAGCACAATAGAATAGTTTGAATTTACTTTTTAGGCATTATTACCTTGTCATGTTTCATATAATGAAACATAATGTATAAACACAATTAATTATACATCCAAGCTCGAATAGATTAGACATAATTTAACTTACTAATTTGAAGCTTACTGAATTGTATCTAGTTATTTTCCATAATCTAAAGTTGATAATGTGACCTAATCGAATATAAAGTGATACGTCGCGCCTTTGCATCGAATATATATTCATGTCAGTGTTGTTACAACAATGAAATCTTTATTACGTTTGTTACAAAACACAGTATGTTGGTAATTGAAAAAAATCTCACACATAGACAGAAGTAATATCATACGTTATTACATGTAAACCATACAAATGTATTTCAAGCATTTTGTTCAAGCTGTTGAAAGTTTCATGTTGATTTGAATTGTCAGTTTTCTATGCAAATTACCTGAGCACTGTGTAAAACATTTGTATTTGATCTCTGTAATGATCAAATCCGGTGTAATTATCACGTGTATCAATGAACTCAGTCTCTATTGATCCATCGTCAATAAAAGCTGGATAGTATAACAGTTACGGTATCGATACACATGCGTGTAATCATTCAATCAGATTACAGTAATGAGATAATTGAACACCTCTTTCGACCTTGAAATAACAGCCTACGGTAGAATGCATATGTAGTTACGTCCTTATTGAAAGGTTTGTCTCATGATACGATTGGTCACAGATAACACATGACCAGACACTATATTGAAAAGTTGAGATACAGAACGTTCTATTCGGGAAATTTGACGACGCCCTATCACGTGACTCTTTGTTTTATGTCTATGCAAGGAATATGTAGTATACATTTTTATATGTATGTTGGTATGGTCACGTATGTTTTCTGCATTAATTCTAGACGAAACAAAGTGCCAAGCTATGCATGTGCTCTATGTTAGTCACAGATTAGATTTATTTAGTACTTTCATTAAAATAATTCGTATACACTAGAAATGTATCGGCAAAACGCTATATATATATAGACAGTTTCCTGTCATCCCCGAAACCTGTCAGGGAAATCAGGTGTGATTAGCACTAATTAGTCTCGGCACAGCGAGTGGTTCCAGGTGTTGAGTAGTCAGGTGGCTCTCGGGCTTAATGAGTTAAGGTTTCATTACAACAACGTCGTTTGTGCTGGAATAGACGTTTATACAGGTTTCCTTTCTGTGACTGTTAACTTTAACCATGATCGTGAATTCTTCAAGCAATGACTCGTTGTCAGGAGAGAACATATATTTTGGAGTATCATACCTCATTATATCAGTTTTCAGTCATGATGTCAAATGGAGTGGTCGTCGGTGTCATTTCCAAATCAAGGGAACTACATATGCCAACTCTCTGGATGTTTGCATTCATGGCCAGCTGGGACTTCGCCACGGGTGTATTATTCCTTCTGACTGCAACCACCATCAGCATTTCTGGACTATTTCCCATATCCGGAAAGCCTTATCCCAGTAGTTGCGTGTATGCTGGGGTTCATAGGCTGTCAAAACGTCTTAAATATGTGTATGGTTGTAGTAGATCGTTACATTGCCATCCGTTTTCCAATGAAGTATCCAAGAATTGCCGTTGCACGGAATTATCTTCTTTTCGTTATTCTCTCCTTGATGCTCAACATCTCTCACCTGTTGATTATGATTTTCACAGTAACGACGTTCTACTTCAACGTTGTTATATGGCTCCCATTTGTCGATCAAAGGTCTGTTTTGGTTACAAATATAACCAGTTCTATTTTGCTCATACCGTTTAGTGCTGTCTTATTGTTTTCTGTGCCGGTATATAAACATTTCAGACGCGCCCATAACCGAATCGCACAACAAGGTGAACAGTCGGTGTCAAACTCGAATATCAATAAATTTCCATTGATTGTTCTTCCTAGTGCTGCTGTATTCTGCCTGTCTTATATCCCAGTGGTAGTGACCATATTCTGGAAGATAATATATGGTCTTGAAAATGTGAATATTTTCAGATTCGCAACACTCTCAGGGCTTAGTAATAGCCTATGGAACGTATTCATATATGTGGGAACCTATAAACCTTTCAAACAGGCCTTTACCCGTCTTTTCTGCAAAGCGTACTACAGACGTCAAAGACAAACATCTATGTTAAACATGATCCAAAATGACAGACATTAGTTGGTTCAAAATCCGTCCATGTACCTCCACCTCGGACAGCTGCAATTTGACAAAGAACCATCGGACAATTTGTTCATGTGTTGGAAATACTTTTATCAATAATGGCTTTTCAAATACCGGTCTTCCATGATGACAGTTTCAGTTCTTACTGCGTTCCTTACTGAAGCTACAGTACCGAAAGTGTGCCCTGTGGGAGGATAAAATGGCATTGTAAGTTCCATTTGTAAGTTCAGAAACACATTTGACCTGCAATGTGAAAATGTAAATCAGGACAAGTTGTTTGGATGTTGAACTTTACTTTGATCACCTCGCCTTTTTCCTCTATGACTGTGTGACTCGCTACTTATCTAGAGACCGTCAGCGTTGTCCGACGCTGGATAACAGTTAAGAAGGAGGTGCCTGTGTTGTTCTGAAACAGAATGTTTCCATCGCATGGACTGTTTCCGGTTACAGATTATCATCGGGGATATTTAGCGAAGAACGTGATCATTGAGACTTTTACCTTGGATGGTTTAGCAAATTAATCTCATTATGTGAGTAATTTCGTTTTGTTCACATCAGTAAATAAACACTACTTCTTCAAACAGTGTTTACTTTCGTTTTACCCAATTTACATAATTACGTGTTTCGTTTAGAATCCGTCCACTCCGGGCACATGCATGCTATCAGATTAATGTATCAGAATCGTTCAGACAATTAGTGAGCGAATGGTGATTCACAACCCATCAGAAACGATTTGCATAAGCGTAGCTGTAGTTGACGTTTTTATATAAACTGAACCATCCGCTGGTGGGGCATAAAAGACCTCACCAGCAGTGATTGAAATAAACCGCATAACGATAGTAGAATGTAATCAGGGACAGCTAAACAAGTGTGGCAGTGCATTTTGGGGGGTCCCTACAGATTATCTCTGTTTTTCAAAGGGTTAATAACTGGACAAAGTCAGGTCGTTCCCGAGTAACTACGCTCAATACATACGTGTGTCGCAAACGAGCGTTCAAATTATGGAATACGACATCTAAAGTGTCATTCTTAAACTAATCGATGTGTATTGTCACCCATGAAGATCCGGTTAGAATTGGTCTTCACAATCCATTCTTGTCGTAAAGGTGACTAACGGGATTGGGTGGTCAGGTTTGCTGACTTGGTTGACACATGTCATTGCATCCCAATTGCGTAGATCGATACCCACGATGTTGATCGCTGGATTGTCTGGTCTAGAATCGATTATGTACAGACCGCTGCCATATAGCTGGAACATTACTGAGTGCGGCGATAAAAACAACCAACCAACCTTCTCTCGTCATTTGTAATTAGTAACATTCGAAGCAGCTTGTTAATTGCAAATGACCTCACAAACCTGATAAAACTAAAATGTGATTAAACCGCTTAGAATTATTTCGAATGTGATTATCTTTAATTTGCCATGTGATCTTTCTTGCCTGGAGTGTTACTGCGTGTAGATTTCAACAGCAAGGTGGATGACCAACAGGAATAGCATGAAAAGAACACATTTTATTTGAATATTAGAGTCATAGAATCGATAGAGACATATCAATGGCATGCTATGAAAAATCAAGTAACTTATGTCACTCATCACAAAACTGTAATGGGCAGTGCCAACATTAGATGTAACATTGATAGATTTAACTTGTTTTATTTTGTGAGTACTCTGTTGGATGGATGCCATTGAGTATATTCCTTCAGTTCGGTAGACATGCAAAATATTGTGAGTCATTCTCCTTGTTTCCGTAGAATCACTGTGATTTACAACGAAATGTAATTCTGACTGAACAGAACAGGGAACTCCATGAAGCACAAGACGTTTCCTGAGTGGTTATTTTGGAAGATTACAAACAACACAATAGGTCAGGCCCACGTTTTACAGGCCGCACTCAAGTGTTACCAAACCCGTTATATAAGTATTATGCCAACAATCATAGGAATCTGCAGTAACTATTTGGTTGCCCTCTGTGTACCGCCGTGCGTGATACAGGGGTCACAGTCGGGCCAGAATGTTCCCTTCATGCGTTCACAGTAGGCAGCCAAGTTCTGGTATTTGTCTTGTAAACAAAAACAAAAAGAAACAGTAAGCTCATCAATAGTAAAGAAGAAAAACAATATAGCACTGATTCAGATAACTGTTTAGGTTTTCTTAAACTTTTAAACACGAAAGAGCAGGACATTGAATTGAGGGCCTAAATATATTAAGCATATATTATTAATACATTTAAGGTTCAGGTTGGATTTCCACATTTCCTTTCGGCATACTAGGATTATGTTTATTTGAGTGAGTTTAGTTTTACGCCGCTTGTAGCAATATTCCACCAATATCACGGCGGGGGACACCAGAAATTGGCTTCACACATGGTACCAATGTGGGGCATCAAACCCGGGTATTCAGCGTGACGACCAAACGATGTTTCTTTGAACAATAGGGAAATGATGCAAGCACTCTGTATTACAAGAATGTCATTGGGCGAAGTTGCAGTCATCACTGACATGAGTATCGTTGTCTTGAGTGCCCAGTGTTTTCAGAGATGGACCCTGTCCTTCCCTGCAGAAATAATTAGAAGAATCAATTTCATTCTCCAGTAATATCTACTTTGAATTCAATAGAAAACATATATGTAGTATGGCCTATGTATCTCTGTTGCTTCTATAGTCACTCGAACTGGACAACTGAACACTGAATTGTTTATGGCAGATGTATAATCATTGAAACCACATTAAGCAGACCCTTTATTATTTTGTACATCAGCATACCCTAAGTATATATATGTTATTATACTTTGAAATTATTTACTGTGCATTGTACAAGTGAATGTGACTGTTTTAAATTCCACAGCCATTTCATGAGGCCAGGCAAATATACGAATATTTGATGAAATCCAACAATTCAATCGAGATATACTATCATTGAAAGCGTGTTAACGCCGGACATGGGAAAAATAATACAAACAAGATTATATACCATAACTGCATGTCCTGTTTCATAGATGTCACAGACCACACTACTGCGACACGTGTTAAATATGTTAAATAAAAAAATAAAAAGTTTGAATACTTATTTGGTCTTGCTGTCTGCAGTGGGGCTGTGACAAAGGAATGACAAAGTCATTTTGGAATGTGGATGAATTGTACTGTGCAACAAGAGACCAAAAAAAGACCAATAATGGGGAACTATCGGTCAGCCTTATTACATGCTTACCAAAAAAGGAAAAGCCTTAAGAATACATAAAAAACTATAGACCCATATCCCTACTAAATATATCATACAAAATAGCATCAGCAACGATTGCAGCTCGTATAAAAAATGTACTACCAACTATAATTAGTGAAGATCAAAAAGGATTTATGAAAGGAAGATATATTAGTGATTGACTAGTAGCAGACATAATAGAATACACCGAACAAATGAATATACATGTACCAGGTTTACTTATACTAATCGACTTTGAAAAAGCCTTTGACTCTGTTGAATGGAAATTTATTGAGAATTGTCTAGAATATTTTAATTTTGGACCCTCTATTACACGTTGGATTAAGACCTTTTACAATGATATAAGTCAAGTGTTCCAGTAAATGTTTTTTCCAGTGATTTTTTTAATATTTCGAAGGGATGTAGACAAGGCGATCCACTTTCACCATATCTTGTCCTTATCTTCACAGAAATTTTGGCACACATGTTGAGGGAAAATAAAAATGTTAAGGGTATAAAATGTCCTGAGATCGAAATATTTATTAACGCAATTTGCAGACGAAACAACACTTATTCTTGGTGGAATGGAAAATGCTTTAATGTACCTTTAATTCTTGAAACAATACAGGCTCAAAAACTCTCATGGCTGCGCAGAACATTAGTTAAACATTCTAATATATCAAATCTTATAGATCTTGCTATTCCAACAAAAAGTCTTCACCCAACAGAGATGGCAGCAAACTATTTAAAACACACTATTATCCCAAATATCAGAAATGGTTTTTGGAAAGATGTTTACGAAGCGTGGGCAAATATGCAATCTTTACAAACAAATGATGACATTGATGCTGTAATTTCACAACAATATATATGGGCAAACGACAATATCACCGTAGATCAAAAACCAATTACTTATAAACATTACTTGAAAGGAAATGTTAAATTCATTAATGATCTACTGAACAAAGATAGTAATTTTCTTACCTATGAGGATTTTATTTCCCTATACAATATTAAGACACATTTCTTAGAATATAGGGGTATCATCAACTCCATCAAATCATACTTACTTTCGAAAAAACTAACTCTGTGTAAAGTAGAGGAGCCATTTATTCCTAATAATATACATATTCTTTACAAAGAACGTAAAGGATGCAAGATTTTCTACTCTGTCTTGTTAAGGAAACATACATTAAACAGCCAGCTGAAATGGGAAAGGGATATCAACGTAGATATATCAGAACAACTCTGGAAAGTTTTTAACTATGTTCCCTTCAGAACAACTTGTAATACACAATTGAGATGGCTTCAATATAAAATTGTCCAAAGAATCATTACAACAAACAAAGATTTATTTAGCTATAAACTGACACAATCTGCTTCTTGTACATTGTGTAATGTTACAATCGAAGCAATTATCCACATATTTTGTGAGTGTGTACATGTTAAAACGTTGTGGCAACAACTGAAAGCCTGGATTGAACAAGATACAGGCACAAGATTAATTCGGATGCAAAACATATCATCTTTGGATATAAAGAAAAACGAAATGATGTATTAAATCTGATTATCATCGCAACAAAATACTATATATATGCAAAGAGATGTTCTAATTCGCATCCGCAGTTTGTTGGATTAAAGAATTACCTACACACCCTGTATGTAATTGACAAATGTACTGCCTTTTCGCACTCTAACTATGGTAAATTCTTTACCTTTTGGTCATCTTGCCATAACCTCTTCACATAAATTACAATGACAATGTAGTATTCTAGCCTACGGATTATTTACCACTCGTGTTCATACTTTGTGTATTTATGTACCACAAATGCAACAATTATGTACCCATCAAAAGTGATAAAAAAGAGAGACCAATGACGTGTTTTTATTTGAGAAGTAAACCACTGAATAATATTTTCTTCCATTTAGTATTATTCAGTACGTTACAGAAATGACGTGTTCAATTTATACCTCTAACACACTTTTATATATGTAATATAGAAATACTGCATTTAGTGTCAACTAAATCCCCACAATACAATAACATCAACTCTTCAGCCGTGTAGCCGTTAAGAACAAAATCAGGTTCAAAATATTTATCCCTTCTTAGCACATTTTAAAATAGATATAAAGGTGTATTAAAATGGGAGAGTCAAATAATTGAGATATGAATAATGGAATAGAGTAATAGAAAATATGTACGTATTTAGGTTATAAGACAGCATGCACATTATTGGTTTTTTATTTAACAATTACTACAATTCATGCTACACAATCCTGCCATTTGTGGTGATACATTTCACCATTTTTCAAACAATCTTGCGATAATCGAATCAGGATTAACTTTTGTTGACACGGAACGAATCTTCCATAGGTAGCAGGCTAGTGGTGAGTGTTCAAGCCAAGGGTTTTGATTACAATATTATAATGCTGGCTTGTGAATAGAGACAGGGATGTATTCAAATAGATATTTGATGCAATGCCATATTGGATATAACGGGAAATGTTTTACTTCTGGAAAACCTGAATCATGCTGTGAACATTATGTAATAATGTAATGCAAGGAGCAAACATGTGTTCTTGATAGTGGTGATAAAACTATCCCAACAAATACATCTTGTAAAGGCTTGTAATGACTAATTATTTGCGCGGAAGTGCATTTGACCATCCCTTCTACTGTATCAGATATGACACACCTGCCTGTGTGGGCTACTTCCTGTTTATTCCAGGTAATTAGCAGTCAGTGTGGTCTGTGAGTTGCGAGACCAGTCGGTGACGTGTGCACATCGTGTTATGGATTTGCGCACGAACAGCTAACATGTATGACAGCATGACGTTGAACACCTCGACGAGCTTGAGTCCTCTAGGTGTGTAGTCAATACTATTGTTCCCAATTTAACACATACCGAAACTGTTTCTCGTCATTCTATGGTTTGTAGTTCGAATAAAGCATGTGATGTTGACGACAGAAGTGATGTTACTAACAATGTTCATGTTGACTTAACTGATAAAGTGTACACTAAACCCTCAGCTATTAATCTCTTAAGCGTCAATGTATGTGGCTTGAAACATAGACTGGAATATCCAGAATTCATTAATTTGATAGATTTGTACGACATGGTAGGTTTTCAAGTAACAAAAAACGACTTATTTGATGAGTTAGAAATCCCCGGTTACTCTTTACACATTCAGCATAGATCGAAGTCCAGTAGAAAATCCGGTGGAATTGGAGTTGCAGTTAAAGATGAATTCAAAGCTAATGTAACAGTGCATAAAGATCTCATTAACGAATATGTCCTCTGGATAGAAATATCCAGTGTCCTTATACCTAGCAAAGATGTCTTGTATGTTGGCTTTGTATATCTTCCCCCAGACGGATCGACATACTTTAAATGACACAATTTATGAAATTGAAGAATCGGTATTACATTTCCAGACTCTCTCTGAAAGTGTCTCTTTAGTAGGTGATTTCAATGCTAAGACTAGCATATCGTGTAATTGTGTAGATAAGCATACAACTGATGATTTAGACATTGACTTGTCAGATATTTGAAATGATGTTGATCTTGAAACTGTTTTAGCATCTTTAAATCTACCTCTGCAAAGAACGTCACAAGATTCTAGTAGAATACGTAGTCCTGGATATAAATTACTTCAAATGTGTAAATGCCTGAACATGTCTGTGATCATGCGGAGGGTAAGCTCACGTGTAAGGATAAAACTGTTATTGAATATCTGATTGCTTCTCCATCAGTACTAAGAATAATTTCGAATTTTAATGTTGGGGAGTTTTACCGTTTTACTCGAATGTACACTCTCCATTGTCCTTTTCCATCTAAGCATCGAGTTGTCCAATAGTCGAGCAGTCTCTTCTTAGCAATAATAGAGGTACATCCATTCAGGCAAATCAACCAAATCGTTTTGATGATAAACTAGCAGCACAGTTTCAGGATAACATTGATGTGGAGAAGCTTGACATCATACTAGAATAAGTCAAGTGAAACCATCAACAAACAATTTGTGAGTAACATCACTACTGATATCTCTAATGTGCTCCTGGATGCTGCTAGGTCTACTTATGGTGTTAAACGTAATAATGTTCATGTCTCATGGAAGGTTAAACATACTAAAAAGCAAAAAACATGGTTTAACAGGGAGTGTAAAATTATGCGAAATTCCTTCTATAAAACAAAACGTAATTTTAACAAAATAGGTCCTAGTAAAATAGAACCAAATATAAACTTGCATCAAAATCTTATAAAAAGTGCCTAGATAAACATCTCAAACAATATAAATGTAAGACATGGGCTATTTTACGTCACAATAAAACCTATGCTCCAAAGGATTACCGGAAAACTTTAAATAATGGTAAGAATGGTAAACAAGAAAAACAACCCGATCTGAACGTTGTGTCAATTTTCAATTTTCAAAGAAATAAATGATCGGAATGATCAAAATTCATCACAAGATTTTGTTAACCATAATCCAATCGAGTCAGATATTCTTAATTCAGATATTACGTATGATGAAATAATTTCATCAGTTAAAAAGCTAAAAAGAAATAAAACGAGCTCTTTAAATATGCCCTCGACGTGTTACTTTCCATACTGACCAAACTCTTTAACTCAATACTATCATCTGGATTTATACCAGAAGGATTGGCTAATAGGAATGATTAAACCTTTATACCAGAAAAAAGGTGGTAACTTAGATCCTAACTCATATCGTCCCATTACTATTCTTAGTTGTTTTGGTAAGCTGTTCACAAGTATTCTAAATGTTAGACTAACGAAATTCGTGGAATATGAAAATACCATAATACCCGCTCAAGCCGGTTTTCAGAAAGATTTTTCAACTATTTACAGTACATATTTACGTAATGTCATTATTACACGGCATTCTCAAAAATGCAAACAAAAACTATATTGTATGTTTATTGACTTTCCTAAGGCATTTGATTCTGTTTGGAGAGCTGGTTTATGGCATAAAATGCTTATTAACGGAGTTTCAGGCAGGTTTCTCACCCTTATCAAAAATATGTACAAGGATATTAAATCAACGATGCTTCTAAATAACAAAATCTCGCCTTTTTTCCAAGTAACTCTGTTGTAAGGCAAGGAGAGAATCTATCCCCTCTGTTGTTCGCTTTCTTCATAAATGATCTTGAATCCTACTTAGAAAACAGTGGGTGTCAGGGTATAAAACTACAGTACTTTTCAGATTTCGATGTAACTCTTTGGCTTCAACTTGTGATATTATTGTACGCCGATGATACAGTCCTGTTCGGTGATGATCCTCATGATCTTTAAAAATCTCTCGATGCATTTTACTGTTACTGTAATGAATGGAAATCATCGGTCAATTTTTCCAAAACTAAAGTTGCTATGTTTGGTAGTGGTCCTGCGAAGTCATCTAAATTGAAACGTTACTGTGGTGATGAGCCTCTTGAGGTAGTAGACTCTTATTGTTACCTTGGTATTTCCCTTCATCGTAATAGATGATATATTCATGCAATTAAAACACTTGTAAACGCGGGTACAAAGGCAATGTTTTCAACACATTGGCAACACACACCCGCCAAGCCAAACTATCATATACTGAGTCAAAAAAGAAACTTCACAAAAAGTAATTTGAAAAATAATGAATAATTTTTCTCTGATGATACATCTATGTATTCGAAATGGGATCCCTATCTTTCGACTCTAGAAAAACGTTAGCAAAACCCACACAAACCCATCCATTCGTCGTGCAAATGACGTTAGTGCCAAATCAGGTTTTGCACGTGCAGTCGATCACGTGATCTTCGCATCGAAGTTTTCTTCATATGCACGTGTTTGCATTGGCCTCAAGAATTGAAAAAACACTTTTAAACCACAGTTCTAACGGTACTTGAAATGCCACGATTGTCAAATGTGCAACGTAAACGTGCCGTTGGCATGTTGCAAGCGGGAAGATCAGTTATTGACGTCGCAAGAGCAATGGGATGCAGCCGTCGTACTGTGTATGACTTGCGAGGTCGTCTACAATAAACTGGCACCACTTCTGATCGCCCAAGGTCTGGTCGTCCATGTGTGACGTCACGAGCAGAAGACCGTCAAATCGTCCTACGTCACCTACGTGACAGATTTCTGCCGGCTACACGAACCAGGGCTGAGATATTTAGAGGTCGACTGTCCTCACAGACCATTTGAAATCGGTTGCGGGCTGCCAATCTCCATTCTCGACGTCCATACGACGTCCATATCGTGGGCCAATATGGACGCCGTTTCATCAACGTCAACGTCTGCTGTGGGCCCAACGTCACCTCCGATGGACCCAGAGAGACTGGAATCGAGTCGTCTTTAGCGATGAATCAAGGTTTACCCTCAGATTCGCGGACGGCAGGCATAGAGTCTGGAGACGACGTCGTGAACGGTATGCCCAATGTTGTGTACAGAAAGTTGACAGATTCGGGGGCGGAAGTTGCATGGTGTGGGGTGCTTTCTGTGGGAACAACCGTTCCCGACTTCTGGTCATCCGTGGAAACCTCACAGCTGCTGCTTACTGCGACCAGGTGCTCACCCCTGAACTCGTTCCTTTCATGGCGGCTCATGGCCCAGGTCTACAGTTCCAGCATGATAATGCTCGGCCGCATACCGCGATGTTGACACGAAATTTCCTTCAAAACGCTGGAATCAACGTCATGGACTGGCCATCGAGGTCCCCTGACCGTAATCCAATAGAGCATGCACTTTGGGATGCACTTGGGAGAAGGCTTCGTGGTCTTAGGAACCAACCTCAGAATTTGCAGGAACTTGGCGCTGCCTTGCAAGAGCAATGGCGCAGAATCCCCAACCAGGTGTTCACAAGCATCAGGCAGTCGACGAGGAGACGGTGTTTGGCAGTGGTGAATGCGCGGGGCGGCCATACACGATATTGAACTGAGAAATTTCGCATTTTTATTCTTGTGACTTGACATTCTGTATACCCATGTTTTGGAACGGCGGTGTAGCCTAATGGAACTGATTATGGCACTGTCAGTGTATCGAGTACATCACACACATCTCTTGTTCTTTTCATAGTGCCCTGAAGAAAGAATGTGAAGTTTCTTTTTTGACTCAGTATATATATCTATATATTCTATCATGTTGCAAGTTAGTTCTGAAATTAATGTATTTCCCTAAATTGAATTTGTAAGAAAGACACTAAATGACTGTGGTTTAATTAAAATATTTTATAATCCATTTCACTGTACAACTAAGTTTCTCTCTTTTAAGATCGAACAGAGTGAGTGAGTAAGTGAGTTTAGTTTTACAACGCACTCAGCAATATTCCAGCTATATGGCGGCGGTCTGTAAATAATCGAGTCTGGACCAGACGATCCAGTGATCAACAGCATGAGCATCGATGTGCGCAAATGGGAACCGATGACATGTGTCAACCAAGTCAGCGAGCCTGACCACCCGATCCCGTTAGTCGCCTTTTACGACAAGCATAGTCGCCTTTTATGACAAGTATGGGTTGCTGAAGACCTATTCTACCCCAGATCTTCACGGGTCAAGATCGAACAGATCCTCGAAGAGAAGTTTCTACAGAAATGACACACCTCCAAGATACAGAGCTCCAAATCTTCTTTTTGTCGTATCCTAAAAACCAATATAGAAGTTGAGAGGTATTCTTTCTTCCAAAACATATCTGTTTCCCGATTTTAAGATTCAGAACAAGTAATCTCCACCTCCCTATAGAAGTTGGCCGTTGGGCAAATGTTCCTAGAGAATGTCGTCTTTGTAATTCATGTAACTCACATGCAGTGGCAGATGAACTCCATTATCTGTTCAAATGCGAAACTTTACTACTGTATAGACAAACATATTTACCTTCTTACTTGAATTCAATTACTTTATGGAAAATCGTCAAATTGTTCTCGTCTAAACAAACGTCTTAAAAATCTTGCTAGTATGTACATGTATATTAATGTAATACTGAAGTCCACAAAGATACATTAACGTTTGGTTCTTTTTCTTTGGCTTTTATCTACCATCTTGACATGTCAATTTATTATGCATATAGCAATTTTGTATTCTCATGTACCACCGTTGGTGGCGTTTCGAGAAATAAATGATTTGAATTGAATTGAATTGCTATTTGTATTACTTCCCACCTGGCCTCATCCAATTATCTACCTCTTGATATTCATGATGTTTGACACGACATTCTATAGCTCTAATTAGTTGGATGTTGTTGCTTTTAGCCTGAACATGTATTAGAACCTTCCTCGAAACGCCGCTCTATGCAGTTAACAAGAAGCTGTTATACAATACGGTCGTATGCGTTCATTTTTCAATTGTTATTTTCATCAGCCATTTTATTGTTCGAAAGTTACAGGGAGCGTTCAAGGCACATTCTCACATATTTTTGTCATTATTTTACCTATATTATACATATTGAGGCATATGCACTCACTTTAGCTTCTTAGTGATGCAATAAAAGACTTATTAACCATTACGACTTTCCTGAAATCGATAATTGAAACTTCGAGGCAAACAGCTTCCAAACAGAGAACACTTGCCATATATGGAATGTAAACAATTGTTCCGTACATTGAAAACTGTCGCACGCGCTGTTGTCGGTGTTTGCCGAACTGGTTTCAGTCACAAGTTGAGTTATAGGATATTCGTAAAGAGCGCTCTAAGGGACATAACTCTATGGGGTTCGCTTGAAATAATATTCGGCCGGTAGATGGCGCGAGAGTTGATTTAGTGCAACGTTGCATTAAGTCATTCGAACCTATTGTAACCTAATTACGTTTTTAATTTTTTTAAAACACATGGTAGCTTCCCTGAGGGCTGATAGTATTTTGGGAGAAATGCATTAATTTGTTTTAGAGAAGTGTGGAGAGAAATAGTGCCTTAAAACCCCATTCACTCACGAATTTAACCCAGTTTGCTACTTGACGAGTGAGTGAGTTAAGATGTACAGTAACATCGGCAATATTTCAGCCATATCGTGACTAAAACAAGTTTAAATTCGCCATAAATAATGCAAATTATAAAGTATGTAGAATTTAAAATATTGTAACTACAGAAGACATTACAATATAAAAAACAGGCTATAGATTGCCAACAGCTGGTAGATCCCAATACTAGGGACCATGGACACTTACAGTACATTTGTTTCTTGCATGGACCCTAACTGGATTTACAATATCCCTTCAGCTGTTAGCAAGTTTAGACAATCTAGCCATAAATTTAAAATAACACAAATTCTACTATTAAAACTCTGACAATGATAAATCTGTATTGAATGCTGTAATGTTACGTACCCTCTCCGGAGGACAATTGTTTTACGCTACTTCAACCCCCTTTGAGGGAACAACCACTAACAATCATAGGTTGTATTCATTAGACCAATTATCAAATTAGGTTTACATACAATGCATCTTCCAAATTTGTGTATTAAATCAACTTCTTTTAAAAAAACAAGAACTAAATGAGGACTTAAACTAAAAAGACCCTTTAATGACCAAACTGAGAAATATCGATCCCGGCTACTTGAGTACCGCGTGTAACTGTTATGAGACATATCATATCCCGAAAGTCACATCTTCCCGAAACGTAAAAGAATATTCTGTCACAAATGATTACTGAATTTATTGACTTAATTCTCGCTGTTATGGACGGGAGACTGTTGTCAGTCAACTACTTTTAGTTTTAACTGTAAAATGGATTTTTCAGTTTCTTTTTGTTATATTTTTCAATGAACGATCCTTTCAATTAAACAATGTTTCATATTACAAATGACCCTATTAGTTATAAAGATATGATGAAGAAAGAAAGAAAGAAAGCTGATAAAGAAACGAGAACAGAAATATGGGGTTTTCATTTCTAACACAAAATAAAGAGGTTTCTGTGGTCAGTGTGTTAACGTCTAACGTATCAAATCTCTGTGCATTCACATAGGGCGTGACATAGTATTACGTGAAAAACATATTTCAGTTTTCTGATTTAGACACAACTGAACATAATATATTGTCACACATTTTCCATCTGTTTGGATATTCAGTGACAGAGCTTCATGTCTCCGTAGGTCATTATGTGGTGGTCGTGAGTGAATGCTGTATTGGACCAGACACAAAGATATTACAGCCGATGTAATCTAGACTACGTTTATCTGCAGTAAGTAACTAAGCCCGGACCAAACAAAGCAGAGACGGAGGCGGACGACACGGAATCACTCAGGTGACTCATTAAACCGCCAATTCCATGTCAGTTGGTTCTCAAAGGACGCAGGGTTCCTTTCTCCTCCAGATCCGAATGGGGTCAACTGCTCTAGTGTATTCCACCTGCTGAGCTCAAACAATACCGGAACGCATCTCACAGTATAGCTCCAATATAGGGGGCTCCATTCTCAGATTGAACACTTCGAGTAGTGACCTGAATCCACTCAGACCCAAATACCAGTGAGGTTAAAATGCGTGTGCTTCACTGATCCATGGGGTCCAAGGAGAAGATAATTTTGCATTTTTCAATGTATTTCGTTTCTGAATGTGTGAGTGAGTATTGGGTTGCTATTGTTAATGGTAAGCTGCTGTTTGTCATAACATACCATGTGTATATACTTCTCATCAATCTGTTGTGTCATTGCTCAGAAATTGTTTGATCAAGGTTACAACATTCAAGGCCTCAGAAAAGCTTTCAAGACGTTTTATGGTAGACATGTGGAAGAAATGTCCAAATTTGATGCATCAGTGACAAAAATTATGTCCGATGAAATTCCCTATTTTGACTTAAACCATACGTTCCAAAATCATTTCAGGTGAACAAATGACTAGGCATAGTATATGTTATTGACGGGTGCCATCGGTGCGGCAGGATACGCTCACCTTTCGCGAACACCTGATAGCATCACTATTCCATAGTGATTCATAAAAACATGCTCTGTTATTGTATCACATGGTGACAATCACTGGATTGTCTTGTTCAGACTCGATTTGTTTACAAAGAACATCATACAGCTGTAATAGTGCTGAAACAAATATCTGTACAATCGACTCTGCTGATTTTCTTAGGATAGTGGAAGGGGTTTTCTACGATTCTATCTACAATATATAACGCTTTATAAAAAAATACTTTGTTTTCCATAACGCCATACGCTTCGTTATAGATCACGCATAGCTTGTAAAAGAATATGTTTCTTCTGCAGACAGGTATTTGAAGTGCTTAACAACACTTGGGTACATTTGATTTGAATACGAGACTATACGGCGTTTTAGAACAAAGAATCATATAATAGTTTTGATAAGATAAGATAAGATAAGATAAGATAAACTTTATTGTCCCGCAAGGGAAATTTGTCTTGCATTCAAAGAGCCAATACAACTATCTGAACTATCATAGTTATAGCATGAGCACATTTTCATGGGAGATGGTTCACTTCAGTTTGCATATATTTCTTCCATGGAACAACATTACATAACTATATATTTCACGGTTCGATACCAAATGTAGACGCGTCATCTAGATTGACAGGAGTGAAAGCATAATGTTTCCAACGACCACTTACACCACGCGATCAGCTCATCATGACGTGACTGAAGATATATATATATATATATATATTTCGCGAGGTAAAGTACTGTCGGCGTGTTTGATCTTTTGGCAAAGCTTCTTGGAAATCACAATTCAGTCTGACTCTAACTCTAGCGGGAACGAGTTAACATATCGTCTCTGGTCAATCACACTTCATTCCCTTACAGGAGAATTCCCCAGGGATACATAGTTGGACAGTTTCTGGAACATCTTCAAACCTATTGGACAAAATGATATTAGGGTCATCCATTCTGGGTTTTTGTTCTAATCACGGTAGATAGCCATTACCTATTATTCATGTAGTCACGTATATATGTAAACCAATATAGAGAGATGAGAAAAATGTTTGAAATCAAAATCATATTTAGTTTAAGGTATACATTTCTGAGGTAATTTTGTTCTCATTCCAATACATCCTATAACATACCTATACATGTACATGTAAATCTGACCCGTAAAGATCGGGTTAAAATTGATCTTCAGCAACCCATGCTTGTCGTAAGCGGCGACTAACGGGATCGAGTGGTCTGACTCGCTGACTTGGTTGACACATGTCATTGTATCCCAAATGCGTAGAACGACGCTCATGCTGTTGATGACTGGATTGTCTGGTTCAGAATCGATTGTTTACAGACCACGGTCATATGGCTGGAATATTACTGAGTGTGGCGTTAAACAACAGCCAGGCAACCCTCGTCTTAGGATGGACGAGTGGACAGTTTAAACCCAAGGCTACCCTACTGCCCTTGAGAATGTATGCGGAGTGTCATTCCTTTGCACAACACAACCAGAACACACACCTTTGATTTGTTTGTAAGTGATAGAACACAACACAACCAGAACTCACACCTTTGATTTGTTTGTAAGTGATAGAACGCAGTTTGTTGCGTTAGTCATCGACATGGCTTGTGTCTCCTATTAGTCATATGCGATGAGGTTCTCATGATTTGGCGAATAGAGGAAGAAAACATTAATTTTCTGTGGCACTTTTGATTTCCTACAGTATATGTATTGCTTAGAGAATAGGATATTTCATAATGTTATAGCACTGATTACTCTATTCTTTTAACGATAAGACGGTTTCTCGTATATCTTCTATTTCAACAGCAAAGTTTATCGTGACATGTGAAAATGTCAAAACCCTCCAGGAATTCCAAAATATGCCTATTACATTCACAATTTCCTAATGTAAATCTAATCGTGTATTTCCTTTATCGGCACGAGATAGTTTAATCCAAAACATAATGCCTCCTAACTACAGTGAAGCTCTCTACCTAAAGTCAGAAATTGAAAGAAAGTATCATGGGATTAATCGTTAAATGTACATTTTGTCATTGTTTATAAGAATGGCAATCGTTCCCCTATTCTGCACAGAATGATACTTGTAATTCGACGTTGTACACACGATTGACGTCCTAAGATAGACAAAAATCTTCATTAACTAGAAAGTAAGGAAATCTCTCACTGCGTAACGGGACCCACAAGTATTTGCTCAGTAAGATACAGAAAGTGCCTAGAATGAAACGAATTTGGGTTAATAGTCGGATGATAGCATCAAGACCTTTCAATGTTGCAAATAGCCTAATATTGGGGCACCTGCTTCCCATTCTGCCTGATAAAAGCTTTCTAAATAGGTTAGGGGATTCTCTTTGAATGGAACTCCTCGATAATCGTGTATCTAACACGCTAATCTTTATATAAAGGCTGGCCATATAAGACGTTTTGACACGCGCTATATGACCTTCAAACGTGGAAAAAGAGCATGCGCGGGCAACCGTCAAGATGTATTCTGGCGTGTTCCTCCCTAATGTGGGTTACACTGTACAGGACACTTCCTCTTCGTTGACGAGGACAGCAAATCAAGTGTGTTTTACACTAGCACTTCATGTTCTTGGTAATAAGTAACGACAAGGTGGACTATTATTGGTCATTTAGTCATCTGATGATTGAACTCCATGATAAGATTTTTAACAGTATATATTGTGTATATGAGTGTTGATTTGTGTATATCGACACCCGATCCCAGTTAGTCAGGTATTTCGGCAAGCGCTGTGATCAGCTCGTCAAAAGGGAGTATGAACTCACACCAAGCACAATTAGCATCTCGCTTTTCGGGCATATGCGTGTAGGTTCGCAGAATGAATATAACTTCAATGACAACTTTGTGATAATCAAGTGGAAACTAATCACGAGTTCCCGGACACGTGGTTTAATAGGGCCTGATATTGTTCCGTCGGCAAATGAATCGTAGGTGACGATTAGATAATTGGGTGATTAGACTCGTTTGATTTCATTTGTAGGCGCTCATAATATCAGTCGCCCGTGTGGTTTTCACAGATTCGATTGCATCCCCTCTTTATATGGCTGCAATGCATGTGTACAGAAAACGTAATTACAGATATTCAGTGCTATAAAGGTTTACGTTTAAGAGATTAAGTTACTAGAGCGAATAGTGAAGATCTGAAATATTTATATATTGAAAGCCTGATTGTTTTGCCAATATTCCCTTAAACTCATAACATTCTGTGTTAAGTGATAGGGCAAAATGAAGCACTTAGACACTGCAGAATGTAAGAAATAGTGCAAATCTGGGCTCCTAACATATATACGATCCTTTTCATAATGGACACTTATTTGTGCAGAATTGCAACGATCTTTGAGTGAGGTCAACGACCAACCATTCCAATCTCGAAGTGTAGCTGGATAAACAAAAATTATAAAAAAGAACAATAGGTGGTTTAGCCATTTACAATACCGATTAATTGTTGATAATTTATATCGGTTGATTTATGAGGTAGCTATGGCAAACAACAGCAAACTGAACTGATTTTATCGCTGACAAGAGCATAGGAGCTTCGGTCATTTGGCCAACATTAGTTAGAGTTCCTTACAGAAACCATTGACTAGCTGCAACGGTGACAGGTGCCATAGCTTACAACCTGACAAAATTATATGACTTCCAAATGGAAGGCAATTCTGTCACAATAATAAAAAAAATGGGAAATGTGCATGCGTCGAGAAACTGAAAACCACCACGTGAAAGATCTGCAACCATTCCCGAGGGTATTTGGCTTTAATACCCTCGGGGTAAGAAACGTTTATGGACATATTAATGAAAAGTTAAAATTGACCTCTTCAGTAAAGTTTGAAATGTTAGTTGAAACATATACCATCTTCTGAAGCCTTGTCAGACGCAACAACAACTTAGGACGATGCAAGGAATGCACATCTATATTTTTATCTTTGAAGACATGAGTAGCCTCTTGGATGAAATTTGTGTTCTCACGCCAGGATGATGTGTATGAATAGAAGTTAGGAATTCTGTTGTTATTTAGCCCCGTGCGTTAAATGCTATTTACTCTCTCAAATTTCAACGTGTTTGCTGCCAAGATCAGCGTCTTGAAGAAAGAACTACAAGCTTGATACCTCGTGTTGTTGGTGCGAGACATATAATATCATAATCCCCAAGCCTCGAAGCGTAAATATATATTCTGTCGCAAATGATTATTGATTGTATTGACTAAATCCAAATTGGTTGTGAAACCGGCAAAGGCATCCCTTGCAAATAGTTACAGTTGAATAACTTTTCGTATTAACTGTAAAACCGAAATGTATTTTCAGTTCTTTATATCAAATCTTTCAAATCGGGCCGGTTTCACATTTCAAACGACATTTTACTTATAACGATTGCCCTCGCAATAATGGATCCATTTTTCTCACGTTGTCATACTCAATATGTCAATTACGAGTGGGAGGGTGTTCCACATAGCCCTTTCTAGGAGGTTGGCTGCTACCAGGCATTCGCTACAAGAAACTCAGGAACACTTCGAGTAATCGTGAAAACATTGTACAATAGTTCTCTGAGAAAATGAGTGTTGGTTTAGGCCGCATTGAGCAATATTCAACCTTCAGTGAAGTCCGCTTACCAGTAGATTACTGTTTGCAAGGGTTTCAGACATACATTGAACCATGTTCATGATTCCTTAATATGGAAAAGTGTTAATCCTGACGAGAACGGAGTAATGGTATTTTCCTTCATATCACGAAAAGAGATTCCTGTGGCCAATGCCTGATAGGCCCGAAACAACTGTAGCATGAGCAAAGCAAGTTATATTCTAGTTTTATGTTTTACACGCAAACGACCATTAGTTATTCTCACACACTTAACGATATCCACCTGTTTCATATATACAATGGGTTAATGAAGGTCATTATCTAGCAGTAGTGAGTAAATGTTGTATTGAACCAGACGCAAAGATATCACAGCTGATGTAATCTTGTCTACGTTTGTCTGCAATAAGTAACTAATCCCGGACCAGACAAAGAAGTGGTCGGAGATGGATGACACAGAAACAATGAGATCGGCACTCACAGGACATTCTGCCTCGAATCCCAATTGGATAAACTTTTGATAGTATACACAACACATTAAGCTCAAACAACTTCGAAATACTTCTCACAGTTTAGCTCCTTTAAAAGTAAAATCATTGAATTTCTTGTATCAGACTCTTTGCGAAGTGACTTGGCTAGTGCATATTCCTGACTGGATACCTACTTGAAGGCCGAGTGAGATTTGATCACTGTGTGTGTTATTAATGGTAACTAGTATTTGAAGTCTCAGCTTCACTGATCTAGTCGGTGTGGCAGCGTACGCTCACCCTGTTAGTGAATGCCTGAGATCATCACTATTTCATAGGTCCCTAGTATGGTGATCTACCCTCAGTTGCTGGTGATCTATAGCCTGTTTTTTATATTGTAGAACTATGTATAGTATATATTTTTAAATCGCATGCAAGTGTTAAAGCTCTAACTGTGATATTCTAGTTCTCTTACTGTCCTTTGCAGACATATTTTAAGATAAAACATTATAAATTATTTAAATATGAACCTTTTAAGTCACGATATGGTTGAAATATTGCCAAAGTGACCATAAATGTTAACTCACTCACTCATGATAACGCACTATTTGATAGTGATTCATAAGCACATGCTCTTCCTTCGAATTTCAAGCTGTAACTCAATGTATGGTCTGGTCCAGAACACTCGATTGTTCACAGCGGGAATACTGCTGAATATGGCTTCAAACAAGCATACTCATGAAATAGTCAGAATTCTACAATCGACTCTGCTTGTATAAATTCTCTTATGAAAGTGGAATGGATTGTGAAGCGCGACTAGAGACAATATACAATATAACCTCACATTGCATTAAAGGCCAGACAATAGGGAAATAGATTATGCCCTGTAGATTCATATCCTATATGTGCTTAATCGTTTCTTTAGCAGCTTAATTTCGTATGATAGTATTCTGTGAAGACTTCAAAACTCTTTGTGCTTATCATCGTTTACTTTCCCCTCAGACGACAACTGGTAATAGATCATTCAAGTAGACATGTCCCTGGTGAATGTATGTTGTACATATATGTGACTCCTAAAAGGCTGCGGACATTACGTTTCTCATATACCATCCGTTTTACTCAACAGTCCATCCAAAATTGTCATCTGGTGTACTGTTCATGGCATATGTCATCCTTATGATGGTAAATTGTTTCCAGTTCTTCATCCAATGCACATGAGTATTGGAACATGGGAATAAACATCTGAAAGCTTTTCAACGTGGAGCTGGTGCTGGTCACCTTTGATAGCAATGGTTTAGTACTATTTCACTGTTTATACGACAGGATGTTATTCACAGCCCTGTTACACTTAACACTAATCTCCAAGCTGTTGCAGTGCGACTTATTCTGGGTGTAGCATTTACGTTATGCTCTCTGTATATTCCGCCTTCATCGAATCTTCAGCTGACTGATCTTCAATCACTCTATGATCAACTCCCAAAGCCATGTGTTATTATGGGTGACCTAAACGGTCACAACCCACTCTCGGGCAGTACTAACACTAATACTAAAGGCAAAATAATTGAAGATTTCATTTCTAATAATGACCTGTGCATATTTAATGATGATTCAAGCACCTATCTGCATCCTGCAACTGGCACTTATTCTTCTCTGGATTTGTCTCTTGCAGATTCTAACCCCTGAATGAATTTGATTGGTCTGTTCATAATGACCTTTGTGGAAGTGACCACTTCCCAACTAGCCTTTCAGAAATAACTCCATCTGATTCTCCATCGTATACAAGATGGAACTTTTCGAGGGCTAACTGGTCTTTATATCAAACTATATGCAAATCGAAACTGCGACCTGAATGTTTCAGTGATATAACTGATCCCATTCAAACTTTTGCCGACGTTTTAAATGAAATAGCTGATGAGTGTATTCCCAAGTCCTCTACGACTCCACGTGTACGAAAACCATGGTTTAATACAGATTGTAGACAAGCCAGAAAAGCGAGGAAAAAAGCCGAGCGTTATTTCCGCCATCATCCAACTGTCCATAACTTAAATAAATGTAAAATACTCAATGCAAAGGCGCGTCGTACCTTTAAACAAAACAAACGACAATCTTGGAGAAATTATGTCTCCAATATTAATTCACGCACACCAATCTCTAAGGTATGGAACATGGTTCAAAGAATTAACGGCAAAGGTTCAAAATCTGCTGTTCACCATCTTAAAGATGGCGATAATTTAATAACTGACAAATCTAAAATTGCAGATAAAATTGGCGAAACTCTTGCCAAAAATTCATCATCGGCAAATTATGTCCCTGAGTTTCAGAGATATCAGAAGCAACAGGAAAAGACAAAACTTAATTTCGAATCACATAACGGTGAAGATTATAATGAAGTGTTTTCATTACATGAGCTACATACTGCTCTTGAGCAAGCTCATGACACTGCAGCGGGTGATGACAATATACATTACCAGCTACTGAAACACTTACAGGAACCATGTCTGATGACACTTTTAGATATATTTGACCAAATATGGACGTCTGGAGAATTTCCTCCGTCGTGGCGTAATGCCATTGTAGTCCCTATACCAAAACCTGGCAAGGATCATACAGATCCGTCGAATTACAGGCCGATCTCTCTAACTAGCTGTGTTTGTAAAACCATGGAACGTATGGTGAATAATAGATTAACTTGGTATCTTGAAACCAATAACCTTAAAACAAATATTCAATGTGGTTTCAGTAAAAACCGTTATACCATTGATCATTTGGTACGTTTAGAATCCTTTGTTAAAAATGCTATAGTAAATAAACAACATGCGGTATCAATTTTCTTTGATCTTGAGAAAGCTTATGATACGACCTGGAAGCATGGCATTTTGAAGGATTTACATGATTTTGGTTTGAGAGGCCGTATGCCTCTTTTTATATCACAATTTTTAAAAGACAAGCAATTTCAAGTCCGAGTGGGTTCTACCCTGTCTGACCATTATAATCAGGATCAGGGTGTTCCACAAGGAAGTATTTTGTCTGTCACATTATTTAGCATTAAGATTAACAGTTTATCCAAGGTTTTAAACGATTCAATTGATGGATCACTTTTTGTGGATGATTTTAATATTTCTTGTCGCGGTAAAAATATGCATACTATTGAACGGCAACTGCAGTTGTGTTTAAATAAAATAAATAAATGGTGTCTTGAAAACGGCTTTAAATTTTCTAAATCCAAAACTAATTGTATACATTTATGCCGTAAATATAAGCCTCATAAGGACCCAGAACTATCTTTAAATGGCACTCCCATCAAAGTTGTAAAGGAGGCCAAATTCCCATTTAACATTCCTGCCACATATTAAATCCCTTAAAGCTAAATGCCTGAAGGCACTCGATTTGTTAAAGGTTGTCTCCAATTCAAAGTGGGAGGGGATCAAACTACCCTCCTTCACTTATACCGATCATTGGTACGATCTAAACTTGATTATGGCTCGATCGTATATGGCGGAGCCTGCAAAAGCAACCTTAAACTACTTGATTCTGTTCACCACCAAGGTCTAAGACTTTGTCTTGGATCATTTAGAACTTCTCCAGTTGATAGTCTCTATGTTGAGGCAGATGAGCCTTCTCTTTCCCAACGCCGTATTAAATTATCTTTACAATATATTACCACACTATATTCTAACAAGTCTAACCCTTTTATTTCTTCAATCCTCTTTATGAGGATTTGTATAACAAAAAGCCTTCTCTTGTTCCGCCTCTTGGGCACAGAATTAAACCAGTGCTTTCTGCTGCCGGAATTGAGCTGGAGAATATATCTCCTTCTCGTCTTCTTTTCTCCTCCTTGGCAATTGGTGAGGCCAGACGTTTACTTAACATTAACCACATTTAAAAAATCCGAAACAATGATTTACAATATAAACAACAAGAATTTAGTCAATTCAGAAATAAATATAATACATATAAATCCTTATTTACAGATGGATCCAAGGATGGTGGCATTGGGTCCAAAACAATGGCTTCTCGACTACCAAATAACAGCTCTATTTTCACAGCAGAAGCTAACGCCATATTAACAGTTCTTAAATATATAAATAAACACCGTAAATATAAACAATACATCATCTTTTCTGATTCTCTTTCGTGTCTTCAGGCTATTAAAAATATTTCTTGTAAACATCCACTTTTATTAGAAATTATTGAATTGTATAATCAGCCGGCTACTGGATATCGTCTTTTGTTGGTTACCCAGCCTCGTTGGCATTTCTGGGAATACAATGGCCGATCTTGCTGCTAAGGCAGCACTCAACAAATCTGTGACACCACTTCTTATTCCATACTCTGATTACAAAGCTAGCATTAGAATTTACATCAGTGATCTGATGCAAAAGAAGTGGGACACCCAAGTAGGTATTAATAAATTACATGCAATAAAACCTTATATTGGTTACACCTACTTGGGTTGTCAGTCCAGATTTTGAAGAGGTCATCATACGACGATGTCGTATTGGCCACACAAGATATACCCATGAGTGCCTATTAAAAGGTGAGGATCCTCCGTTTTGTATCCCTTGTGATGAAAGAATCACGGTCAAGCATGTCCTGCTTGACTGTGTTGAATATTCCATCACAAGGGATATCTATTTTAAAGTAAAAACTATGATGGATCTTTTTAGTAATGTAAGTTCTCATTTAATTATTGCATTTTTAAAAGAATTAAACTTGTTAACTGATTTGTAAATAGATACATATTTTATTATTGGTAGTTTAGATTAGTATCTGAGATTGTTAGTGGCTGTACCCTCAAAGGGGGTTGAAGTAGTGTAAAATTATTGTCCTCCTGAGAGGGTACGTAAGTCCCAAAACTTTGAAAGTCAATTTAAACTTACCAGGATTTTTAAACGTAGTATTCTTGTTATTTTAATTTTGGCTAACATTTCTTATAATCGCCAACGGCTGAAGGGATGGTGTAAATCCAACTAGGGTCCATGCAGGTAGCAAAGGTACTGTAAGTCCCCATGGTCCCTAGTATGGTGATCTACCTTCTGTTGTTGGCGATCTATAGCCTGTTTTTATATTGTATTGTCCCTATAGTGCTATTAGTTTTAAACTTTCCACGCTAGTTTAAATTCTAATTGTGATATTCTAGTTGTTTTACTGTCCTTCGTCGACAGGTTTTTATATTATACATATATTCCACTTCAAAATCAAATATGTTCTCGTCACGATATGGCTGAAATATTGCCGATGTGACGTTAAATAATAACTCACTCACTCACTCACTATTTCACTGTACAACATGTAACACCAGATAACGCCAGATATATAGTTTCAAAAAGACAAAGGTTTCTTTTACAGACATGTATCCAATACTAACTGACTGACTGACTGAGTTGGGTTTTACGCCGCTTTTAGCAATATTCCAGCAGCATCACGGCGGGGGACACCAGAAATGGGCTTCACACATTGTACCCATGTGGGGATTCGAACCCGGGTTTTCGGCGTTACGGGCAAACGCTTTAACCACTAGGCTACCCAACCGCCCCAACAAACATTAGGTTCACTTTAATCTGAACATAAGAGCAAATAAAAAAGAAATGAAGTATAAGGTGTTCATGATGGCCGCCGTTTTTCCAGTTTAGCTGTACCTCCATGTGTATTGTAACAAAGAACAGTTCAACCCTGCACTATTATAGTTAATGTATGAGCATATTTGGGTTGACATCAGCTTGACATTCCCATGGAATAATATTCCATAACTGTATACCTTTTCCAGGTCGATAATAAATGATTGATAGGAGTAAAATAAAAATGGTTTCAAGGACACGTTAGATCACTGTGTAGGTAATTTGAATATCGTCTTGACGTCAGCCCATTATAGCGAACCTTAATAAATCTAATTCATTGAAGGAAAAGGTTTTGTCGGCTTCGTTGATCTTTAAGCGAAGGTTTTTATAATTCAAAGCACAGTATCGAACTCGAACTGATCGGGCGTGAGTAAACATATTGCCACCTGTCCATCAGACAACATCACCCGCCAATAAGAAAATTTCGAGGGGATACGTAATCGTGTCTGTTTCTTCAAAACTGCAATGCTGTCAAACATGTTATCAAAACATATTAAGTTTAAGGTGAACATTTACGGAGGATATTTTTGTTCTCATCACGACCCTACGAAATTACTTAAGTTTACATGCTAATACGGACATAGATATGAACAACAGAAACACGATAAAACATCAATTATGGAGAAAAACCATGAAATATATGTACATAAACTATATCTAGAGAGCTGGAGCAAAGACAAGAAACTTCAATACTTAATCAGTCAGTTTATTGCATGAAGGCCAGAGGCCCATATACAAAATAAATATGTATAATATGTACAGCGAGATAGTCACTTATTCTCTTTATTTTTCAAGTGAATCACTTTGTTCGTCAAGCATGTACACTAAAGGTTGCGTATGTTTATGTCGCTCTCCCCTGGTTTCAGCAATATCAGCAAAATCACGACGAGAGAGTCTGCAATTGGTCGTCATACAACGTACCTTTACAGGGAACCAGGGTGTTTGGATTGACGAGCGAACAATTTATCCATAAGGCTACCCTACTGCTCTATAGCCTTTAGCGTGTATACCGTGTCATCCCTTTGCACAGCACAACAAGACAACGGACGGGATTCATAGTAAGGGATCACAATACCTTTTTAAAAATGCATATTATCTGACGTGCAGGGCAATGAGACGCTGCCTAAGCCTTGAAGTGGAAGATGAAACTCGGGTACTTAAAGCATCAGGGCATACTTGGTTCATTTCCTTTGATGGTGTAATATAATGGCAGAAGATGGTTCAGAAATGTTCAATAATCTAATTACCAAAACTTCATTTATCCTAAAGGTCAAACGTACGTTTATTGGCCTGTAAGTGATGGAGACTATGTGAGGGTAGGTTCTGCAATGATTTAATATATTGGCAATTTTTAGGAACAGCGCATGTGCAGAGTAGCACTTGGATTGATATTAAATCGGTCAAAGGCATTAAAACAGCAAAGCAATGCCGTCATACCTGTCACTTATGCATTTTGTTGCGTTAATCGTCAAGGAGGTTAGAGTCTCGTGTTAGTCATGTTTACTGACGTTCTCGTGCTTTGGCGAACAGATGCAGAAAACATAACTTGTCCGTCACACTCTTGAATTCTGACAGTTTGTGTATTGCTCAGAGAATACTATGCTTCATATAGTTATACCACTGGTTATTCAAGGGTATGTACATCAAGATGGGTTTCTTTTCTGCTGATTATTTCTGCAGCTTGGTCTATCATGGAATTAGAAAATTTCAAAGTCTTTCGGAATTCCAAAATATGCATATTGCAACTACAACGTGTATTTCCTAATGTAAACGTTGATCGTGTAATTACTTTATCGGTGAATGATAGCTTTCCCAGCGGGCACACAACGTTGAGTCAACGTTTAATCAACGTTGAATTTTGGTTGTTTGGTTGATCAACCTTTCATAAACGTTGATTCAACGTTTATCATGCTGACCAAAGAAAGTTAGTCGAGATTCGTTTAGTTGTCAACGTTGTTTCAACGTAAGGAACCAACAAAATGTCAACTAATTGCTTCCTTGGCAAATTTGATACATAATTCATATTGGTAATAGGTATCCAACTTAGCAACTATCATTTCGGAACATTAATTTCATAAAAGATCAAGATCGAGCTAGTGACAGATATAATCTTATATATTGTTTGATTGTGCATCGATCAACGGACGGAGATATTACGTAAATCGCAATTGAAAATGAAAACATCAATGATTTTAGGTATAAAGTTATCAGTTATCCGAATTGCATTACATTTGATATTTTCCCACAAAACTGTCAAAATCGTATAATTCCCGACAATTTGCTTTCAAACACATGCCAGATGTTGACCTTTCGATTGCCTCGTTTGGCCATATCCGGACATGCGCACAATTATCGCGCGCGCAAAGGCAGCTGATCGTTGTCAGTTCATTTTGGCGAAGTTCAACGCAATATCGTTCTATTTTCAACATCTCCACGGCATGCTGGTGTTTATTTGGTAGGTATGTCCTTCATGTATAATGAAAACGTAGGAATGTTGTTTAAATCTAGTAGGTCAATGTAGCAAGAAACTCCGAATTAGGGCTCATGTTTTATCTCACAAGGTTACCGGTATGTCACGTACATGTTTCTCAAAATTTAGTGGAAGCCCATGTTTCCTGAACTTGTTTTGTTATTTTTCAATATATTTGCATGCATATATTTGGCATTTTATTATATAATCCAATAAGATTTCCTTTCGTACCCATCACCTGATTTGAATTTTGCAAATATACATTTTCAAATAATCAATGAAGTACATCAATATAAGGGACCGTTCATAATTATATGGGAAGGGGAGAGGGCGTCATAGATATTGTACATGACATGCAGGGTGGGGCGTCACTTATTTTGTACATACACCCCCAAGCCATACATTATGAACGGTCCCTAAGTGAGTGAGTGAGTGAGTTTGATTTTACGCCGCTTTTAGCAATATTCCAGCAATATCACGGCGGGGGACACCAGAAATGGGCTTCACACATTTTGCCCATGTGGGGAATCGAACCCGGGTCTTCGGCGTGACTAGGCTACCCCACCGCCCCTAACGGTCCCTAAGGGCAGCTATACAAAATCGAATAGAATTTATCAACATTTTATATCGCATCACATTATTATGAACATTTGTTCGTTTGAATAGATCTATCAGTAAATTATGCATTGAGCACGCTCTGAACCCTGTCAACATATACATATTATTTGGGTGGGGGTGGGGGTTGGAGAATGGCGAAAGGAAATCTTTCTCATATCATGCAACGAAAATTCGCATCAAAATGTAATGTGCAAGTCTTTGTTAAGGATGAAATTGCATATAATTTATTTAAACTTTAATTTATTTACAAAATGTGTAACTTCACTAATGATTCTTTGATGGGACAATTAACAAAACTGCACCCACAGACTTTCATTCTTACACTTGTTTGGAAGGGATGTGATGATTCATGTTTCTTAAAGGTTAAAATGTTACATACAAAAGAAGTAATTTAGTAACGAACATTAATTATGAAATAAGATATAATTTTAATGGAATTTGCAGAAATCTCATCTCCGAAGACTTGGTGGCAGCAATTTTGTGGATCACATAAAAGGAGCAATGCTAAGGTAACAAGTTTTTAACATTTCCCTTGTTTCCAGTATATCCACCGCAAAGTTTAAGAGAAAGATGATAATGCTCTTTCATTACCACCTGTTTTGAATATTTGTGATAATGTTTGGTCTTTTTTGGTGATAATAGTTGGTCTTTATCTTCATTTATATATTAAGGTTGATCATATAAGAGAATAATTTGACAATGATTTCTCCCGGAGATGTTTAGTTCAATGAGCACTCCCCTGCTTGGCGCCATATTGTTTTTCGCCGTAAAGAGCTGGATGCGAGATAGTATGCGAGAGGACAGAAGTCATAAATTTATAGAGATATATAGATGTTTATGGCTGGGAGACACACTCTTCAGGTATTTGGTCACCTGTAGAATTTGAATATGATGTTTTTTTTATTATTGTCAAAGTGTAGGTTTTTGATTATTTTGCATTTAAATGTGTGTGCAGTGAATCATACTGAGATTTGGAAGAGTCCATTATTTAGAGTACAGGTATTGTTAGATATCAGCATTTTATGTACATGTCCCTTGTCAAGATCATCTATCGAGTATATTAGAGAGAAGGTGTATATTTGTAGTGTATTAAATCAGAGTTATTTTCAGTGTATGACCTACATTTCAATATGTTTTGGCCACCTGTCACCCCTTTGGTCAAATAGAGTAGGACTTCCATTTCTAGGAATTGAGAGTCAGTGATACACTGTTTCCAAGAATTTGCGTGTGCCAGCGATGTTTGTTTACGAGTACATTTAAGTCTTTTTGAGTGTAGATTGGAGTTGTAAGAGATGTTATTCAATATCTTATTATTCAGGGCATGATAGATTATTTCTGGCAGTGTAGATTTTAATCTCATTATTTTATTGTTCATGATTCAGAGAAGCATATAGTTATGACGTCGCAGATATTATACGCACACATAATTCATTATATGAGAGATTTTCTAAGCGTTCCTATAAGAGATTAAGTGTAAACATTTCTGAATTACGAAGAAGTGATTTATCTGAGTTTTATGAGTGTACAAATAACAAAGAGAGAGAGAGAGAGAGTAGATAATAGGGAATATATTGTATACTTATGAGAGCTCATTATTGTTTTCAGAACTCCATGATCCATACTTCCTTGTGTTTGGGAACAAATGGTGTTGGAAGACCTCCCACAATTGTTCTTTGACCTGTGAACCACCACCCATTTTGTTTTCTTATCATTTAATGTAAAATGGCTTTTGTTACAATTTATGACTCCTGTTAGTAAAATTGCTGTAACAGTACAACTCCTATTTAATTTGAAATACAACTAAATAAATAAACTAAATCTGACAGAATAACAAAAATCTTCCATTGTTTTGCAGGACAATATCAAACGATTTGATGTCAAGAATGAATGTTGATGGGCAAAACGGCAAGTTTTCTTTTAAGAATACAAGGTTGTATTCAATCATCTCTGGTAAGTTAATTACCAAATGCAGCATTTTCATCATGACCATAGCAAATAATATATGACAGTAAAGCATCGTCTAATTCATCCTAATTCATAGTCTAATTGAATAATCAACTTGCAATTGAGGATTTTCTTTGAAAATGTTTAAGAAAACTTCCATTCCTTTAGTTGAAAATATAAATTGTTTACACTTTTCGTCATATTTTGTATTGATGCTGTTCATATGTTCACATGCCAAGTTACAGCAGTGAAATGAACCATTCAAGTGATTGATTAAACAAATACTTGAATCATTTAAGACAATATATCTTCCATATAAATTATTCATGTATTTAGATATAAAATTTTAGAATGTGTCCTATCTCATGGGAATAAGATGGGAATGCATCCGAAGCAAATTTCAAGAAAGAGTTAGGAACGTTTCTGCAGTATCCACCTGACCACCGGGCAGGGAGTGGCAGAAAGAAGAGGAGCTGATAATTGTGTTTTTGGAGTTGTAATTGTGTTGAAAAATCTGAACTGTGGTATTGAAATTGGTGGCGTAAATGTCAGTTTAATGCTATATGCAGATGATATTGTGTTATTAGCACAATAGAGATCACCTACAGACTATGTCATGTGTGATGTTTTACATTATGCTTTAAACCACGTTTCTCGGTGTGCGTGTGTGTGTGTGTGTTCATAAAGATTTCATGAAAAGTGACTTGTTTTATGTGCTGTCTTCAGGTATAGTTCCTGGCCATCTTGGATCCCTTTCATGGTGAAAGTAATTGCATTGTGTCTATTCAGGGGTTTGTCTAATAGCTGAAATTCAGACAAAATGTCTTCTCGGCACAATTTCCACCTTTTCAAGATAACAATACAACAGTAAACAGTTTTTCTTAATTTGGAATACTCTTTTCTTCTTACTGGAATTATACGTCCAACTGACATAAAACTTAAATGAACATTATATTGAATGTGGAATTTTAACCAAGTATTTTATCAGGTAAATATATTTACTGCAATTTTCTGTTTGAACACTGTTTATTGCAGGTAGCTTTTTTGGTATTTTAGCTGGATGCATGAGTTCGGTGCTACTTTAGTGTAGTTTAAAGATGAAGTGCGAGTCTATTTACAGGAAAGCCTAATACCTCCCAAACACAACCACGGAACAACCCATTTTCAACGTTAATAATATGTCAGACTTGACGTTGATTCCACGTCGGATATCTACGTCTGAAAAACTTTCATATACAACCACGGAACAACCCATTTTCAACGTTAATAATATGTCAAACTTCAACGTTGATTCCACGTCGGATATCTACGTCTAAAAAACTTTCATATACAACCTTTTTTCAACGTTGATAATAGGTCAAACTTCAACGTTGATTCCACGTTGGATATCTACGTCTAAACAACTTTCATATACAACTTTTTTTCAACGTTGATAATAGGTCAAACTTCAACGCTGATTCCACGTCGGATATCTACGTCTTAAAAACTTTCATATACAACCTATTATCAATCTAATTTTAACGTTGAGGAGCAGCCTATTCTCATTCTCTGGGTTCATCCACAACATGCTACAGTGAAACTAAAGCCAGGAATAGAAAGGAGGTTATAAATATTCGTTGATTATAATTGTTGTCTCAGTGTAGGGTGATACCCTGTTCTGTTCAGAATGAACAGAATGTCAATTCGACGCTACATCTATGATTGACGTCTTAAAATAAGCAACATTCTTCAATAACTAGAATGTAAGAAAGTCCCTCATTGTGTAACGGGACCCACAGGTATTTGCTCAGTAAGATACAGAAAGTGCCTAGAATAAAACAAAGTTGGGTTAATAGTCGGAAGATAGCATCAAGACCTTTCAATGTTGCAAATAGCCTAATATTGGGGCACCTGCTTCCCATTTTGCCTGATAAAAGCTTTCTAAATAGGTTAGGGGGTTCTCTTTGAATGGAACTCCTCGATAATCGTGTATCTAACACACTAATCTTTATAGGAAGGCTGACCATAAGACGTTTTGACACGCGCTATATGACCTTCAAACGTGGTAAAAAGAGCACGCGCGGGCAACCGTCAAGATGTATTCTGGCGTGTTCCGCCCTAACGTTGTTACACTGTACAGGACACTTCCTCTTTCTTTAATGAGGACAGCAAATCAAGTGTGTTTTACACTAGCACTTCATGTTCTTGGTAATAAGTAACGACAAGGTGGACTGTTATTGGGCAGTTGGTCATTTGATGAGGAAAATCCGTGATAAGATGTTCAACATCATCATTTGTCTTGGCAATAGGACCAGTTGTGAGTACTTGAAGCAGGTTGATGTGATCGGTATTAGTTACCAAAGAGATATGACCGCAATGGCAAGCATGTGAATGGCAAAAATTGAATTTAGTCGGGAGGTCACGGACAGTTGATTTTAAGGGCCTTTGCCAATATTGCGATATTTCTGGATTAGGACTCTCAGTTGACGATTGCGTGACTCTCTTAAAATTAGTCACCAGTGTGGCTTTCCCAGACTCGATTGTTGACAACCCGACTTCATATGGCTGCAATACATGTGTAGAGAATCATAGATATGCAGGGATATACAAGCTGAATTTGTCCATAGATAACGTTACTAGCGCGAATAGTGAAGATCTGAAATGGTTATATATAGACAGCCTTATCTTTGCAAACATTTCCTTAACTCATACCGTTTTGCGTTAGGTGATTAGGTGATACAGAACGATATAGTAAATACTTTAAAACCTTACATGCAACAATATACGATTATTTCCATAATGGACGCCTAATAGAACAGAATGACAACAATCTTGGATTGAGGTCAAGGGTAAACCGTTTCAGTCCCGAGATGTAGTAAACCGTTTCAGTCCCGAGATGTAGTAGGATAGACAAACCAGGTGGTAGTGAAATAGGTGAGGTCGCCACTTTACAATACCACCTAACTGTTCATAGTTTGTTCATCTTATGAAAGTCTGAGTGAGTCAGTGTTTTTGTAGGGGGTAGTTATGCCAGTGCTACTGAAGCAACATCAAACACCTGACTAGATGACGATCGAGCCTTGGCCATTTCGCCAACATCAAATATAATTTCTCGCTGTATCAGTTGACCCGCTGCTGTGGTGATAGACAACACAGCTGACAGTCTAAAGGAATTATCTGGCTTCCAGGCGACTCTTTTACAAAAATGTGTTATCAAACTTCTGGAAATGTACTTGCGTCGATAGACCGAAAATCACCGCGTTAAAGATCTGCATCCAATATTCGCGAGAGCATTTGACTTTAAACATTTTAATTGCAATTATTACTTCACAATGTGTTAAATGTATGGAGTGTTGTTGTCAGATGATGCACACTATTCATCTCAGGGACGTTTGCATGCGTTTCGATCACTGCCCAGATGCAAAAGACAAACATTTTTATATCCGTTTGACCCTTAGAATCTACCATTGACCACCGTCAAAGCAATCTAGTTGATGAGAACAGTAAAAGTTCCGTATAGAGTACATGTACGACTGGGACCCGTGAAAGTCCGGGTTAGAATATTGATCTTCAGTAACCCATGCTTGTCGTAAGAGGCGACTCACGGGATCGGGTGGTCAGGCTCGCTGACTTGGTTGACACATGTCATCGGTTCCCAGTTGTGCAGATTGATCATGCTTTTGATCACTGGATTGCCTGGTCCAGACTGATTATTTACAGACCGCCGCCATATAGCTGGAATATTGCTGAGTGCGGCGTAAAACTAAACTCACTCACTCACTCACTTACATGTACGTCTGGATGCTTTACGGGTAATGGTCATAAATATCCCACCTAGATTCAATAGTGCAGTAACAACATTCACAAAGGCAAGTTGGCTCAGTTGTTCCACTGACAGCCGGCGTAAATAGTCTATCAAGAACTTACATCTTCATACATTCTGACTGCCATTTCAGAGCACTGTGCTCTTGGAATGTTTTCAGCTTCTTCATCATTTTATCAGAGATAAGTAACTAAAGGTCCAGACATGTGTGTTAACCACGGACATTGAAGAGACTATGATGTTAACGTGTGGAGGATCCCTTTTTCATGATTACATGCCTCCACTACATGTCAGGGTTGATTCATAGATTTAAGAAAATAACCACACAAAGGAATATTTAAGGTACTAGCAGAATCACTTACGGTGCGCATATTAGTGCGTTATCGAGATTTAATTGTAATGTGTTGACACAGGGACGTGAGAGAGCTGTTAGACCCTTTCAATAATTTGTGAGGGTGTCTAGAGGCCTTTACCTTTGCCTGGTACTATCACACATTGCATAAAACAGTCCCAAGAAGAGCACTGTACCTAACGCATTTATCGAGAAATAAATGTATACCACGAGACAGGAGCTTACAAGACTCTTTTAAGTTATTGCAAGCAGCACGTTGATAATATTTTCTAAAGGTACTGTACATATATGCTAATAATATATAGGCTGGACAACTGCCTCTACGAAAGTCATTCTTGCTCTTTCTAAAATGTCAATTATTACAACTATCACTTCCACGACCCTTGTTGTTAAAACGACACCAGAAAGCATTACATGCCATGACATGTAGAAAATCATGATATGTCAACGCGCTACAAGGGTTCAAAGTCGAAATGCGATGGTCATAACGACAAGTACGTAAGTCCCAAAACTTTGAAAGTCACTTTAAACTTACCAGGATTTTTAAACGTAGTATTCTTGTTATTTTAATTTTGGCTAACATTTCTTATAATCGCCAACGGCTGAAGGGATGGTGTAAATCCAACTAGGGTCCATGCAGGTAGCAAAGGTACTGTAAGTCCCTATGGTCCCTAGTATGGTGATCTACCTTCTGTTGTTGGCGATCTATAGCCTGTTTTTATATTGTATTGTCCCAATAGTGCTATTAGTTTTAAACTTTCCACGCTAGTTTTAATTCTAATTGTGATATTCTAGTTGTTTTACTGTCCTTCGTCGACAGGTTTTTATAATATACATATATTCCACTTCAAAATCAAATATGTTCTCGTCACGATATGGCTGCAATATTGCCGATGTGACATTAAATAATAATTCACTCACTCATAACGACAAACCGTAAATTAAACGCAAGGCGTTTAAGAAACCTTTATGGACAAACTAACGAGAAGTTAAAATGTTTATACATCATACCATGTTGTGAAGCCTAAGACAACTCAGGACGATGCAAATGAATACACATCTACATTTGTATCTTTGTTGATGTGAGAAGGCTCTTGGATAAAATGTTGCCTTCTCGCGCCGAAGGTCTGCGATCACTGATAGGCATGAATTCATGGTAGGATTCTGGTGATATTTTCTTCTGGCGTTAAATGAAATCCACTCACTCACGAATGTCACCGAGTTTGCTGCCAGGAATAGCACCTTGAATAAAGAACTTCAAGGTTGGTACATTTGTTGTACCTCGTGTAACCCGTGAGAGACATATCACAACCCCCCAGTCAATATTCCCAAAGTGTAAGTATACATTCCAACGCAAATGATTTTTTTTTTATTGACTAAATTCACGCAATGGCATCCCTTGCAATAGTTACAGGTGAATTATGTTTCTTATTAGATGTAAAATCGAAATGTATTTTCAGTTTCTGTATTATAAATCTTTCAAATCAACCCAGGCTCATATTTCAAACAACCCTTCTACTTCTAACGATATGTCATCGAAACAGTTGATCAAATCTTCTCACGTTGTCATACTCAATATTTCAATTAAGGAGTCGGTGAGTGTTCCACATGGCCCTTCCTTGGAAGTTGGCTGATACTCGGGATTTGCTCAGTGAAAGTCAGGAACCAGGGGCGGATACAGCTTTTTGAGAAAGGGGTGTGTGTATGTTGCACACTACTGAGAGAAGGAGGGCTGCACATTTCATTTTCACCCGAGTTTCAATGGTCACTTAACAAACATTCAGCATCAAGGGGAGGATCAGCCTATGGGAACACTTCGAGTAATAATGAAAACATTGCACAATGTTACATTAGCTGAATAATGGCCGTGGATTGCCTTTTAAAGTCGGCCATATTACAAATCGGAATTGAAACATTTGTATATATCTTACATTTAATTTCTGAGTGAGTGAGTACATATTTATTGTTACGTCGACAGCATTTACGCCATATCCTGACTAAATTTTGTTTCCAATTTTAACGTATTAATTAAAATCAGCGACGGCTGCATGAATAAATGGAGCCTTTTCGGGAAGGTAACAGGCTGACGATACCCACGACAAACGACTTGAGACAATGTAAACTCACATTGCATTAACGGCCAGACGAGAGGAAAGAAAATTATGCCCAGAGGATTCATATCCAATATAAGTGTAAACCGTTTTCTGAGCAGCCTAGTTTCGTTTAATAGTATTCTATGACGACTTAAAAAATCTTAATGTTTGTCATCGTTTGCTTTCCCCTCACACGGCAACTGGTAATAACCAAAATAGATAATTCCTGTAACGTGTCCCTCGTGAATGAATGTTGTACATATATGTCGGTCCTAAAAGGCTGCTGGCAGTAACGTTCTCATATGACCATCCGTGATGATAAACAGTCCATCAGGAAGTGCCATCTGCTGTACTCTTGATGACATATGTCATCCTGGTGAGGGTAAATTGTTTCCAGCTCTAAATCCATTACACGTGTGTATTGAGACATTAGAATAAAAATCATTAGAACTTTACAACGTCAAACCAGTGCCGGACACTATTACTGTCGTCTTTCGGTGGTGTCCAGTCGGCTTACTCCGCTATCAATGGGTACCTTTGACAGCAATGGATTAATGCTATTTCACAGTAAAACATGCGACTGATCACTCCGCACATCCTTCCCAAAAGATTACTGTTTTTACCTTCAGGTACATACATCAATGCTTAACAACAGTTAGGTACACGTTAATTTGAAAACTAACTAACTAGTATAAGATGTTCACTTTTGCTGCCGTTATTGAACTTTCAACTTTGTTCTACCACCATGAACAGTGCAATAGAGAATATTTTGCCCTGAAATATTATCGCGATATATAGTATGAAAAAATTTGGATGGAAGATGCTGGACTTCCGCTTGCCATATTTGTTTCCATGGAAACTATTATAGAACTCGATAAAATGTTCACAAGGGGACGTTAGATCACGTGGTAGGTAAGCTGAATAGCATCATAACGTCACCCATCATGACGTACTTTAATGTACTGTCGGCGTCTTTGATCTTTTGACAATGCTTCTTGGAAATCACAATTCAGTCTTACTCTCACTCTACCGGGAACGAGTTAACATATCGATACTTGTCAATCAAACTTGACGCGCCTACAGGAGAATTCCACAGGGATACATAGCCTGCCATTTTCTGGAAATCTAAAACCAGTCGGATATTTTTCAAAATAATATTTAGTTTGAGGTCAACGATTCTGGGGCTGTTTTTGTTCTAATCGCTATAAATAACTATTACCCTCAATGGTATATAAAAATACGGCATGGGCTAGAGCAATATATTTGATATTAATATCATATATTAAGTTCTGGTTATAACTTTCTGTGTTATTTTTGTTCTCATTACCCTACATCACTATTACTTACCTATACATGTATTTTACTCATAAGAAAAAATTAGTTACTAGAAAACGTTAATTATGGAACAAAAATATGATAAAACATTAATTATGGAACAAAAATATGAAATTGTTGTCACAAATATGTCTGAACCTAGAGCCGAGACAGGAAAAAATATGTTCATTCTGTTCAAATATATTAAGGGATGTTATTTGTTATAGTAAATACACATGTTTGTACTTCTGTAGTAAATTGCCTCCTATAGTTTCATTCCCTGTTTGGTTTGGATTCTAGCAATGCAACATAATGTGTATTTTTGGTGTAGTGATTGTGTATAGACAATTGCTTTCATCTTAGTCATTAAAATGGGATACTGTTCTTGTGTTATATTAATATTCCTTAACGGAAATCTATTCGTTTGTCAAGCACAGCATATGCATTAATAAATGAATGTAAATGTGGTTAGTCGCCGCTATAGCAATATCAGAAATACTAAGACGGGGGATTTCTAGAACTGGCCTTTACACCTTGTACCTTTACAGGGAACCCGTGTGTTGGGAGAGACGAGAGATCACTTTAACCGCAGGGCCACCCAAACTGCCCTTACAACGAGGAAATGGACAGGGCTCATAGTAAGTGATCACAACATCATTGAAAATCCCTGGTATCTATCATGCAGGGCAATGAGACGCTGTCTAAGCCTAAGTGGATCGAAGGATGAAACGTGGGTACTTACTGCGGCAGGGAAGGCAGACATTAGGTGAAGTCAACTGGGTTCCTTTCCCTCTGATGCTGTAATCTAATGATAGAAGATGACCAGGAAGTGTTCAATAATTTGATTAGCAAAACTGCATTTATCCAAAAGGTCAAACTTACGTATATTGGCTTGTAAGTTATTGAGACTATATCAGAGTACGTACGGCAGTGATTTAATATACTGGACATTCTACAGGACCCGAACATGTGCAGAGTAGCACTCAAACTGCTATTGCATCAGGCAAAGACATTACAACAGCAAACTTAAGCAGTGTCGTCATACCTGTCACTTATGTAGTTTTTGCATTTATCATCGGGAGGGCTTGAGTCTCGTGTTAGTCATTGACCAACTCGTCAGTGGCACTCGTGAGTTCCAACAGATTATGTTGCATAGAAAATGATATATTTCGTATCGATCTACCGGTGATTACTATAGGGGATATATTCTCTATATCATCGGAAAGCTCGATCCTGTCATGATAAATGTTCAAAGCCTCCAGGTTTTTCCAAATATGCCTACTGCATCCACAAAGTGTATTCCCAAAAGTAAAATTTAGTCATGTATTTTTTGTATCGGTACATGGCATCTTTGTGTATGAGAATGGCAGTCGTTCCTAAGTTCTGTACAAAATGAAACGTGACAATTGTCGTTGTACCCATGATTGGCGTCCTAAGACAACAACATGTTCTTCATCAACTGCGCAAGTAAGAACGTTGATTACTATGTAAGGGGGCCCACAAGTGCTCAGTAAGATAAAGAAACTGCCTAGAATGAAACGAATTGGTGTAATAGCAGGATAGTTGCATCAAGACCTTTCAGTGTTGCAAATAGCCTAATATCGGGCACCTGCTTCCCAGTTTGCCTGAAATGAAATGAAATGTAAGGACAATAAAGTACCTAATGAGACCCGAATGAGTTTCAAGATACCGAGTTGTACCGATGTTGGTCGAGCATGTGCCGATCACTTGACACCTACATGCGAGGTACGCGCAGAGGTTACTGGGCCTTGAAGAGCCTTTTTCACGAACGTTGACATACATTAACAAATATAATTATTACAAGTGGATCACTTTTCGAAAGCACAGTTTCATATCAGTGAATGTTACATCATTTTTTTAAATTTTGGGTGGACAGTATGTATTAGAAAGCATACTTGTCACTTGTTACTTGTTGTAGAATGAAATACGGACAATCATACGGACATAGAGGATACTAAACGATCTTCCGTGTAATGCCATTTTTTTAAAAGAGTTAATGATTTGGTATCAAACGAGCGATTTCAAGCTAGTATGATACTAAATCTTTCACGAGTTTAATAAAAATGGTTTTCACAGAAGCGAGTTTAGTATTCTGTTTATTACGTTCCAACATAAATTGATAGAAACTGCCTACTAAAAGTGTGATGACTTTCATCTTTCCGCGAGTCAAGAAAGGTCTAATACCATTGTGACAGAAGTATTAGCATTGTGACGTCATAACTGTAAAACATTATGACGTCATACGTCTAGCGGTATTACACTAATACCCGTAGTTGACGTTTGTACTGAAACGAAAAACTGCAACCCTAAGAGACGCAGGTGCATCATGGTGTTCTGCGCATGCTGAGCCCTCAATTGGAGGGGCATAACGGGCACATCGTGAGTGATAACGGCAGCATAGGCGACGTAATAATGACAAGATTGACATCGGTTCATCGCAATAATGCAATGACGAGATTGCAAACAGGAACAACTCAGCAAGCTGTGGGAAGGCACTTTGGGGTATCCAGACATACCTTCTCTGCTTTGTGGGCACGGTACAACACTACTCAAAGTGTTAATGACATTCCATTATCAGAGCAACCACCATCGACACAGATCGATACCGCTTGGTCATCTCAGAAATCGAACCGCAACAGCAACAGCCACAGCGCAACACATCCCTGGACTACAAAGACTTTCCGACCAGACTGTTGAGAGATTCAGGAGTTTCGCTACTTGACCTATGCAAAATAACGTTTTGACTTATGTTATTAAGTTATGATAGACACACACGTGTCTATTGACGTCGAGGAGAACATTTTGCTCTAACCTGCGTGCAACAAGTAGATCGTCTTGGATGTGACAGTGTAATGGGTTTGGGCAGGAATTAGGTTTGGTGGTATTACGGCTATTGTACATGTTGGAGGTGCACTGCCGGGTATCGTATATCGAGATAAGGTAATGCGACTTGCAACACGTGGTCTGGCGTTATCATCTTGGAACAGTAAACGTTTGACGGTGATCTTGGGAATGACGAAGTGTAAAAAACAGGTTTGTCATCTACTGGATGAACTGGATCAGCGTGTCTTGCAGGAGGAATCAACAGACACTTCTGCAATTTCTTATGGCAAAGCAGCATGAGTGGCCGAACATTCCACAACATGTTGAGGAACGTTTAATTGTTCCCATTCGTCGCTGCTATCGAGCTGTCATCAGGGCTCGTGGTTGACATTTTGCAAGCTACTCGTCCACAGAGAGCAATCCACAAATGGAATCTCACTCTTAGTACTCAAGTGTGTAAGTTCACAGAACAGGCGAATATAACCTAAATGGCAATTTCGAATAATGAGGTTGACATAAGTCACCAACATTTGATTTCTTAAATACGCTATGGTAAATGCTGTATCATTGAAATTCGGATTCGTTTAGGATCTTAGGCTCAGTGACTCCATATCATTCTACCCCGACATCGCTCCTAATGTGGCGTTCGCAGACCCGTTGGTTTACTTCCCGCCTTCATATAACTGGGATACATTTTACCATGTATTGCTAGCATGATATCCGATATTTAGTGTTGTACAAGCTGTAGTAGTTCATAGGTCGTGTCACAGTCAGAACTAGTGAGAATCCGGAATAAGTTTGTAGCCACAGCCTGTATTTTTGTGATAATGTTCTTTTACCCCATACCGATATGCAATTTTGGTGCATATGAAAATGTTATATCATCAAACACTTATTCAGTGCTTATAGAATATGAAGTTGTCCATTGATTCGTATCGCATGGTGTTAATTACTGGATTGTCTGGTCCAGACTCGAGCTTTACAAATCACATCGCACAGCTTTAATACTCATGATATGATCAGAATTGTACAATTGACTCTGCTTTAAGCAGAAATTGTTTGTGGACATGTGGTGAGTGAGTGAGTGAGTTAATATTTAACGTCACATCGGCAATATCTCAGCCATATCGTGACGAGAACATATTTGACACTGAAGTGGAATATATAAAAACTGGCTATAGATCGCCAACAACTGAAGGTAGATCACCAAATTAGGGACCATGGGGACTTACATTACTTTTGCTACCTGCATGGACCCTAGCTGGATTTATATCATCCCTTCAGCCGCTGGCAATTGAGGTCAAATTTAGCCAAAATTAAAATGACAAGAATACTACATTTAAAACAGCTGGTAAATTTAAATTTCCTTTGAATGTTTCGGGACTTACGTACCCTCTCAGGAGGACAATAATTTTACGCTACTTCAACCCCCTTTGAGAGGGTACAGCCACTAACAATCTCAGTTACTAATCTAAAGTACCAATAATAAAATATGTATCTATTTACAAATCAGTTAACAAGTCTAATTCTTTTAAAATGCAATACTTTGTGGACATGGAAAGTGTCTGTCGCTTCTACTATCGCGAATAGTGAGGATCTGAAATAGCTATATATTGACAATCTTATCTTTTTGCAAATATTATCTGACTTTAATTCAAACCATTCTGCATTAGGTGATAGGGCAAAAGATTCCGGAAACACTTTGAAACAACAGCATGTAAGAAATAGCGCAATAACACATCCGATTATTTTCATAATGGACGCCCAATTGAACAGAATGGCAACAATCTTTGACTGAGGTAAAGGATCCACTATCCCTACCACGAGGTGTTGCAGGACAAACACTCCAGGGGAGAGGTTAACAGCAATCTGGCCACCAACAATACCTATTAACTGTTCATAATTTGTTTCATCTTCAGAGAGTCAAAGTTGTGTCAGGGTTGGTGTATGGGGTAGCTGTGTCAGTGCTGCTCGACAAACATCAAGCTGATTCTATTCCTGAAGAGATGATGAGGGCCTTGGCCATTTGGCCAACATCAGATAGAGTTTCTCGCTGTATCAATTGACCCGCTGCTAGAGTGATAGGACCATAACTGACAGCCTAAAGGAACTATCTGACTTCCAAATGGCTGTCGACTCTTCGACAAAAATGTTATTAAACCATTGTAAAGTTGTATGCGCCGATAGAACGAAAATCACCACTTGAAAGATCTGCAACCAACATCCTGAGGGCATTTTGCTTTAAATCATTTTAAATGCAACTGTGATTAAAAAGATATATGGATTGTCATTATCAGATGATGCATGATCTTCGTCTCACTGATGTTTACAACGTTTCGGTCGTATTCTCAAATGCAAAGATACATATTTATCAGTTATTACAAACAAACAATTTTAGATCTAGACTCGTCTAGATCGGATCCTTCTCTCAATCGCCCTGGTCCTGTTTGTTGTCGCCGCTGTCGTCGTTGTTCTTGTTGATTTCAGTATATAAATGTAACATATGAAATCCACACAGCAAGGGGATTTTATCCAAAACTATACAAGCCACCTATGTCGATTTTCTTCAGTATTATATACAAATGGAACGGTACAGACAAACATTTGACACGACAGTGCAGGTTATTATAGAGGGCATGGAAATGTGGCAGTTTTAAAGGTTCCAGCCAATGCTATTCCACCCTGGTCAGAGTCAGTCGTACAGCAGTGATATAGCCAGGTTGGTTCATTTGTTCCACTGACAGCCAGTGTAAATAGTCTATCAGGAGCTTATATGTTACATGAAAACTGATTGTGATCTCAGCATATTGTGCCCAAGGGTATACGACAGACCTCTCGGTGGAAGCTGTAGCAACTCTGACGAGTTTTCGGCGTCTACAGAATTTGTCAGACATATATAATTAAAGGTCCAGACATGTGTAAACTACGGGCATTGAGAGACCATCATATTAACGACTGCAGGATCCCTTTCTCATGATTACATGCTTATCCTGCATGGTTGATTCATAGGTTAAATAAAAGACGACCACAGAAAAAATAGTGAAGATATTAGCAGCAGTACATAGGGGACGGACATTAGTGCATGATATTAGCGGATATTAACGGCTATGTGATGACGTTCTGAAGCGAGGGAGGTGTTAGACATTTTCAAAGCTTCTTCAAGATTTTTAAAAAGACATACGAAAGGTCTGGACGCGTGGATAGTTCGGACATTGAAGAAAGCATGATATTAAGTTGTGTAATTCCTTTTACCAAGGTTAAATGTCTCCATTGCTCTTATCGGTCGGTTAATAGTTTTCAAAAACAGTCCATTGAAATAATATTTAAGGTGTATGCAACATTACACAATGGAGAATATTAGTGCATTATCGAGATCAAATGAGTATTGTTTTACGTCGCTTTTAGCAATATTCCAGCAATATTCCGTCGGGGGAACAGCTGGAATGGCTAAAAACATTGTACCCATGTAGGGAATCGAACTTGGGTTTTCGGCGTGACGGGCGAACGCTTTAAAATAACCTGGCTACCTTACTACCCTATTATCGAGGTGAAAAGACTATGTTATGACGCAGAGAAGCGAGAGAAATTGTTTTCGGAACCTTTCAATTACATGTCATTGATGATTTGCGTCCCTTATCGTATCTAGTACAGCCTGTGTAGTGTTGATTCTGCCCAAGTTGAAACCAGTGCAACCAACCGGAACCGGAAGTGTAAAACCAACAAACAATAAAGCAAGGTTGTATGATGAACAATTGTATTCCAACACCAACCTAGTTTACAAATTATTACAAATGTCGACAAAGGCATTACAGAGGCAGTAAAAAATAGAGTGGCAGTATACTGCAAACATTGATTATAGCAATAAATACTTAAATGGCAATATTCACCGCAGCAATGGCCAAGTATCCTAAATGGATATTTGATACGACCCCCATAGTTGAAACAACAACGGATTAGTTCACCAACTGTAACATATCCTAAATATGCCTAGGGCTGAGTATCGTGAAATGATCTCAACAGAGTTTCTTCTTCTTGTTACTTAGAAATTACTTGTGATGTAATGTGAGATGAGAAACCAGAGTTAGCTTCCCTTTTATACCTAAGGAAATGATATCAGATCTTTCTAAAGTGTTCTGTGCATCAGAGGAGGGCTGTAGAACATTGAAGTACTACGTCTAAATATAGCACAAGCCTAAATACTGATTGTCAACAGGTAGAATGGATGATTTCAATTCGAACATAGTAACGCAATGAATAACACTGCCATATATCAAACCAAATATCACACACGAGAATAGTTTGGCATATATAATAACACATCTATCGCGGATATAAACTTGACCTTCGCAACCAAATGTTTATCTCTCAGTGAAGGAGAGTTTTGAGAGGAATTTATGGAACCTGCGAGTCTTTGTATGTTATTATATAAAGCGAGATAGAATATTGCTTACATGCAGTCTACATTTGTCCGCGTCCGTCCGAGTTCTTATATAAAGGCTAAGAAACAGACACTACAAATGGTATCTTTGGGTTTTCTTACATTTCAGTACAGCTCTAGGCTCTCTGAGACACAAAATGTAGAATAAAAACGACATTACTTAAGTCTGTGTTGACCCTTGCTTTCTTAACTATGCACATATGTTACGGTTTTCAAGAAAGTTTTAAGAAAAGTTCATATTTTCCCCTGCAAGTATGTTCTAAATGTCAGTTTCCAATAAGGAAGATGGACAGAAAGTATATATAAGGTTACGTCTTTATATATTGTTCTTTTATGAATGATTATTTCCCGACGTTTACTGATGAATAACCTGTTGAATACTACGTGGCCATCTTACACCGTAGATCTAGTATCGACGATTACTTGCCTTTCTCCCCGGCAGTAAACCTATTCACTCACGAACGTAAACATTTTTGCTACTTAGAACAGTTTCTTGATGAAAACAATAAACATCTATGTTCTATCCTTGATGAAGTGAGTAGCCTCTTGCATAATATGCTGTCTTCTCACGCCGACTGACCGGGATCAATGATACAAGTTAGGAATTCTGGTGATATCTTCTCCAGGCATTAAATGCAGTTCATTCGCTCACGAGTAACACCGGTTTTGCTGCCAAGAACAGCGTCTTAAAGAAAGAACTACAAGCTTGGTACCTTGTGTGGCTTGAGAAAGAACTACAAGCTTGGTACATTACGTGGCTTAAGAAAGAACTGCAAGCTTGGTACCTTGTGTGGCTTATGAGAGACAATCAAACAATCATAATGCCAAGTTAGTTCTTCAGGAAGTATGAATCTGTTCTGTCGTAATGTATTACAGTTTTGCTATTGAGCACCCTTTGCAGATAGTTACAGCTGAACTGTAAAATAGCTGTACACTCGAAATGCATTTTCAGTGTTTTTTTATTGATTTTGTCAATAAATTATCCCTATAAATCAATCCAGTTTCATATTTAAAATGCCTCTTCTTACTTACAAAGATGTGCCATAGAAAGAACTGATTACTTTTCTCACGTTGTCATGCCCAATATTTCAATTACGCAGTCCCAGAGTGTACTCCATGGCCCCCTTCGTGGCAGATACTAGGCATTCGAAAGTCAAGAACACTTCGAGTAATCACGAAAATACCGAATAACATGACAGAATGAACCTGGTTTTAGGCCACACTTGGCTATACTGAAGTTACAGTGTAAACACCTAAACGTAAGCATTACTCTATTCACAAGATTCGTTAGTCCAGACATCTGGACGATTCATGTTGGAACGTATTCTTGGTGTTTCCCTTGACACCACGAAATGGAGAGCTATCTGTGGTCACTTGGGTTATAGTTTCTCAAGCGTGACAAGTGTCACCTTGGACAATTAGCACCAAGAACAACTGCTACCCACTGAATTGATCTCAACTAACAAGACTAAACCCTCAGACTTGTTTTATATGTGTCTTACATTCGTTCACAGTGGGATTAACAAACTCATGTTCCAGAACGATGTAAGCAGCGTTCATTTTTTTAGGTATCCATTCAAAACGTTTTCGTTGTGAGATGAGAGGTTGATAATTGGAAGCAGTGTGGCTTGTTACTCCATGGCGACATGTATGGTGTTACAGTTAGATAGGATTTCCAGAAAATCAGCTGATGTGCCAAAGGCTGACAGGCGAAATGTGACCAAGCAACGACAACAATACATGGACTGTCAACAGCGACTTCACAACACTGCGACGAAGGATGATAACAGACACACCATCAACGACTTGCCCCCTGTGGCTCACAATTACAGATTCCAAACTAGATCTTATGTGAGCAAGATCTTGTACTAACAGCTGAAGTGTTATACTTTTGACAGTGACTTTTATCCACAAAGTACCCTGGAGTAACGCACTCTGAGTGGGTAACACGTCTTTGTGATCTGGTGATTAGAAACCTCGCCTTGAGACTGGGGGTCGAATCCCAAGTGGGACTGAACCCAAAACGTAGTCCAATGTGTACTTTACTTCGAAAGTGTTATATCACATCTGTTACAGGGGACTTCCTGGTCTTAGTGTATGTAACGTTCATATATAGTGTATCATGTTTCAAAGAGTGAAAACAAAGCGTCATATATATTATAGGTCTTCAACATACATGAATCCCATAAGGAGATTTGGAATGTCAGTCTGGCCAGTAACCCAAAGGGCAATGGAGATTATCATTGATAACACTAAGCAAATGTCGGATAGACATTCCGAATGTTCGTGGGGAACTGGGGACCAGTTACGATCAGAAACATAATTGAAGTGCTGTATATATGTGGGTCCTAACAGTACTCTCGCTGCCGATGTCATTAAAACCATAATTAATCTGTTCCCCCCGTCTCCCGTATGTGCAGGAGGAGACGGGGCAGTACACAGCCGACGAGCTCCGACCTCTGTATCAATACAAATAATGACCACACGCTGACCAGTACATGTCCTGGGAGAACCGAGACAGGTTCGAGACGCTTTGTTTGTTTCTGAGTGCCAGTTATTTCCGATGGCCCTAAGTCATGATAGTCAGTCCCTGTATGCTGCCACAACGATCTGTACTGAGTGTACCTCAAAGATTCCCTCCAACAGACAGGCGCCATGTCTCTTTAATCCCGTTACCCCCCTCCCGCTAACTCAATCAATAGATTAACACTACCATGTGATTCCAGCCTCATCAGTGATTCCAGTATTTCATCCCGGGTGCTGCCCACATCCAAGGTGCATTACTCATTTACACCCGTTCAGAAGCATACGTTGAGAGACTAGAAACAAGTGCTTTATGTGTTTCAGGATCATAATCTACTCTATGCGAGAGAACCAAAGGGCCGAGTATTCCCTCCCGCAGGGAAAGGATGCTGCGCTATAGATAAGTAGCACATCCCTGGAGAATGATGACCCTGTCAGAGTAACCGACAACTATAAATTTCAAGTCGCTCTAGTTTCCGCTGCATCGTAACTCCTGTAAAACAACTGCCTCGGTCAGCTGTAAACATGAAACAAACACGCCCCTGGCGTCAGGGTCCGTACCAAAGCGCCCTGATGCTGACATATATAGCTTTACAATAGGCGGTTGTCTTAATCAACTCGTGAACCCTATATTAACACCCTAACGTTAATTGACAGCTAAATCTGCTTATTATATCCCTTTATTAACTATCTGATCTGCAGCTTAAGTAACGCGCGCACGCTTTGTTGCCGCTTTAGAATCGACTACGGTACACTTAAATGGACACCAACAGAGAAATATACACTGCCAGAGTGATTAAAATATAAAAAATATAACTTATGCTTTATGTTGCTCTAACGTCTATTCATAGAGTCTATCCCTACATCTGTTACTTGAAGCGAAAGTGAAATTGTCAAGAACGGGCGTCATTAACAATGATAGGTTTGAGCAGACAAATTCATCAAATGAGAAACATCAGTTTTCTAATTCCAGTACATTTATGCATACATCTTATATCATTGACATGTAACTAAATTGTTAATGAAACAATAACTCTTGATATCACTGTGACCAGACAGTACATACCAACTGTTTGTTGCGTTTTTTTTGTGTCTTCTGAGTCTCAGTAGAAACAATTTTATTGCGAAATGATGAAATATGTTTATGGACATTTCATGATGTTATAGGGTTATATCAACAAAATCTGAAGGCATCTGAGCTAGAGGTTTCGCTGTGACAAGACATTAAGATAAGCAGGGATTGGTGAGCTTTGGAAAAAGGACTTAAGGAAGGTTCAGTGATCAAGTACTTGCACTTTGTTTTCGAACTCAGGTAGCAAAGCTTCATCCAGTTGCACAGCTGACTCAAATTTCATGAGCATGTGTTTATGAATCAGAGTCAAATAGGGATATAAGTTGTTCGTCAAAATGTGATGGTATCATGCCCTGGAATTCATTTCATGTAATCAATGAATGCATGAGTTTGTTCAAAGGTCAATCCTATAAACTAAAGGAAGTCGGAAGTGTGGCATGTTTCAGACAGGCAGAGATACACATTGTGCGTACAAATCTAGATTTAATATATTCAGAGCCAAAAAAATCGGGATTCGAACCTCCGACCATACCCTACTGATCGCGGCACCTTAATCGACTGGGGCCCCCATGCCCATGATCCAGGGAATTAAGTTGGTAGATAGTGGAAAACTATCAAGTGGTTAGTTTGATAACGATGACGATAGATTGAAATGTATGTCTGTCGAAATTTCTCGTATTATCGGACCCTCATAAGAACCTCTCAGATAATGCAGGACACGACATATTATTTCATTTCTTTGACGCAAGGCACTATTTTTTATTCTGCATATTTCATTTCTGATCTTCAGGCTAAGCAAGAGATACAGATGTATCCATCCATCGCTTGCAATCAATCTCCCGCACAATCACGTCCACACTTGAACCCACTCGACTCAAATGGTCTTCTTCCGAGAAACCAACTCTTTCATTTGATAACAATTCTATAGCTTAAAATCTGAAAAGGACAAATTCTTTGGCAACGGGCAAAACCTCAATTTTGGCCCAGAATCCCTCAAGGCTTTCATTGAGTTTCATATGCGTAAATAAGTTATCAAAGATTGCTTCCTTTCTGCTGCACGACTCAACATCTTGGGCAAAATAATCTTACGACAATGTGCTCGCCTTCTCGGTGCAGCTCATGCGCTAAAGGTCTGGGAAAGGAGTTTGTCTCGGATATTGATGTAGATTGCTGGTTGCAATAGAGGTATAATAGCAGCAGGACCGCAGGCTAAACTCATTGCGTGGTTCTTCAAGACGTAAATTATATTTTCTGTTGGACAGGGCGCGACAATGGCCCAGCAGAAGGTAATCAACATGTTTAGGACACAGACTTTGGGGCATTTGCATAATGGGAAATAAAACTGCCTTGTCACAAGTGTCGGATCGATAGTCATGGGAGATCAAACACTATAACTTTGTACAAGTGAGCGAAGATGTTGCTACACAGGTTTGGTTGCAGTATGTAACTGATAGGTTTCAGTCAGACGTGAACCAACGTCGTACCTCTTCTACAGTTGTCGCATTAAACCTGTTTGATATATTGAACATCAGTGAGAATTATGTGCAAGAAAACAGACACTACCTGATCTTTCGTTAACATCGACCCTTCATGAAAACATTGATTCTCTGATTTATGAAATGAAATTCAATTAAATATCACTGTGAACATTATTATGTATATTTTATCAGTGCAGGCAAATCGATGAAACATTTATAGCCAAAGCCATCGTTTACTTGTCAAAGTCCTCAGGAAATGAAACCTGTGTACAATCATTATATACTATTTACGTGTGCTTTCTGACACACAAACAAGCTTGTTATACCTTAACACGAAGACCAGAAAGAATAATTATTATAGTAACACACAACTGTCTCACTTAGCCTACATTGCTGGCAGAGGTATGAAATCCTAGCCATTCAGGGCAATTAAGAATGTATTTTATTGCGTTTCAAGATGCAATCTAAGCTCGAATTCATGATGTAAATAATCTAGAACAAAATTGAATTCGTGATCAAAACGTTAATATTACTATACACGAATACAAATGTGAAAATATCTATCCCCTTTCAAAAGGATGAAAAGGAGCAATGTGTTCCGCATGTACTTATAAAGAATTTGAGGGAGTGAGATGACATTTTCCATTACGAGGGCAGTTTTGGAGACATACAGAGATAGGAACAAGTATGTGCACATTTTCCAAATAAGTTATTAACCGTCAAAGAAAGCCCGTGATCAGGTGATCAGACCCGCTGACTTGGTTGATGCATGTCGTCGTATCCAAACTGTGTGTATCGATGCTCATGATGTCAGTCACTGGGCAGTCTGCTCCAGATTCGATTGTTCACAGACCGCCGCCGTGTAGCTGAAAATGTGGCGTTAAACAACAAGCAAACCATCAAAGACTTGGGTATGTCATGTAAAGAAGTACATGGTTGTCAACCAGAGGATTTGACAATATAGCACACGTTGTTTATCAACATGACCGTCAGTGTGTTACCATACTGTGAACTATACAGGATGTTTCAACACATGCTTAGTCACTGGGACGTACTTCAAAGGATCGGATGGAAAGGCGTGGTGACTTGTTCGAAGAGTCGTTTGGAAGCCCAAGTTCTCACTCGTTCACTGGCTTGTCTGGTCCAACCGCTATCGTTTACAGGCCGTCAACGTATGGCAGGCTTATTGCTGCTTTCGGAACCAGTCAGCCAGTTTATTTTGTAACGATTAGCGCGTGTGAAACGCGACGACTACCGGTACACCCGAATATGCATGTCCTTTTCGTTAACACCTGGTGTCATCTCTAATGTTTAATGATCAGTTTATTTTATTTCCATTGAGCTAACTGTCCAACTGATAATCGTGCTATGAACCAGGACAAATATTTTTATTAAGGCTGGTCAGGAAATTCAGTTTAACGTTAACAGCTGTATTTACAGACATTTCTGTTGTACCAGCAACTGATCACTTTATAGATACTGAAATTCACTCGTAAACCACTTTTTCAGCACTCTTCCATGGTCGTCATAAACTTCTGTCGAGACATTTAGCATAACAAAGTTCGCAATGACCTGTATCGTCAAATTAAGCAGATGTATAGATCATCTGTAAAAGTGTAGAATGGGTGTAAACGCTAATTGCTGTCACACATCACTCAGCTGTAATACTGCTGAAACAAACATATGCTCATGATATAGTCACAATTATACATTCCACTCGGCTTTTCGCATAGATCTCTTCTGGATGTGGAAAGGGTTTTGTTGCTTTTAATTATCTGTATCTTACAAATGATCTTCTGTTTATGCACACAAGTAAACAACCTTTACTCTACTTTTGTATTAGAAGGTCATTGTGTTAGACTGATCTTTTCGGCAAGGCGACTTCGCCAGGGTCAGTGTGTAGCAGCGACGTTTTCACGTATTTTCACATTGTAGTTTGTTTTATTTAAAAGTTAATAAAACGTTATACAAAAACATTTCCTTTTTTGTGCTATACAGTTTTGTGGGTAACAGTATTATTCATGGTATTCTCTTTACCTGTAGTCTGTGCAGGCCAGGTTGATGAAAATGCATATCACGTGCATTTCATGTTAGTGGGAATCTTTGTCATAATAGTGAGGATTTTGATTGGCTGATAGGATCATCTGTTTCAATAAGATGATACCTCGTGTTGTCATGTGGTTGTCATTGCCTTCTGAGTGCCGAACATGTCATTCGAAGCCAGAGATGTCACCAGGTTAGTTTATATCTGGTTGTACAAATGGTTTATAAAGTTGTCAGGTTATAAAGTATTGGTAATGTAGTTACATGTAAGCTACTGTATTCACATAACTGTTGTATTCTCTTAATTTATTCACATATGAATTGTTTGCAAGTTATGTTGTGTGTAGGATATACGCGCTGTGATAATGGCTTCTAAGAATGAAATGTGCATATGCCACATGTATACGTGTAATATATGCACATTAGACCATTTTGTGTTACTAAAGGTTTTTCATGACGTTGCCGTCGGGCAGGGAGATAAAGGCGCTGCTTTGTCTTATAAACGGGTGAGCTAATTTTGAATATGAAATGTTAAACATGTACCTTTCATTCTCATATGGATAATGTAAGTCCCCATGGTTCCTAGTTTGGTGATCTACCTTCAGTTGTTGGCGATCTTTAGACCGTGTTTTATACTGTTTTGTCCTCTTTAATTGAAATGTTTTAGCTTTGCTCGCTAGTTTTATTCATATCTGTGATTCTCTAGTATTTGTACTGTCCATCGTCGACAGGTTTTAATCTTCAAAACGTTTTCTCTTTATATTGTATAAATTGTTTTCGTCACGATATGGCTGAGATATTGCCGATGTGACGTTAAATATTAACTCACTCACTCATTCTCATATGGAGAACATACCTAGTATATTGAATTCCTATTACAAACCCAGTATCGTTATCTAAGTGAAATAATTCAAACGGAAAACTGTTTGTTATTAATGTATTTATGTATATTTCAATGCGATCATGCGTTACATGTGTTTCAGTTGTCTCCCTTTTTGTTTTCTCATAATATACATATTAATGAATCTGTGATACCACTGTGATAGAAAACATACTGCGATTTATATTTATAATGAAATGTTTACAGGGTATGTTTCTTCTGGTAATCTGCAATAATAAACGGATTCACACCCCACAGCGAGTCGTGTTTTCTCGGCGTGAGCTGTTACAGTAAAGTGAGATCTTTTACCTCATTAAGTCAGAGCAATCAGTATAATGTGTCGTTACTTTGGGCAATATCTGCAAGATCACCGTGTAATTTGAATATAGCCACATACATTAACAGATCAGTTCGTTGTGCTGTCTACAGTGACAAAGTCCTGAGGATATCCCATTACAGGTCAAGTCAAAACGATATTTTGCCGACCAATAAATTCAGTTTGACCAAGAACTTGACATTAGCAAATCAGAAAGTAGCTCTCGAGAGACTTATTTTGTATGAAACAGGTGGCTTCCATTTGGTCGACACTTTAAAAAATAGATTCACAGTTTCAGTGACTTCGAAAGCAAATTCCGGAATGTCTGTCAGATGAGCATGATTCTATATGAATATTTCCCACTGCCAAGGAAAAGTCTCTTCCGTTTCCCACGTTTATCTCATTAAAGCAAGAGATGCACCCAGTACATAACTGTCGTTTTGAATACCTCATGTTAACCTGTTCAAGGTTACATGATTATAAAACATTTTTCGACTGTGACATTCAACGTCCTGATTGGTCGGATGAACGTGGGGGCAGCTTATTTATTTTCTGGATTTCTCAAAAACATGAAACACACAAAAAATATGATGTCCTTATGAGATGTCTTCAGATCTGTGTTTTGCGGGAGTTAGAACTAAAGTCTGATTTTAATAAGATCGGAAGCATACCTTTGTATGTGCAGATATTGGATATTTTCTTTCTGTTAATAGATGGCAACAATCTTCATTGACTAATTAACCTGCTGTAACGTACTAAAGTGTGTGGGTGTTGTACTAAACGTCTATTATTGTGTGAAGATAATACATGCATGCCCTGGTAAATATACAATTGTCATATTTGTAGCTTATACCTTCATACTTATATACTTCAGTACCCACATGAATAATCGACATTACTTTGGATTTACAGAATGTTATTAGCGACAGCAATACGTCAGTAACTTCAGTTTTAATAATGTTTCAATATGTACCTCAATCGCCGTGTGGTTACACGCAATGTCGAAAATGTAAACGGTTTCCATGTATCGATGTATACTCGCTGCTATAGATTATAAATTTTCGAATTACACCTTTAGAAATTGAATTTCGTGCATAATTTTGAGTAACAGAGTAATGACGTTACATTTTGAGATTTGCGTTATTACTGCATTTGGGACATTGGCAATAATCGTCATTTGTGCGTTTGTGTATGCATGGTGTTTCGTCGAATTGAGCAACATTTTAGCAATAGCGGTGCGGATGAAATGAGCTTCGCACAATTTTCCAAACAAGGGAATCGAACCCAGCTTATTTCATCGTGACGAACGAATGCTGTAACCACTCGGCTACACCACCGAGCCCTGTTCGTTTACAATGCAGGATAAATCCTTAGTGTGTTCATAATGGATGCAAAATAAACCTAAATAATCAACATTTAATTTTCCATGAGCTCCAGTTATGATCCCATGACCGAATTTGTATTGAGAGTGATCTTTGAACTTTCGTTCGGTTTGTTTCCCTATAAACGTCATGTATGTAACATCATATCAACGTTTGTGTTGTATATGAAAGTGGAAGGTAAAAATATTGCAGTGTTTGGCGTCAGGATTTTATCGTACTTTTCGCTTTGATGAACGGTAATTCTAGCGGGATATTCTCTATGTGAATGGCAATAAACCAGCTGAAAGTCCCCCGCACTATACTGACTATAGCAACAGAACAGAGTCAGTTTGAATGACATTGTACAGACTGAAATGTGCATAAAATGTTTTTACCGTGGTACTTTCTTTCGTAAATATGTCTCAAGGTTGTAGTACGTAATACGCCTTCCGTTCCATTGTTGACGCATGATAAAATCAAAGACAAAATAAATAATGCAATTTCTTATTTTGCAACGGCTGTTTTTATCGTACTGTTTTCTTGCGGATGACTGACGGGATTTGTCCATATCAATATTATGATTATGAACTAAATCTGCACATACTGTAAACTAGTTCTTATCAACTGTTATATTATTCTCTACATTGCCTTCACGTATGTCTGCTTATCCTGCATCTCGTTAAACCATCTCATAAAAATTGGAAACGTGTATAAGATTTACTAAGGCCTTGTGGTAATCCTGATCAAGCAGCTATGAAGCAAAAGCCGTAGAATGTTCTTCGGAAGGAGCGTGACTGCTTGCACAACAAATGTGTAGGCATCAAAGGCTATAGCTGCTGTACTATTGCTAGATAGGATAGGGAAGTTTTAAATGCTGAGAATGATTCAATGTCTCAACTTACAGGTAGACATCCTCAACGTCCCTTTCATCTTCCTAAGGTAGAGAATAAAAGTAATATTTACAGTCATATCTTGACAAACTGATATTTGACAAGTGATACATTCTGGGAAACCTGATGCTGGGACACAACAGTCCACGGACCCGCCTCTGTACTGCGCAGCAGGAATCCCTAGAGATTTGTAGCTCATAATGTAGCATGCCACCGTGTCTCATAACCCAGCAGTTAGTCCATTTGTGGTACTATTTTAAAGGTCCAGTAAATATGGTGTAACGTTAAGTAGACAAATGCTCATAGGATTGCCCATATACATGAAAAACGTGGGTTAACAAGAAATGGGGGCTTAAGAAAATCTTGTGTACAGAGCTGGACGCTCACATTGAAGTCAATTCCATGAGTATTTATGTTATATCCTTCGTTTGAAAATGTTGCCTGGTCGAAACAAAAAGTCCTGAAGAATCATGTCAGACAATAGATTTTACAACCGTTGTGTTTCTTTATTTACTAATTAGAGTGAGAGGGCGCGGTTGGATGAACATAGAGGCTATTCACAAGAGCCTCTTATTGTACACATATGCACACAACTACTTGTCTGACGATCCTCTTATCATGACTCATACTGAAAGCATGACAAAAACCAAGGCTGTAGGACACACTGTCAGTCTTCAATTTGATGTTGTTGGCTGCCCTGTACAGCTAGGCGGTACAGAAATGATTGTCAACCCAACGAAGTGCACATCAGATCGGCACAGGTTCAAGATCTACAGGTTCTACAGTTCTGCAGCACCCTGAAGGTCCACTGCATCAAGGTTACGAGCACGAAGGCGTGAGAGTGAGTTTTAAGTGTTACCTCGGCATTGTGTCAGCCATATGGCGAAGAGACCAAGTCTGTACACATGAAAGTTTTTGTTTCAAGTACAAACTAGTTTCTTAAAATACACATTTCGTCATTACAGTACTATGTGCAAATAGAAAAGCCATAACACCAAATTTAAAAAAAACCACAGCAACTTTGTCACACACATACAAGTTACAATTTGTGATATTACAATTTACAATAAGAGACCAATTTCTCTTAAGTAGTTAACAATGAGATGCCCGCTCGCACGGTAAACAGATCGCACGGTTTCATTGCTTCATAATGTGAATCCCTGGCATTTGGCAAATCCACACAGTCAAGCAGAATAAGAGAACGATGGAGAAGAAGAATGCCTAAGTTTGGATGATGTTGGCTTTCCTGAAAACTAAAACAGAAGGCGTTTTGCTCAGGACCAGTCACTTCTCACTCGAAACCAAGACTTCGTGTGAATTTACGTCAAAATATAAATATGAATATGTCGATTAGGAAATCACTGACATGGTCCAATTTCATAAATCAGATGGATTCGTATATATCATATAAATCGATGTACCTTTTGACAATTACGGACTGATAAGCTTTCAAAAAAATATTTCAAATGGTTGAATCTCGTTCCCGAAATGCCAGGCCTGCTGGCTCAAGTACCACGTTGACTCCATTGTTTTCAGTTTCGAGTTGCCTTAGGTTCAGTTCTCCCAATCTGCCGACTGACATTTGGAGAGTAGGCGGGTTTGCTGCCACGAAGAGAGCCCTTCTGACGCTGTGGGTAATGCAGAAGGCAGTAGTGTTTGGGAGCCTTCACATTTCCAACTCCTGGTGCGTTCGACCTCACAACGATGTCCGGGAGAAGACACGTTTGCTGTTTTGTCTGCATTACGAGTCTTCAATATGAGTAAACTGTGTCAGAGTCATGAGAACATTCATTCAGCATTTATCTAAATTTGTAAATAATGATAGTAATGGAGTGTTGTAACTCTACGTCTCGTGGATATACTCTACGCGCATACGAACACTGTCAATACAAGCCGAGTTTGTTGAGATAACTTGGTTTTTGATTTGAATTTCTAAACTGTAGTTGATGTATCGCTGTATTTATGATATGTTGTAGTTTCATGGAAAACTTTCAGGTATCGGTGGTTGAGAAAGTGCCATAGGACTTACAATTGACACGTAAATGAGATTTTCAGCTTATACCACATGTCTGACGTCGACCATCTGTGTCAATATATTTATCGTTGGATAACCGGATATATTCTAACGGAAAAGGATATCTACTGACAAGCTCGTCAACAAGTGTAAACGTTAAGGCAGGTACCACATGTGCCTTTGCCTACACACGGCATGTTGCATGGGCATAATCTCTAAGCAGCATAAACAATATCATTAGTTCTACAAGTGAACATATAACTTAGATGAGTGGGTCTTTGAAACTACATTGGTACCAATAGTTTCAAAGACATATTACAACATAGAGACGACTCTGCCACGTCCGTAAGAAATCTCTGCTAAAACCAGCGTTGATTGTACAAATGTGATCATATCATGGGTATGCGTGTGTTTCACGCCTCATTTGCATTGTTACAGCTGTACGGGGCGGTATATAAAATATCGAGACTTCACTAGACAATCCAGTGATTGACACCATGGCGGAGTCGGGTTGTCGAGAAACACTGTGTGCGTATGCTTTGGCAATCGTCATAGACACATGCAGAGGCTAGACAACCAAAGAACATATGCCTCTTGATTTTCCGTGACGTAAGGGGGCTTCCGGTCACGTTCGAACGCTATGACGTCATCCTTCCGGTAAATTAGGGACTCAAGAGGTATATGTTCCTCTGTCAACTGTTCACCTAAAAAAAACATCGGAAATGTATGGTATTATATGTCATGATAGGGAATTGCATCGGGTATAATATTTGTCACTGATTCATCAAACTCTTGGAATATTGCCTGACCTGAAAGGAAAGTTGACTATTGAAAAGTTGAAATCATAACTTGTGTCATACAGCCTTGTGGAGAGTTTTGTGTCTCTCAGTGAGTGCGTGAGTGAGTGAGTTAATATTTAACGTCACATCGGCAGTATTTCAGCAATATCGTGACGAGAACATATTTGACATTGAAATGGAATATATATATATTATAGTGAGTGAGTGAGTTATTATTTAACGTCACATCGGCAATATTTCAGCCATATCGTGACGAGAACATATTTGATTTTGAAGTGGAATATATGTATAATATAAAAACCTGTCGACGAAGGACGGTAAAACAACTAGAATATCACAATTAGAATTAAAACTAGCGTGGAAAGTTTAAACTAATAGCACTATTTGGACAATACAATACAAAAACAGGCCATATATTGCTAACAACAGAAGGTAGATCACCATACTAGGGACCATGGGGACTTACAGTACCTTTGCTACCTGCATGGACCCTAGTTGGATTTACACCATCCCTTCAGCTGCTGGCGATTGTAAGAAATGTTAGCCAAAATAACAAGAATACTACGGTTATAAATCCTGGTAGGTTTAAATTGACTTTGAAAATGTTGGGACTTACGTACCCTCTCAGGAGGACAATAATTTTACAATACGAGTACTTCAACCGCCCCTTGAGGGTACAGCAACTAACAATCTGAGTTATTAATTTAAACTTCCAATCATAAAATATTTATCTATTTACACTTCGGTTAACAAATCTAATTCTTTTAAAATGCAATAATTAAATGAGAACTTATGTTATTAAAAAGGTCCTTCATAGTTCGTGAATTGAAATAGATATCCCTTGTGATGGAATATTCAAGACAGTCAAGCAGGACTTTTTGTCTCTCAGAATCTCTATGCATAGATCTAAATATGAAGCAGCTGAGGCTGTCTCATTTGTCACCTAAATTTCAAGTTTAGGTGAGTAAATCAATGAAAGGGACTTGGACTTATTTGATGGTCCTTGAACCATATTAAATCATCTATACACCTCAAGCTTAAGTTAATATGTTTAACTAACGTTTCTGAAGTATGAGAACAGGTCTCCCAAGGACAGAATTTGGAACTGATTAACCCGACGCAATCAATCACTGAACACGAGGGATCATATAATCACTCACTGAACACAAGGAATCATAATTCCGCGTTCCAAGCTGTGGCTAAGCTATGTTCTCTTTATAATCCAACAGTTTGTAATTGTCCGTGTTCTGTTGGAATAATAAGCTTGCATTCCCGTAACTGACACAATAAGAAAATCAGTCCTTTGCAATGGGAAATAATCCAGTTTAGTTAGTCTGTTCCTATTCCATTTAAGATTTACAAGACAATATCGTGGTACATTGATTCCAGCTTTAATGTGCACATTTAATGAGTCTATTGAAAGCATGGCGAAAACTTTCACTGTTCCCCTTAGAACTGAACCTGAATGAACTAGAAATGCTCAGGTAGCCTCATAATCTAATTTATAAGATGTCGTTATTATATCCCCATCTGTGAGACCTGACGTGTCATCCATTCAAGCCAACAGCAACAACAACTAATTGAACATATCTATACATACATATACACAGATACATATCTATACCCAAAACCAAGCCGTTTGTGGTGGAAATTGTCTGCGTTCCGTTTGCACGCGTTGCTCTCGATGTTCACTTTTGAGTATTTCCTATAAAATGTTCCCCTACACGAAAACAGATATTGCATATGACTTAGTCGAAATTGTATCACATCATGCCTTATTCATTCAAATACCTACATAATATCCTCAAATTCTTAGGTAATTGTGCAAATTGCCTCATCCATCGATACATCTTTCAGACGTATTCCCTCATATTACATTTTCATTGTCTACTTATGTTATAACTATTGTAATGACAGAGAAAGAAAATAAATGTAATCACTTGCACTTTGAATTTCACGGAGGTAAATCTGAACGGATTTAGATGTAACAAAGAAAACAAAAACTATATAATCGTTTAAGTATTAACGTATGAATACTGAAAGAGTTTATTTGGAAAGAAACGATCAGTATAAACACCACATGTGTTTAAAGCCTGATTATTAAAGCAAGTATTTATAACTATTATCAAACGAACGTTACATCAAAGAAGAACCCATTATAGCATAACATTCAATGACAATGTGTGTTCCATCACATTTCTAAGATGGAGTTAGAGGAGAAGTTCCAAAGAAACCTGCACAAGAGACATGGAGAAAAGAAACGAGAGTTGATATTTAAAACAGTCACATCAAAAGGGTGCATGTTGCTTTCGACCGTATAGGACGAGACAAGATGGTCAAGGAAGTCAGCAACACATGTGGAAACATCACACAACATTCCGTCTGTCGGTGAAAGAAGCAAGAGGCCAAGAACAAAAGGGATTGTAGCTAAACCGTTTGTTCCCAGTGCATCCCGCTGCCGTGCTCATGCAGACCTGATAGAATACGTCAAAGCGATAAATGCATTTCAAGCAGATAGTGGTTTACCAGGAGCACCTGGGTCTTTTTTAACGACGTGTTATGATATCATCTGCAACACATTGTTGAGGTTAGGTATCGGCTACTGGCATTTTCCTGTGTACTTGGAGGTCCATGCATACTGTAATTATTACATTTGAAATTACGTTAATTCATCATTCCATTGAAGCTGTATTTGGTCTTTTTGTGATTGTACATGGCATGCCATGACACCCATAGAGCCAGATTGAATAAACTGTGACAATGGGGGAATGATAGTTGCATGAATGGGATATAGGAACATCAATCATTGGACAGTGGTTCGTAACAATGGCGGAAAGACAGGTGCACCAGTTTTCTTACTCGGTAATGAACTGATGGAAAAATGAGTTTGGCATCCTCCTGTCTGCCTCATTAAGTTATCAGACAGATTCAAACTGAAGATGACCTTATGGCAGCGATAACATCACCTGAAACGACCGACGACTACATAAGGCCAAACTGATGGCAATGCCATGTTACTATGTCAATTTCTCTGCTTGATGTGGCCCATGAATATTATCGGTTTGCCGTTTGGACGTAGTGACATATTTCACTCTGTGAAATACGAATCAACTGGGCTGGAACCAAAAGGAGTCTGACCAACTGGTCATCCGCAAGTGAATGAGTGGGCTGTTGAATATGTATCGTCACGCTGGCAGTTTATCGTAATGCAGAGACATACATGTGTAAACTGATATAAACTGCAGTTTGCCTCGATGACAAGTAACCTAAACATAACTATGTTTGAAGTTCAGGTGCCAGTGTCAGTGGTCAGAAAAGCAAAGACTGTTTTCTATCTGTATAATTAGCTTGTTGCATTTCATGATGACTTTGAAAATAACCGCAACATACTTCAGACATATTTATCGCGGAGATTATTGACATTTGTATCTGTCCAAAATGAATTTTCACATTTACTGCATGGTCATAAAGGACACTCGCTTGTCTTGAATATATTTATCCAAGTGATCAATTTGACATTTCTTTTTGTTTAACCTTCAACTGGAATACATCTATAAGGGATCCTAAGAGGAAAGGAGAGGTATGAGACACGTGAGTTGGTGGTTCCCTGATCAACAATAGCCCAGTCAAAGGACGAGGTAGAAGTCGAGCCCTTGAATTCCCACTGGCAATGTGAAAAATCAAAGAGACGGAAACGAGTGATCAGACATGTTCAAATTGCTGAAGACCATTTCTTTCTCTTCAATGATAACCTTCGCATGTTCAAAGTACATGTGCATGGATAAAAATAGTGACAAAGGTTTCAACTTTTCAAGTTTCAAGGTTTCACAGACACACGTTAATCGTACGAGTTCACTTAGTATAGATGGAAGGACAAGTGATATAGTGTTGAAAGTTACAGTGACAACATTTTGCATCAGCCCAAACTTATGTCTTTTACGGTTGTTTGTTTTGTCCGTGTTTTAGACAATGTGCAGTTGATTCGACTTTCAGGGGAAGATATATTTCAAAGACCTGGTTAATAAACAGGTTCCATAATCTGTTGTAACATTCCGACCATATCATCATGTGTTAACAGTGTTTACTAGTATATATCATAAGCATGTGATTATGAGTCACTACAGAATAATGAATGGTGTTCGCTAAACATTGAGCTCACGAACCCGCCACAAACACATGCAAAGGTACGCTAACTACTCACCTAAAGTTATGGTATGCGGCAACATAGGAACCTTTACCGGAGATCATTGTCGTCACAAATTTGGACAACCCAAGAAACAAAAGTTAACCTAGAGCCTTTTGCCGTCGATAAAGAAAGATTCATTCCAGAGAACGTTATAGAGTACGAATAGGGTATACATGCGAGGAAATAACAACATTTAGCATATTTCTTGGCGAAGATGGTTTACGATGTTATTACCTTTTTACTGCAAATAAATTCGTGAAAAAACTCTCGAATCTATTATCCAGGTCTGCCTAGATGTCCTTGTAGATCTTCACACATGTCAAAACTACTAATAACTCATTTTCAATTAAAGTTAGGGGCATCTCATATATCTCATATTAAATTATATATGTTGCTCTCAATGTTACCTACTTGTGTTCCAAATTATATATAAGTCCATGATATCGCATTTCACAGTACGTTGTTATGAATCAAATTTACAAAACACTGAATGATAGCCACGAACTCAGTACTTTAGTTTTCCATTATGTTTTTACACCAAAAAGTGTAACACTCTGAGGAGTTCATTTTCTAAAGCCTTAGAGTCATCATTCACAGGCATGTTACAAGGAAGTAGTTATAAATGCAAAATTTGTATATGTACACACGGATCGTCACATCACTCGATAGGATATGTGACATATACATCAAAGATTGTGATTGTACTATTTAGCATCCATAATCGAGGGAATAAGGTGTTAATGTTGATCAAGGGGAGTCAGTAGTTGGGTTGTCCATAACACAAAAACTAGCCTCAACTCTCAGTCGCTCAGTTATATCTTGAAATTACTTGCCTTGCGAAATATTGATATTTCTCAAAATAAATCTTTATTAGAGAGATCGACGCGTGGGCATTCTTAAATGCTGTAAATGATACAGCATCTTTGCATATGAGACGTCTTCTCAAAATACATACAACCTTAGATTTACAGACACAAAATTGACACGATTCTGGATGTCATCCAGAAATGTATTTCCAGACTACGAACTATATTACATCAACGTTGACGGAGGTTATTGCCCTCTGGAGATCATCAAGTAGGCATTATAGGTGAAGTATACCACTGATGCTAATAACGAAGGCAGAGTGGCACTGATTCATTTTATGCTGATATATTAATGACACTAAGCTTCATCACCCCTGATTAACAATATGAATATGTGAGACAGAACATCAGGGAGTGAGTGACACTGAATATTCGATAAATGTAATTTGAAACTAATACGTTTAGCTGCGCCTTACTATGGCTTTCTAAAACCAAACACGATTAGAAATTACTAGATGTCGTGTAAGGTTCAACGGATACGGAACGGTTTCATGTTCAAACATCTTGGAGAATCCTGACAGCTCCGGTCACGCCAGGCACATGGGTGAAACGGTCCATTATAGTACATGTAATAGGGAAGGCTATCAATACTTTTGTTTAATAGTTTTTACGTTTCGCATGCATCGCCTAAAAACGTTTTGCAAATTCTGAATTAATTTCTTCAATGTTAGGAGATACTTTTGTTACATGTTGATTCCCAAGTTGAAACTAAATAGCTAACCGAGAATCAGTTCATGCACAGAAAAAACACAGAAATGCATTGGAATAAACATTGTCAAGCATTCCAATACTAACCAGGCTCACAAATGTGTACACATTACTACAAAGGTATCAGTGTGAGATGACAGGCAATAGCTACCCCCCCCCCCCCTTATATACACAAAAAGAAGTGGTAAGGAAATTCTACAACAACCCATAGGGTTGTAGTACCCTGAAGCAGCATCCAGAACACTCTGTGCATCAGCGGAAGGTTCAAGTACATTCCAGCACTCTAAATATGGCGCATCATAGTCCCTCACTATCTCGTCGGGTACAAGGTATAACAACAGGTGAAACGTTGTTGCACAACGTATAACACTGCCCCATAACCACTACTTATGTACTCAATCCAAATATGATCCTAGAGACACAATGAACACAATCAACCCGACTCACCCAGGTGTGTGTCCCTCTTCATAATTCATCTTTTCACAATAATATAGTTTGACAATGACAGATTTGCATATGGTACAAGCTTTCGTAGAGTGAAGTCCCAGTCTTCATGTTGTTTCATATTGTAAGATATTGTTTCTTGCTGACAATACTTGACGGGAATGCAGAATCAGTATACACCTTGTATGGTGGCAATGTAATTCAAAGCAGTGTGATGTCTAACAAAACTTTCTAAACATATGACAAATTGAATGAATTCGGGCATATTTTCATCAGTGAACACAAAGGCGTTTCAAGAAGGTTTTCTTTCGGTGTTGGAAAAGAAGCAAGTTCAATATTCTCAGAACATTTGGTTTTTCAAGTTTCAACAGCACTATTCAACAAGACAAATCTTCACTCCGTGATCAAGACGCATGTACCTTCAGACGTTCAGGACAAAGCGAATGCAAAAATGTCATCCGAAGTTAACTGAGAAAGTATTACTTGAAATGTTTGACTCATCTACACTTAGGTGTGAAGTACCCATGTATGTCTGCACCGTTTTCGCTCCCTTCGTCTGTTTGTTTCTTTATGCATATGTACTGGAAATTATCTTTGAATTTGCAAAATCAAAACGAGATGACTTAGTCAAGAAATTTAATCTCAGGTTTTTTTATGATCACACATGGTTTGATATTCATCAAATAGCTATTTCCATTCCACTGATTTATAAGCCACCTGACAATCAGAAATAAAGGCGACCAGTGAGACCGACTAACAAGTTTCATGCATGTATTTAGCATGAATCTCTGCAGAACGATTCAGAACTTCGAAGCACTTTCCTCAGGAAAATGGTAAAGTTCCCCTAATGTCGAGCAATATTCAAGCAACCCCTGCCTTAGGTATTGACATTTCACTCCTTTTGAGGTACAATCACGCGTGCTCTTTTTTTCTGTTCTTTCCCACCTTGTGCGACTCTTGCTCAGATGGTATTTCATCAAGGGTACAATATCAAAGAATCAGTAAGGCTTTGAGAAAAGGTTTAATTGAGTACATTTCCAACTCTGATGCATTAGTGAAACAATTATATCTCATGCAATTCACTAATTGGTGCTACATGTCCCCGTGTTTTACAGGCTTACAATTGACTTGCATTTGCATGTATTTGTGCCGGGTCCCTTCAGTAGAGAAGGATACCGTTTCGTTTACTATTTGGTAGTGATTCTTGATATTTTCGAAATCGTACAATCGGCTCTACTTTCAGTTGAGACATTTTTATGAATATGGAAAGTGTGTCAGAAGGCTCAGAACATTTATGTGGCAATGACTGACAGGACCCAGAGCATAAAACATGAACCCATATATGAACTGTGTTGGAAAAAAGTTGAAAATGTGACAGGTATTAAAACGATTCAAATTTCAGTTAGTGGTCAGATAGCTTGGAGATGTGGATCAACATGAATAATGCATGACACATTCCCAAAATATAATATAAAATCATATATCCAATGTAATAGATTTAAAGTTACTGTAAAGATTACGTTTTATGGTAGGTGCTAACTTTGAGATCCATGCCGATAATGGTTAATAACTTGATAATGTATAACACTTGTTGGTTAATGTATACACGATGATAGAGAGCAAGATCATATTAACCTGCTTTTGTATACGTTCTAAACTGCACATTGGCAAACAGTTCTTTGAGTCTACATGACGTACTTTGATAAGATAATAGTCCCTGAAATACAAATAAACAGACAATTAACAACTGCTATGATGGTAAGAAGAGAACATTGTACATAGTGTTCTGTAAACGACCACAAACTGTTATGCCATTCTTTGCTCCGACTGATGTTTGGTCTTTACGGGCCCTCCAGATCCCCTCCAGCATGTATGCCTCGTTCTTCACTAAGTAACAGAACTACTCCTCACTCTCAAGGAAGTCGCAATATCTCATGGCGAATCTCACTGGGAACATCAAAACCATTTATAAAAGGATAGCATCTCCGTTTCCCTACACTAAGTACATAACATAAAATCGCAATATATTACTGGCAATGGAGGAAATATGGCACAAATGGTGTCTGACACACATATGGTTTACGGTAGGAAATACACGAATGTAAAGGTCGTGATATAGCTGGGAATGCATTATCGAGTTCTCGATAGTGACAGTGTTGTGTTAACGTTTCTTGTGAATACCATTGATGATTTGATGTGTAAAGTTACTGATGACTTTGAGTTCGTAGGCGAAATGTAGTATTAACTCAGGCGCGGCAATCCTTGGTATTAGAATTTCTACAATTACTCATCCTGCATTACAGATACTAAAGACTCATATTGAAGTAGGTTAATCCATCTGTAATATAGTGCTAGACTGTTACGTAGACAATGTGTCTAAACAATGCTCATACAGAAATATTGGAAGCAAGATAGTATATGTAACATCTTAAAATCAGACCCGTGAAGATCCGGGTTAGAATTGGTCTTCAGCAACCCATGTAGGAGATCTGGTGGTCACACTCGATGACTTGGTTGACACATGTAGTCGTATCACATTTGCATAGACCAATGTTCATGCTGTTGAATGTCTGGTCCAGACTCGATTATTTACAGACCGCCGCCATATAGCTGGAATATTGCTGAATGCGGCCTTAAACAACAAACAGACCAATATTAACATGACATTGTGTGTTCTAAATACATCAAATACATCAGCGTCCCAACGACTGGTGGCAGGGAGAACAGGCCCGTATCCAAATCATTGTTGCGTACGTGAATAGTATTAAGAAATATGCTGATTACTGGGACATACTTTCATGAAATAATACAAAATAAAAACGATTTTACACATTTTAAATAAACTCTTCCCTTAGAACACGTTGCTACTTTTTCAGGATGGCCATATTTGATACCACCCCGACTATAGTCTGTTTGCAGTGAAAACGTACTGATGAATTCCACTTAAAGCAAAAAAGTAAATCAAAGAACATGAAATTAAGATTGCGTATCCTCATAATTTTACCTTGCCAATTGAACATTTAAATCTCAGAATTTAGAACTTAGTATAAAAGTTATTTAACAAACGATCATAAATTCAAATTGCTATTATTGGTTTGTATTACAAGGGGGTATGCAAACAGACTATAGGATACTTGACTGGATTACTATTGCCTATCAAGTGAAGGCCGAAACGTATTGTATGAGCAGCCAAATTCCTGAAGAAAGGAGCTTTAATAACAGATAAGCCTTCAACTGACGCCCTTTGGACATCTTGAAAAATACATGATATGAAAATGGTTATCAACGACATCACACGACACTTAGCTAATACAGCAGACCTTTCTTCCTTGGTCATTCAAGAGATACACAAGTTTTAATTGTACGAATTCAGTGTGCTACCGGTTGGCAGACCAAATCATGCTGACATGGTTACATCAGTGATTTTCAGTAATCCGTATGTACACATGAAAAAGAGTATCGCAACATAAAATATGTATAATTATGTTTACCTGTCTGGCACACCAGAATAGAGTATAGATGTTCAGGTGCTATGATCAAAGGCGATTTCGTGAGGATCGTATGCCAGAATCTTGAAAATAACCGCACTTGTTAACGTCATACGACCATAGGTATCAGCGCTACACAATAAGTCAATGTTTAGCCATTTTTGCTCCTCTGAATAAAATACAGTTGATGATCTTTCTTTCTGCTGTTAGATTTGCTATTTAATTATTCCTTGTGGTCATTTTATCCGGATAGTAAGTTAAACTGGGTTTGGATAAGTCCCAGGGATGTTACGATACCTTCGTTCATGTGTACACTTTGGAGTTTTCTGATAAGTGGTATATGTTTCAGTAGATATCTGCGACGAGGCTTTCTCTGGCATTGACGTTTAATTTGTGAGATGGCTGAGGATAGTACATGTACCTGAAATAAGAAAGGTTTAACATCCTGAGTTTAAAACTTTCTGACCTCTGATAAGAAATGCTGCAGGTAGGTAGGTATTTGTAAGCATGGACGGGTCTGGTGTTTTAACACTATCAGCCAGATGCTGAACATGAGTCAAAGCAGTCGAAGCGGCTAACGTCTCCTTTTCCAAAGTAATCTGTTACATCAGCTGGTAAGGTGGTTGCTTCGGATTTGTGGGATTCCACATAAATCCTACTCTGCTTAAGCAACTAAAGTATCAAGGCTAAATGTTGTGAAAATATCACTGAAGGTATTAGAATTCTACAATCCTGAAGGTGTGTGTTGCTCAACGCGGACAATGCGTAAGCCTGTGGTCGCCATGACTACGATGCCTGATTGTCCTTGAGTACACGTCCCGTTTTTCCTCCTTTTAAGAAGTTTGGCAACCATTGTGTAAATGATGATGTCTACTGTGGAGTATGTTTTACAACATCGAGAGGAAGCTTCCCACATCAATAGGTTCCGGGCATCCCAAGGGTGATAAGTTGACAACTAATTAACAACCAGTTACATCAACCCAAACAAATTAGGCTCCCTTAAATGTCCGTTTTACATTGTGAAACAGCCATGAAGAGGTGCAAAATTAAGGATAATACTGAATTATTGTAACATCGATGAAAACAACAATTAAGTAAACATATGTGTTTTGACTATGACAATGCCTTAAGCTACATCCACCAAAATGGGTATGATCTAACATCCTTTTTTCAAATGTAGTCTTGTGTAATTCAACATTATTCAGTGCAATAATTCCATAGAGATTCATTCCAGGTGCAATATAAATTGACCCAGATTACTATATTGT